>NC_134965.1:6268522-6584733 GCF_965638725.1 Aptenodytes patagonicus
CCTCCTGCACGCAGGGCCCCCATCACCCATCAGAGAAACACCACTTGTTAGCAATTAGTTGCCTGACTTAATTGCTCTCCAGTCCTCCGGTCTCGGTCAGGCTGTTCTGCTGTTTCAGGAACACTAATGTTTTACAAAGCTTTTTTTTTTTTTTTTCAGGGAGTGGGGGAAACAGCCGTCGGAGGCTTCATGACTAAAATTATTTATAGAGATTAATGGCTGTGGCTTTTGGTGCCTCCAGGAACAGAGTCACCATATGCTAGCGCTTCTCAGCGAGACACATGTTCTCCACACACACCTACACGCGGCTCTGCTCCTCGCTGCCGGTCTGCAGTGAGGCCGCTCGCGGAGGCGGTTTGGGGCAGCCAACGAGGGCCCAGCATGGCAGAGTGAGGAGAGGGGGGGCACAGGGTCTCCAGGGGGGACCCCACCATGTGGGAAGCTGCCAGGAGGAAAGGGGCTCCCACCGGGCTGCTCCAACTGCTGTGGCTTCCTGGGGACAGGACTCTACCCTGGTCCAGGGTAGAGTGGTACCCGCTCAGGGGCTGCTCTTGCATCTCATCCTGCCTGCCGGGGCTGGCTTGTAGGAGGGGTGACCGAGTCTCTGGTGTTGGTCCAGCCGCCTTGCCTTCCCCCCCATGCCCCACGAGGCAGTCCTGTGAGCCTTGGGAACGTCCTCCTAACCATGCTCCAAAAACACCCATGGATCCCCAAAATCCTGTGCTTGCAGAGTATCTCCAGCTTGCCAGTGCTGGAGATACCGTACATACCATTCCTCGAGAGTAAGGCTGGGCTTTTTTAGGACTTTGCAATCCCCTCTCCCCAGCTGCTTGAGGACCAGTACTATGGGAGCATGTCACTATGGGGTGGCTTCCCACGCCTCCTTCCCTGAATACAGTGCTGCAATGAGCCTGGGCTGCTCGGGGCTTGCTCGGCACAGCACTGGTGCTCGAGCTTTTCAGTCGGGATCTTCTGAGATCATCTGAGAACTAAAGCTTCGTGAATGGTCGTTTTGACCACTCTGTGATGCTTTCTCTCTGCCCTGTCCTGGACACAGCCAGTGCTGCTTTCACTGAGACCCATCACCCACACGACTCCTGGGCAGGAAAACCATTCCCCTTCCCAGGCCCTGTCTGTACAGCTCTGTGAGCAAAGGAGGAGCTGCCCAGGGAGCGAAGGGTTTTGTACAAGCTGGGACATGAGCCAAGAGCTCAGGGAAGCAAACAGTCCCAGCAGCTTGCATCCCATGCTCTGTTACAGCGAGTGATGTGGGATGGTGGTGTGGAAGAAGACACCAAGATGTTACTCCTCTTGGAAACCAGCCTTCTTCAGGCTAGCTCCAGTTTCTGTGGGATGTTGGAACCCAGGATGTACGAGGCCCAGAAAGGCTGGGAAATGACACAACCGGTGGCCATTAATTGCCAGCCGTTCAGCACATGTCAAATGATGCCACCCAAACCATCACTGCTGGTGGTGGAGCTGATCTGGGCTGTTTGCGAAGGTGAAGATCCGAAGCCAAATCCAACCCTGAAAGGTTCACCTTCAAGAGGGGCATCGCTGGTGCCCTTCCAGAGTTCTGCTATTAATAAGGAGTCATTAGCAGAGCAGCTGTTGGAAAGGGCCTCCTGGGACCCAGCATGTGAGAGCCATATGGTGTGGGAGGGATGGGTGGAAGAACGATGTCAGAAGCCTGTCGGCTTCTGCCAAGCTGGAGCAATCTGGGAGGCATCTTCTGCCACATGCCATGTGATAAATGGTGCTAGGAGCAGGGCTGAGATCTCCATTTGCTCCTCTTTTTTGTGTAGCTCCTGGAAATCTTCTTCATGCATTGGGTCGGGGCCATGAGTCTCTCCCACATGTGTGTGCTCTGGTGTCTCATGGAGCTGGTGGGAAATTTGCCATGAACCGTTGCTGCGATTCGGGATTTTCAGGTTGCTCTTTTGCACTGTGTTAATCTTCCGCACTCTGGAGCAGACTCCAGTTCCCAGCGCTGACTGAAAGGAGAATTTTCCCTTGGTGAGGAATCAGCTTCTTCCTGATTCCTTTTCAGTACCTGCCAGGATGAGAGGAAAAATCAAAATATGCTAAATCTCCAGCTGGGTATGAAAGACCCTTTTCGACCCTTCATAACCCACTTTGCAGTCTGTTAACACCAACTCCGTTATCTTATTCTCATTGATTTTTGAGAGCTCCTGGGCCATCCTACAAAATTCAGAAGCTGTCCAGGTCTCTTTTTTAATTTTTTTTTTTTTTAAAAAAAAGAGCACTTTCTTCCCAAGGCAAAAGCCAACTCTTCGAGCATGTCCTTTTCACGCAAGGCAATTGGAGCTCACTTTGAAAAAAACCACGAAGGCAGGCGTGAATCCCACAGCCCTGGGTCCCAGCCTTCCTCAGCTGCACTGAAGCAAATTAAAAAGCAATTTGCAAGTCCTCATTCACAAGAGCTCAACAAGGGGGAAGTACAAGGGCTGAGTTTACATTCACTCTCTCCTTGACAGAAGAGGGAAGTGGCACATGGCTTTTGTTTGTCTTCAGCCTCTTTTTAAATGAACAAAACATTGGACATGAGCTACTGATGGTGGAATTTCATCAGAAATAAGAAAGCAGTGATGGCAGGAGAGCAGCTGGAAGCCTTTTTGAGCCCATCCGATGTAGGCTGGGGTGTCTTAGCATCACCTTCATCTCGTTGTCCTCTCCCATGGCCCCTCTCAGCATCATGCCCATCTCCACCGCTTGGAAAGCATAAGACATCCCCCGCCCAGAGACTTAGCTCTGAGCTGAGACATGGCTATTGTAAACTGCCCCAAACCACTCAGTGACACACGAGCTCCATTTTCTCACAGGAAAAACAAACTCCAAAAGAAATTTTGTGCAAAACAAGAATCTTTTTTTCCCCTCCTAATTACAGACAGAAATTTGGCTTTTATTGGTGAGTTCGGGGAGGCTTTCTGTGGAAAAGGTGTGAATGGAGACCTTTACTTGCCTCCCACTTCTATCCCTATTTTTCTGACTTTAAAAAAAATTCTAGTCTCCATGAAAACCTCATCCTACCTAACAAGATCACATTGCTGCTAATGAAAGAATTCAGCTATTGTCATTTCGCGCTGGGATGGCTTCCTTGGCCTCGGCATGATGTCGCAGGCGAGGAACAGAGAGGCTCATGGGAAATGAGATGCGCGTAGGATGGAGAGGAGACTAAATTAAGCAAATGTCCAACCCCACTCGGTCCCTCCACAGCTTGGACCATCTCGGGGGCTGCAGTGTCCTCTTGCTGGTGCTTCAAGGTGGGGCTGGACCTGCCTTCCTGAGAGCTGGTGCTCCAAGGAGATGCAGTCTCTGAGATAACATCGTTACGCCCATCTCTCAAGCGTGCAAATGAAGGGCGTAATTAGGTGCATCAAGGTGCAACCAAACAGACTCGGGCCACAGCTGGCTGTCTCCCTCCATAGACATGGGACATAGCTTCAGGTTCCCAAAGAGCCCAAACTCTTGAGGTGACTTAGTGTCTGGGGACTGGATCCAGCTCCCAGACTCTCCGGGTGACCTTGTGCCTTGTCCTAACGCTCCAGACTGTCTGCACCCAGGGTCTGCAGTGTCCCAGCTCCCAATTTCCTTTGAGCTGGCCCAACCAAGGTCTCAGCTGCTCTCTCTCTCCCACCCCAGGCCAGCTCCAGCCCCACCACAGCATGCTCCAGGGGACTCCTGCCACCCCACAGTGACCCTTTCTCCATCAATCACCATCACGTTTCCTGCTCCCCTTTTCACCTCTCCCCGGATCTGAGCCATCAGAACAATTTCTCTGTGTTTTCTTTGCATCCCCAGAAGGCAAAATGTATTCAAAACCATGACCGTACATCTGAACTGTTGTGTTTCTCACTGTTGTTTTGAGGAAAAAGGGCTTGAGCTTGTAACTGTGATGAGTAAGTAGCAGTGAAAGAACCAAGTTAATAAATATGAGCAAAAAGAGGATCTAAGGGAGGAGATGGATCAAGACTCTGACTGCTCACACAAACTCTCCAACAAGTACTGTGTGCCACAGTATTGCAGGAGATGGGACTTTATTGCCCAAACCTCTTGCAGACCCATCTTTTCTTGGAAAAAAAACTCCTTTTTGCACAGCTCAGAGAAAAAACAGTAGATTCACATCAGTCTAACCTACCACTTTTTTTCCCCATCTCCAATATATTATTTCTTCTGAAAAGTCATCATTTTTCCACTTGATCCACCAAGCTCTTTGTACAGTATTACAAGGTGATAGTACATCCAAGGCCCATTTACAACATCACTTCTGACAGCGCAGACACCGGGGCTCTGTGTTTAGGAAGCTTTCCTTAGCTGAAAGCCTGTTCCGGTTGGATGGCTTCTGTCGACAGAGGCCGGTTGTCTTGGTCTCTCACCCTCGCTTACATCTTCCAAGGCACTTCTAGCAAGTGAATGCCCAAGACCTCTTCCCAGGATGAAGTGATGCACCTCTTTCCTTGAACAAAACCCAAGCCAAGAATTGGCTGACCCTCTGTTTTGCCTACACGGGTGGTATGGCTGAAATGGCAAAGACATTCCCCCCATCCCAGTGCATGGAGCAGGCCGAGTTCTCCATCTATGTCTGTTCAAGACCAGTCGAGAAGGTTGGACAGGCAGGATTTTGATTTCTGACTCTACAGCCCATTGAGTTTTCCCCCCAAAGCACCACACTGAAGCTGCTGCCAGTAGCCACATGCCCCGGAGCCAGCCCTCTTTATGGTCAACTGCCCAGATTTAAGTAGAAAGCACCTTTGGCTCCTTTGAATGTCAACCCTTCAGCTTGGCATCTCCATGTCTTATGCTGAGACGGGACTCTCCCCTTGACATACAAAGACTCTTCCAGGCCAACCCTAATATTACGTCCTCTGACAAGTCACTCACAGTGCCAACATTTTACTTGCCAAGTCCCTTAATTTTTGCTTTTTAGCCAATTTCTCCTGTTTGACTTGAACATAGAATTTTTAGCTCATGGAGCAATGGCATTTGGTACCAGACACCAATCTCTGCTTGCATGGCTCATGGCCAGCAGCTCTCTTCCTCGCCAAGGGTTGCATCTACATCCAAGGAATTGCACCCCTGGATGGTGGCTTGGGATCCTCTTTGCTTCTTGTAGTCTTGCACAGCATAGAGATTGGTGCTGGGAACAAGGTGTAATGGGAACAGTCACCCAGCAGTTGTTCTGGGAGATGTGGTGGCCTTCTTTTTCTCTTTGCATCGAGCTTGTAGCTGCAGATGGGCCCAGCTCAGACAACTGATGGACTCACAGCTCCATGCCAGAGCTAACGTGAGCCCAGTACCCAACCTTCCCAGACAGACCAGAAAATTTCCCCCTCAAAGTTTTTGCATTACGAGCTGATACAGCCCGGGCTGTCTTACCTGGGTCACTGTTCATATCTTCTCATGGTCCTAATTCTGTATCCTCATGTGACGCAGAGGTGATCTCTTCCTCTGTACAGATCATTGAATGCCTGGGAGGCAGATCTGGTGGGAGATCAACAGTTTTCTGGCCAAAAAAACCACCTACCTCATAGCTCATTGCAGGAATGAGCCTCAGCCCACCTTCCCGCTGGACTTTCTGGCTGGCGCAATAGCAGAAGACCTACCCTGACTACCAGCAGCCTGGGACATCAGCTGGAGAGTTGAGGACCAGCTCAGCTGGGGAGGCCTGACCCTGGGCTCCCGTGGCTGAAATCAGTCCTCCTCTGCTTCTCTCCCATGCACATCCCTGGGGAGCGTCTTTGTTTTTCTCACTTTGGAACAGGACTAGCAGAAATTGGGTGCCCCAGGCTCGGAGCAGTCTCTTATAGGAGCCCAGGGCAAGGGAGCGAGCCCACCGCAGCGGGAGAGGGTGAGTGAAGCACTCAGGGTGTTCTCGGGAGCCTTTTTCCCTTTTCTTTGCCCTAAAACCCAGGCTGGGTCATTGCAAGATTTATTAAAGATCCCAGTGATCTCCTCCGGCTTTTTGGGCCCCGGCTGGGGCTGAGCGGGTGGGTGGTAACTGGAGCAGGTGCTCTGGAGTTGGGGATATTTCTGTCTCATCTTGATTGCTCAGAAAGCCCTTCAGAAACCCTTCCCCTGAATTATTGTCCCACTGTCACTGCTTGTCCCCACTCCTCCGGGAGGAGATCAGAGGCTGAAGCCAGAGACAGTCGGTTCCTCCCCAAGCGGGGCTTCATTTTCCCAAAACCAAGGAAGGTTTCTCCTCTCCCCAAGCCCAGTGCAAAGTCAGAACATGGCATAATTTAAAGGAAAAAACAAAGTTGGTTGTTTAAATCACTGCATTCACGAGGAAAACCGGTCCTTTAAGTGCGCGGCTGGACTGAGCCTCACCTGCAGCCTCCCAGGTGATGGGCTGGGGCAGGATCAGGTGCTCCTGGGCTGGCTGGGAGCTCTCTATAGAAGGAGTCCCTGGGCTCTTAGAGAGGTTTTGGCTCCTGGGTGGTGGTGAGTATGTTTGGTGCTGCAGTAAGAGAGACCTATTTTTGTCAGCCTTCTGGTGCCGCAAAGGGGACAGGCTTTTTTTGGGGATGCTGGTGATGCTTTGCTCTCGTTTCAGATGAAGGGGGGGCTGCCAATTGCATGACTCAGGGTGGTTTAAGGAAAAGTGCAATGAAAATATGAGGGTGTTGGCTCCCACCTCCTGTCTCTTCTGCTGCTGGGGTTTGTACAGCTGTTTCCTTTAGCTCAAAACTTGATGCTAAAAATACTTCTGAAAACTTGGGGGTGCTAGCATCCCAAATTGCCTTATTTTGAGCTTTTTCCATGCTTTTTTTTTTCCTTTGTTGCTTTCTCCCTGAACAAAGAGGCTGCCAGGTGCTTCCCTGCTCTGTAACAGGGGTTTCCAGCAGCAGGGTTTGGGACATGCCATTTGCTCCCTGTGAGAGGTGCAAGGATGTGGAGGAGGCAGATGAGTCTAGCCAGGGATGAGCAGAGCCCAGCTGAGTCAGAGCTGGGGAAGTGACCCCTGGGAGCAGCCAGATTTACACCAGCCCCAGGCTGTTATGGGTCTGGCAGAGAAATATGCCTCTTCTCCCGCCCACTGCCTTCTCTCCACTGGCCGTGAAGCAGGAGCCATCCTGCTGTCCAGCCTGGAGCTGCTGATGGGATGCTGTTTGCCCCAGGCAGCTGGGGCATCCCCTGTCCTGGTCCCTGAGATATGATCCTGGGCAGTGGGGAGAGGAGCTGGGGGAGCAGCACGATGCTCTCAAGCTGCATTTATCCTCCTTGCTGCTGGGCACGGTCGGAGGCTGGGTTTGGGAAAAGGCTGGATTTTGGGCTGACCCCGTACGGCTGTTCTGGATCACCAGCCCATACAGAGCAATAGCAAAGAGCAGTAGGAATGCGGTGGCCTCTCCTCCATGTCATCCCTGGGGGAAACTGAGGCAGCAGACAGGTGCCCTGTGTGGTCATGTGCATCATCTCCTCCTGCTCCCTGTTGCTTCCCGCACTGAAAAGAGAGGGACCAGGTGGCTGTAATGTAGAGAAAAACCATCAGGAAAATCCACCCTGCCTGGGGATTTTGTTCTCTCCCCCCTGGCCTGTTCTCCCCCATCCCTGGGGCCCTTCCCTGTGGCACAGTGGGCTCCAAGCCCCCCTTGGACAGCGTGTGGCCCCTGTTTCTGCTCTTCAGAGCAGCCCCCACAACTGTGATTGAAATGCTTTCTGGATGCTGAGAGATCCAGGTGCTATCGGACTTTATCTGCAATCACCCTCTGGGATGCTGATCCCCAGCTGAGTAGAGAATTACTCCGAGCAACATTTCCTTTCAGATACTCAATTTTAACTTCCTCTTTCTTAATTTAATTCCATCATTCCTCCATTTCACCCCCCGGGAAGCGATATCGTATCCTGATATCCAGAGAGAATTTGCTTTGCTGTCTTTAATTTGGCTCTGCTATTAAAAGGCGAAGAAGAGGCGACACTCCAATTTGTCTGATGGGATCTTCGCTAGCCTCTCTCATTTCACCCCTCTTCCATGCTTCCCAAAGCCCCGAGTCTGTGCTGGCGGCAGATTTAGGAGCTCCTGGTGCTGTGCCAGGAGAGGGCAGGATGAGGCCCCATACCCTGGTCCCCATCCATCCCGCTCGGTCTCCGGCACGGGGTCAGCCCCAGCCCCTCCATCAGCTAATCCCTTAATGTGTTCTGCCAGGATGCTTCTGCCATGCTCCCGTTTCCCAAGTGCTTCCTCTTCCCCCTGGAGCTACTTTTGAGGCCTTTGTTACTTCCTAAATTGTCCAAACCACTCTTCCACATTTCTCTTGATAAAGGCAGATTTTTAAAAGCAGTTCAGCATCTCAGCCATTTTAGAGTCATCATCTGCTTCATCCCTTTTATTGTTTAGCAAATGGCCTACTTTCACGAGAACATTTTTATCCCCCCTTCCCCCCCCCCAACAGTTGATTTTTTTTTTTCCCTTTTTTTAAAGGCTTTCTTCTACCTCTTAAATAATTCCTCTTACATTGGCTCTTTCTGCCTTTATTTTATTATTTTATTCCCACCCATTTCTCTGCTGGGCTAGCCTCCGCAGGCTCTGCCTCTCTCCCAGTGCTGGGACTTGGGTTTATTTTATTTCCTTTTCCTTGCAAACCTCTTGGGTTTGGGGCTTTGTTGTGTTTGTTGAAGAAGGGGAAGCGCTGGTACTGGGTTTCATCCACCCACGGCGATGTGCTGGGAGTACAGGGCGATGGTTGGCATTACAGCGGTCATATGAAGCAGGGTTTGGGTTTTTTTACTTTTCCAGCCTTTTTTAGCCAAAAAATGTTAAATACATCCACTGTTCACGCGCAGCTTCAGCCCTTCTCTGGTGTTTCCCAAAGAAACCAGTTGTTGGAGGAAAATCCCAACCACCCCCCAGTCCTTTACCCAAGTAAAGGGGGAATTTGGCCCCAAAACAGAGCCCTTGGAGCTGCCAGGGGACTGCCATCAGCCTCGGCAAATTATTTCCTATCAGAGGGAATGAAATGGAAAGGAGGCAAAATGCATTACTGCAAAAGTTTTGTTTCCAGATATTAAAATAAGGGGCATGAAGGGAAAGGGAACTTTTAATTTTGGAGGCAAAGAAACCCTTTCCCTCCAGTTGATGCAGGTGAGATTGCAGGAGGCAGGTAGCAGATATGACAATTTGTTACTGTTTTCTAAATGCTTTTTAACTCCTCACCAGCCCTGCTGCGCCCAGGCCAGCCTCCTTTAGGTTGTAAGGATACAGAATGCCAAAAAAAAAAATCCCTCTGGGAGGTGATGCTGAATCCCACCCTGGTCCAGCTGAGTCCCGGATTGATGTATTTTGGGGGACCGGCTTTGCTATAAACTTGACAGAAACAGGAGTTTTGCATTTGCTGTTTAAGACAACTTTTTAAGGGAAAAAAAATGTCAGGAAGATCAAAGTTTAGGTTCGAAGCAAGCCTTTCTATTAAACCTCCTGAGGATTCAAATTGTGAGGTTTGAGCAAAGTCCTCGGCTGCAATAGCAACATTCAGCTGGATTCCAGGTGTAACAAGTGATATTTTAACTTTAAAGATATGTGCAGTGCATCCCTGTGCCCGCGCAGAGCTAAGTGGAAATGGCAGGCCAAGCGTGTCAGTCCTCCAAGCATGTGTAGACGGTCTCTGTGCTGGGAAATGTAGGGCAGCATGTACTGTGATGCCTCAGTGGAGGGTGAGGATGGAGGGAAGGATCCAGCTGGTGAGGACCATGCATGCCCATGGGCTCCTTGTGTCTGGCTGAAGCTCCTTCCTCCTCCTGGTGCCATGGCCACAAGCGTGGGACAGGAGGTGACTGGGTGGGTGAGAAGGCTGCCAAGTGGCACAACTGTGTAGTAGACACCAGAGAATCCACACAGGAGAGCAGCGGCATGATGTCCCAAACAGGGGGAAAGCTTCCTCTGCCAGACTTGCCCCAGCATGCCCCAAAGTACCTGCTGCCAGATGGAGTTTCCTTACTGGTGGCTTCTCCACTGGCTAATGCAAATGCTGACCAAGGCTTTCCCCCTGGGGACTGCTCTTAATTGCCTGTAGATTCTCTGAAGTCTAGTAAGGAAAACACTCACAACGTGACCTTTTCCTCAGTGGGGTCATTAATTATGTCTTTCACTCCTCTGCCAGGCTGTGGATCTTCACCAAGCCTGTTGGAACATAATTCTCTTCAGATTCCTATTATTACTGTCAAGTTTGGTTCAAATTGCCTTGTAAGGTATAAAATGACGAGGGAAGATGCGCTGGTTGTCTCGGGCACGGGGAGTGTGATTGCATAAACCTCTTTTCCTTGGGAAACCAGGCTTACAGAAACCAAAATACCCTTTTTTTGTTTGTTTCTCTGGAGCTCAGCACATTCATCCTGGCACTGCTGAGGGACGGCAGCGACGCAGCTGCGGTGGCAGCTCTCCGGCAGGCAGCAGCATCCAGGGACCACTCCCTCCAGGGATGCTCGCCCACAGTCTCGGAGCCTCGGAGCGCTGCCAAAACCCCCTCCCAGCAGAAGCCCATGATGAATGACCTGTCCTCGAGTCACAGGAAAAGCTCCTGACCAAACCCCGCCCTGAATTTTTCACTGAGCTGGAAGCACATGGTGAGCATCGCAGTGGGAGATGCCCTCTGCCTCAGGATTTCACACCAGGGGGTTAAATGGGTTTTAGCTATAGGATAATTTCTTCTTTTTTCCCCAAATAACCTCTGTGGGGTGCAGAGCTCAGTGCTTTCAGGGACCAGGAGCACCTCTATTCTGAGGGCTCACAAACCAGTTAATGGGGCATCTCCATCCCTTCCCTGGGATGCACTGATGTCCCTGCTCGTGTGCAGTTTGGCACTTGCCATCTGCAGAAAAAACAGAAGAAAAATTGTGTTATAAGGTTAACCCCAGGGGAATGGTGTCCATCCTTTGTCACCCTCACATCTCCATAAGTGAGTGCCAGGGAGGGTGGGAGTGGCTGGCCAGGGCTGGAGGAGGGATCCTGAGCAGCCAGATCCATCTCGACTCTGCAACAAACTCGAATAAAAGATTAAATGTTTTCTCTCCCTTTTTAGTGTGCCTTATGCCTTATTTATGACTCTCATGGAAGGCAGGGAGTGAGCGCAGGGACGTGGGCAGAATAATGCACTGGCTAAAGGTGGGGGAGAGGAATTACAGGTGAGAATAACTTCTTGCAGCGAAGCCAGGGCTGTGCTGGGGGGAGCGATGCAGGGACAGGGACCTGTCCTGGATGGGGAGCATCCAGGCTGAGCGTGAAGCATGGCTCAGGAGTTATAATATAAAAGGTTTGAGGAGAAAACAGGGATCTGGTGGTGGATGAGGGCTTGGGAGTTGGGTGCAGGGTGAGAGCAGGGAGGCAGGGCAGGACCCTGGGGGCAGCTGAGCCAATGTGGCCTTGGTCAGGCTGTGCCTGGGGACGAGAGCATGAGCTGGAGTGTCCTGCAGGCTACCAGGGCACCCAATGGGAAGGTGAAGGATGAGGACCAATGTGTGCTTACCTGTCCAGGAGGACACCTTGTACGGGCTGCTCGGCCCCTGTGGACAACTGCAAGGAAAACTCTCTCCCTGAGCGCTTGGAGGCTTCACTTTTCTCAGCCCGTCCTCGCTGTCTGGGTTGCAAAGCTGATGTTGAGCGAATGGAGAATTGAGATGGTTGGGATGAAGGTGCTGAGCTCCCCTCCGCTGCCTGAGGATCCAGCCCCGAATCCAGTGTGCAGCTAATCTAAACCCTAGAAGCCATTTCAGAGGGAAAAAACAGAAGTATCGCTTCCATTCCGAGCGCTTCACAGCTTGCAGAAGTTGTTTGTGCTGCTTCCCCCCAACGTGGAAAGGCGTGCATGCAAACACAAGCCCTCGCTTCCTCCGGTGTAAAGTAACCTCCTTCTCCCAGGGAAGGAAAGCAATGAAATTAAATCATCATCCTCCACAAAACACCAGAATGCCAAAACCAGCCAAGATCCAGCTCAAAAATAGATCACCAGGGCATTAGGTGGTTTGATATCACAGTGTGTGTGTGGCTGTACATGGGGGAAGGCATGGCATGGTAGTTTTGTGTGCGTGAGTATTTGAATGTGCCTGTGTGCCCTTGGTAACTGTGGGTGAGTGTTGGGCTTACCATAAACCCATTGTAAAGGACCACGCTTCACTTCAGCATGCCAAGAGCTTGGAAATTCAGAAATGCTGGAAGTTGGGCTACCAAAGTGCAGTTCATGCAGCTGCTCTGTGCAGAAGCCTTGCAGACTGAGCTCAATGCCTCTGAGCAGATGTTGCTCATCCCATTACACCAGCACTCACCTGCTTCACAGCTGCTTAACAAGCAGCTACTTTCTACTTTTTTCCCTTGTGCTGTGGGTCATCCTGGGTCTGAGTGATTCAAAAATATTCATGGACCGTGTAGCCCAGCACAAGTCAAAGGGTTTTGCTGCGCCATGTGGCATTGGGAAGCTCTGGTCCAGCGATTGACTGGGAGGTGGAGTTTGGGAGCCTTTTAAAGTCTCTTTTAAACCTAGGATGAAGCAGCAGGGTTGATAACATGGTATATCCCTCACTTTTCCTCCAGCAAACTCCATCTCAGGGCTTTGGATGCTGCAGCACAAGATTCACCCGCCGTGGTAGAGGATCTGCGCAGTAGGTGGTCTGAGAGCCCCCAAACTTGTCGCACACAGGATGCTTTGGTGCCAACAGCTGGTCTTTTTCAGATGAGGGACTTTGGAAGGGAATGTGCATCCTACCTCTGACATCTCCACTGAGCTGTATTATTAGTTTTGGCGATTAAATAGAAACCCGTTTGCAGGTGACAATGCTGTAAAAATAAGTAGGTACCAGAGCCGACATCGTGAAAATAAGGCAGGAGAACAGAGCTCAGGCAGCATACATAATCCGTGGGGAAATAAGTGTGTGAATAATGAATGTGCACTGGAAAAATAAAATACATTATTGTGGTAAAGATAAGTCTGTTAAAGTCTTGCTGCAGAGCCTGTGCTGGGATGCCTGATAGATTACTGAGTTCTCTGCCTCCAGGTGCAGCTCTCTCCTCTGCTCGGCCGTGTGCCCCCACCTGAGCATCCACCCGGTGTGGGCTCGCCAGATACCCCCAACTCGCCTGGGGCAGACACCTCAGACCTTCTTGGGCCCCTTTTCCTGCTCCCCGTAAGTGCCCTGCAGCGGCTTTTAGCTGAGTTAAGGGAATCGTGCACTGGGATGGGAGTTAGGTGCAGCTGGCAGTGCTGGACCCCAGCCCCCCTTACCCCCCGCCAGCGCTGCAGGGCTCAGTCCCTGAGCGCTGGTGGGATTTCTATTTAATCCCACTGCAGGCTCTACCTGCGCACAGGCTCAGCCTCCCGGCATGGGGACGGTGTTGCACCAGGTTTGCTTTTGAAGAAGCAAAGCTTTCTGCTTGCCAAATCCAGAATTACCGTGCTCGGCTGCGAGAGGCCATGGGACTGCCAAAGCTCGACCATCACCCCAGCATCTCCACGAGCCAACTCCCTCTCCTTTTTTCTCTCCTAGTGCCACCCATTGCACCTTCATCCAGGGCTGAACTGCCCTGAGATGCCCGCACCCCAGCAAGAGTAGGTGGTGAGGGCTTGAGGGTCCTGGGGGGATTCATCTTTTCATCACCCTCCTCTGCACACACCTGGGCAGGGAGTCCCTGGGGCAGACACTCATGTCCTGTGGGATGCCCACAGCCATCTCACATGCTGCCCTGCGTTGAGTCCTTCTTGCAGAGAGACCCTAGTATTACAAACTCTTTTCCTGCCCCAGCAGCCCCACAGGTGCTGGCAAGGGGGAGGACATGTCCATCCATCCCTGCCCAAACATGAGTGTAGCTGTCGCTGCTGCTCTGGAGGGTAAAGGCAACCCCTTGCTCACTGTCTGGGCTCTCCTCGATCTCCAAAACTACCCGAGCTGAGCAGGTGGGGTGACCTGGGTAGCAAATGCTATTTCTTTGCTCCATCAACCCCAAAGCAGTGGCAGCTGAGGGCGCGGTGTGCCCAGACCTTGTGGACGGCGTGTGTGGACAGGGCTGGATTCACATCTTGGGGCAGGCAGGCAGCTGGCATGGCCCCGTCCCCAGGCTCAGCCCCACAGCAAGCTAAGACTGTCTTTGCAGACCAGGTGGGCTGCCCTAATTAAAAACGCCCAAATTAATTGATGTGGTGCTTTTCCATCACAGCCTCTCCGGCTCCGAGAAGAGCCTGTGTTGTTCTGCACTGACCTGAAACGATTTGTCGGCGGTTGGTTCAGCCATGGTGGGGGACGGTGTCTGCTCCCATTACGGCTTTCCCTTCTGATCTGAGCTTGGTTTCCCTGTTTCTTTTCCCAAAGAAAAGGGGTTTTGTTCGTGCTTCTCCTTCAGCAGGAGGAAATTTCCAAAGGAGCAGTCACTCTGAATCAAAATCTTTCCCTTCCAAATGGGCCGGTGCAGTTTGGGGTGATTTTGCCCATTTCTTTTTGAACTTCTCCTGGATGCAGCGTGGGTGAAGCGGGGTGAAATAGGGTGTGGGGCCACTCATGGGTGCCCTCCCACTGTGGCAGGTGGGACCCTGGGGCAGTTGGTGGCTCTGGGCTTTGAGGAAGGTGTGTTTCTCTGTTTGATATTCAAAGAGCAAGAATTGCTTTTTTTTAAATGCAAACGCCTTCCCTAGCCAGTGGAGACCTGAGGATTCATCACCTTGCCTTGTCCAAACTCAGGCAGGATGCCAGCGCTGAAACCGATACAAGCGACACTCAGACCTGTAGCTTTGTGGTCACTTTAGTCTTCGAAAACTATTTCAGATCTTGGCTCATGCTGATGCCCTCGTGAACATTGGCCCCTGCATTAGCCCCGCAGCTCCATCACCCACTGAGAGGAGGGTGGTCACGGCTTCAGGAGGGATGATGGGCTGCACTGACCACCAAAGCTCCCCAAGTTGGTTTTTCACCATGTGCATGAACTGGTGATGCGCATGTGCTGGCTGGCAATGGAAGCTCTGCTTTTGTAGGCATTGCCTGAAAATGAGGAAAAAAAAAAACCCGAGGGTCGAGGGGGGAATAGCATGAATTATACACGGAGAGCTTCACAGGAAAGACACAAAGTGTAAGGATGTACTGGGGCGGGGTGGAAAGGCACCCTCGATGCTTTCGGCTTTGAAGATGGAATTGGAGACTTGAAGGTTTGTAGATGGGTTCAGTTTGCTTTGGCTTGTTTTTTCTTATTGATAGGGGTTTTTTTCTCCTTTCAGTAGGATATTTTTAACCTGGATTCTCTTTTTCCAAAAAGGTGGCAGTTGGGAACATTTTATTTTTTCTTTAAATCCTTTTGGAGGAAAAGGACAGGAAGGCGATGCCTGGGGCTGGGGCAGCTCTGGCATGAAGGATGCCGGCTGGGATGGGTGGGTGTTTCTGAACTTCCTGAAGAGCCTGTCGGTGAAAATCTGGGTAACTGGGCTCTTAAAAGCCAGATAAAGGAAGGTAGGTAGAGATTTCCAAGCATAAAAACCCACCCATCTGCCCCCTCCTGTAGAGCCATTTATCTAGCCATGAATTTCCACTTCCATTTCCTTCTCCCCAGCCTCTGCATTAAGCAAATGTCTATAAATCTGAATGCCTAAAACACTGAGGCTTTTGGAAAAAAATCCCAGACCTGGTCGCCTCTCCCACTGGAGCCAGCCAGCTCGCTGCTGCCAGCATCCCCAGCCCACCCGACTGGTGCAAATCAGCATCGTGCCCAGGTAGCATCACCCACGGTGAGCCCAGCTGGGGGTCAGGGTTGTCCCTGTGCATTTGTCCCCTCCAGCCCTTCTCCATGGCACTGAATTTGATCCCTACAAGAAATGTGGAGAGTTTTACCAGCAATTCTTGCTCCTGCTGGGAATAGGTGTGAGCTCTCCCAGCGTGACCCCCTTTCAGCTCTGCTCTGTGGGAGAGCAGGGGCAGATGTGAGAGGACAAACTGCTGCCTGATGTCAATAGCCTGTTAGCTGAACTCCTGCCTTGTGACAGATCAAGGGAAGTGGCTTTGGGGTCTTTATCCCCCCACTTTAATCTGGAGCCGTGACAGCTCGGGCTGTGGCTGAGCATTTGTCACCGCAAACAGGGCAGCTGGAGTTGGGAGGCTCTTTATGTTCTCAGCTGAGGCTCAGTCCTGGGCCTTGATGGGGAGACTGGGAGGACCACAGCGCTGATGCTCCAGCGAGGAGCTGCAGGGCCGCAGCTAAGCGGCGTTGCTGCAATCGATATATGCATGCAAGTGTGCATCGAGGAGTAGCTGAAAGCAGCTCAGGGAAATCCTGCCCCCGTCTCAGCCACGTGCCTGCCGGGCCTGCTGCACGGGAGAGCTGTCAGCTGGGAGATGCTGCAGAGCACGCGTCTGCTTTGATGATGAAAGGTAGGAGTGGAGAAATCTCTGCCATCATGGGAGAGGGAAATCTGTCAAGTTGGGCTATGTAGCTAGCCGCCCACCTCCAGAAAAGTACTATGTACCCATCCCCATATATGCTTCCTGGCCTCCTCCAGATAAACGTCCATCCCTCTGTCCGTCCGACTGCTCTCACTGGCAACGGGGCTTGTGAATAGGGCACAGACTGACACTGAGCAGAGGTGGGATCTCAGCCTGATCCTGGGACCGTCACTGTCCTGCAGCATTTTGTAGTGGGAAACTGCACCAACATGATTATCATTCTGCTGAAAGATAGAAAAAGAGAGCTGCTTTGGGATGGTCATGTAACTTTCAACAAAGGGCAAGATAGCCCTTGCTGGGCACATGAGCACTGCTGAGCATCGTTTCCTCGCTCAGAGCTGCATCGAAGGAGCTCAGGGATGTTGTTTTAAAGCAGTCTGGGGTTTCGCACCCGATCACAGCACTCGGTGCTGGTGCTGTGCCCAGAGGGGAACCCAGGTTTGCCCCATCCCAGGGTGATGCTCACAGTCTCCATGGCAGAGCCGCAGCTTGCCCTTCTCCTCTGTGAGCTGCCGTCCTCCTGGGAAGGCGCTGGGAAGGTTTCTGCAGCAGAGAGGAAGCACCAGCCCCAGTTTGGTGGTTGAAGAATGAGTTTGATGCACATTGTGGGATTTGGGGAATTGCAGGGGGGAGAGGGTGGTGGAGGAAATGGCAGCTAGGAATATTGGGGGTAAAATAACATCGATAACGAAAAGCGAGCAAGAAGGAAATCAGCCAGGGCTGCCCGTCAGCTTGCTGATTTAAGATTCACTTTGAAAACCTATTCCCCTTCAGGGGAAACACGTGCCTGCCCCGCCGGCAGCCGACCCCAGCATGCTGCTCTGCGAGAGGCAGCATCGTGCTCCCTGGAGGAGGCATTTGGGCAGGGAAGTAAGTGATTTCAAGAGCTGCCAGTGTGTTTACAGCAAAGGGGAGTTTTGCAGTGCCGAATCGCTTGGAGAGAAGAGCTGGGCTGGCAATTCCCACTCCCGCAGCCCCATCACACTTTGACAAATGGAGTGCAGGGCCACGGGTTGCTCAGGGCTTTGTGCTGGGAGCCAGGAGTGCGGCCAGGGCTTCGGCTCGCGGTGGTCATGGGGAAAGTGCTGCAGTGAGTCCCAGGGTGAGGACTGGCCTCGATGTGGGAATCCAGGCAGATCTTCCCAGGAAGAGCTTCAAAGGCTCTCCCTCCTTAAATACCTTTCCTCCTTATAGCCTCTGCTTTGCATTTTCATTTTTCAAACACCTCATAATCACACTGATTAATACATTCTGGGATAATTCTTCCTGGCCTCCATCAAATTTAAATCAGCATTTATTAGCATATTGCCGTGTCTGTATTGTTTGTTAAAGTCCAGCATAACCTTGTACTTCATTATGAACCCAGGAACTGTTTCAGAAACGAGCTGCAGCGCTGGAGAGCAGTGAGCTGCGATCAGGATGCCTGCCTTTATTTTCCTCCCAGGTCATTAGAACCCTTCTGGGTACTACAGTAGCATCTTGCTAGCACCGTGCCCACAGTGAAATTCAGCTGCAGCCAGCCAATTCGTAGTCCGTATTTGCCCCCCAGGCATTTAGGCAAAGCTTGAAATCACGGTGGTGAGGCCAATATGGTCTTGTGCATCTGGTTGACCCCAGCAGCTTTCCTTGGGGATGCTTTGCATTGTCTCCCCAGCGCAAGTGGGTTACGGTGTTATCTCAGCTGGGTGCCAGGTCCAGGCTACCCTTCCCCGGCCACTTCCTTCTCCCTGGAAGGTAACACCATGAGATAAGTAGAGACTGGCTAATGCTGTTTGAAATCAGTCCTTGCTGCTAAAAGAGGTAATTTTGCCTTTTGCCCCTGCTCTCTTCTTGCCTTCCCTTCCCGCATGCCAGCAGGAGTGATAGAGCAAGCTGGGGATGGGTCAGGATGGGGTGGGACGGGCACTTGGGTGGCTTTGACTCCCCAGGGCCATCTATCAGAGCCAGGCACAAAGCAGCTCAAACACCTCTCGCTCTGTCCTTGTGAAGGCCCAGGGAGAAGGAGGGTATCTGGAGAGGGCCGGGTCGTGGCAGGCTCTGCCCTGGGGAAGGGGTTCAGTGTGCAAGTCCATCGAATGTGGGATGTGAGGTTGCGTCCCGCTCCCCCCTGCCTGCCATCTCTCGCAGGGGGAAAGTGGATGTTTAATCCCTTTGATAGCCAGATTTCTGTGGCCAGGGGGGTGAGAAAGTTTGGAGGCTTTACAACACAAATCACTCAAGATTTTGGCCTTTATGTTTGGGGTCAAAAGCCACCCTGCCCTGTCCCCTCCGTCCTGCCCTCAGCAAGCGCAGAGAAGGTGCAATGTGGGTAACTGAAGAGGCTTAAGGATCTTTTTGGCACATTTACTCATGTCCCCTGGGAAATTCCCACTGCAGAGCAAAGCCAGCCCTCCCTCCCCTCCCCGTGCGCTCTCTTTCCTGCTCCCAGCAATAGCAATAGCCGCAGCCACCGTGATCAATTCTTGGTGTCAGCGCCGGCCCCCACGCGCTGGGGCAGGTCAGGCATCCGCGCCCCCAGCGCTGGCTGGGATGCGGAGTAAAAGTCAGCCAGATAACCGTCACAACCATTAATCATAATTAGAGGTGCCAGGGCGGGTCGGAGCAAATATACCCGATCTCATCTCGGCTGTCACATCGAGGTCCCGCGGGGCTGAGCCCCTCCGTGCCCTGGGTCGGGCTGCTCCGCACAGTCTGGGTCTGGAGGGACATGATGTAGCCCCTGGGAAGGAGCAGAGAGAAGGCAGGGAGGCTGGAAATTAATGGGGAGGAGGTGTGCAGAAGTCTTCTTTTTTTTTAAAAGATAACACATATATTCAAGCCGTGCCCTTGCTGGGACAACCACTGTCTCCCTCTCCCTTTCTGTCCCAACAGCAACAGCTCCAGGACCACCATTTCACAGCCTGATGCAGAAGCCCCTGAACGGGCCAGAAAACAGCACAGGTTACACCGAGATTAACGCTATCCCTATTGTTTTCCAAGCAATGGTTGTTTGCATGGAAAATCTCAGAGGCTTTTGCCTCTGGCTAACACATTCCCCCATCGCTGCACTTCTCCTCCTGAAAACGTTCCCAAAATATTCGTGGAGCTTTTTTCCATCTGTCTGGCCAGTTAGAAGGGCAAAAAATGATCAAACTCCACCGGCTGCTCGGTGCACGAGCACTCTGCTGCTGCTTTAGCTGTATCAGCTTGGAAAATGTATCCTTCAATCAGTTTAAGCCCCTAGGCTTGATGTAATTTTACTGCTGCCTTCTCTCTAAGGTACTTTTACGGCTGCTATCTCTAAGTATTTATTGATGGGGAGAGCAGCAAAGTGAGAAGAGACTTTGCTCAGTTTGTCCCCAACATGGGCAGCAGCTCGAGGGTCGGCAGATGGGGCTTTTCCCCTCACGGTTTGGAGGGACGCACGGTGGGACCCATCCTGCTCACTGTTACGGGCAAGGAGCCCATTTCGACACCAGCAAAACCTCCAGCCTTGCCAGGAACCGCGGCATTTGCTGGTCCTTAAATCTTGCCATTCTGGATCTTCCCTTGGGGTGGGAATTGAACTTGCTGTGGGTGCAGCACCTTGCAAGGATGCTCTCTGATCTCTGCTACCCACTTCTGTCCCTCCAGTCCCCTCTTTAAGGTCCAGCATCAAGTTCCCGGGGGCAGAAAACCACCCTGGAGATGAGCGAAACTGCAGACTGGGTTGTCATGCTGCACAAGGAGGCACGTGCGTGCCCACACTGAGCTCTCCACATGCTGCCACCCCATGAAAACCGCAGAGCTGATGGCTTTCTAATGTCAGTTTATAACTGAGTTAGATTTTGCCTCCGTCTCTGTTCATAACAATTATTGTTGGACAGGTCTCTGAAGCTTAAACTGTCAGCAGTGCTACATTACGTTTTTAAATAAATCAGTCAATAAATCAAGTGCAGAATAAGCAACAGAGTTGGACGTATGCTTAATCTGGAGTCAGTGAGACAAAAGGACCTGCTTAAAGTTAAGCATGCGCTTAACTTCTCTTCGGGGTGGGCCAAGTTTGCTGAATCCAGCCCTGCAGAGATCTTTTTAAGTATAGCTAATTTCACAGTGTGTGTAATGGGCAAGTTCTCGCCTCCGAAATAACCAACAATTAATTATTAGGAACATTCTTTAGCAGTCACATAATAGACACCGATGGTGCTCTGTGGTGGTGCCTGTTCCAGCTGTATTTGCAAGGTCGGTGGCGTTTTGCTCGCTTATATATAATAAGTGGTCTATGAAAGCAGAATGGGGGCTGTGTTTCAGACACCTCATTTAGAGTGGCCCTGAGCCATCTCCCACCAGGATGTGTCAGAGTGGGACCCACACAGCAGCCAGAAACCCATGGGGGGACCAGAGGGGGGAGGGTAGAAGTGATGGGACCCCTCGCCATGAGCATCACTGGCCTGCAGCTCTCCCCATTTATCCTGCACCCTGCAAACGAGGTGGTTTCTGCACTGTTTCTGCTTACCGGCTTCTTCTCCCTAAGTGCAGTTCATGCACGGGGGGAGCCCTGCTGTCCCTGCTCTGTGCACACCCTGGCAGAAGCATTGTTATCCCTCTCCTCCTCCTCCTTCTCATGCGCTCCTGGGCTACTTGGGTTGATAACTCCAGCAGTGTCCCATGTCTGAGGGCAGTGTTGTAGTGTTGTCTGGGGATGCTCGGGCAGGAGGGATGTAGCAGAGCCAAAGTGTCCCACCTGGGGGCTGCAATGACAGCCTCAGCCTTGACTCTTGGGGACGTTCATCCCCACTCGCTTTTAACCTGAACCCCGTGAACCCCATGAAACAGCTCATCCCAGAGCCAAGGGTCTTGAACTCCATCCAGCTTCTCTTTCCTTGGATGAAACCCATCCCAAACCCACCCCATGCCCATGCAAGACTCTCTGACTCTCTAAATGCTTTTTATAACCTACTTTTTATCCCACCCTGCAGCTAATTGAAGTTAGTTTACCCACACGGCCCCAGAACTACCACAACCTTCTCCAGCGCCTGCTCTTGGGTTTTGACATGTCGCACCCAACTCTCCCTCTTCCAGTCATTTTACAATAGCCCTGTATGGACTGAAGTGCTCCAGGTTTGGGTGGCAGAGATAGGAAATGACCACGGAGAGCAACAGAAAACTTGTCCTGTGATTTTGTAGGTCTCCTTTCATCCCATCCCTGAAAGGCATGAGGGATGCCCACCAAACTGATGTGTTTTCTGCCAGGTGGGGCATTGTGAGCAGCATCATGCATACAAAAAGCCCCTCTGTCCATCCCTCTATCCATCCCTCCATCCACTGCATCTCTGTCTATTTGGCCTGCGCTGAGGCAGGGCCACTTCTTGCCTTGACCATGCAGATGAAGGTATGGTTGTTAATGCAGTAAATGAAATTCATTAATCAAGGGGGAGAGAAAAACCTGAAGGGAAGAGCATTCATTCATCCACTTACTGACATGTCTAATGGTGCTTTTGTTTGCCTACATCTTCATTTTTTTCTTGCCTCGCAGACACGCACGCAGAAATTTCAGGACCAAGCCGAGTTGGAAATTCCAGCAGAAGAAAGACAAAAATCCCCCATCACTACCTCCCTTCGCATCCTCCAAACTGGGGAGGTTGCTAAGTGACAGCATTTCTGCTCTCACTAACTCACTGAGAGAACCTGAGCACTTAAAAGCAAGAAAATGGCTCTTTAAGGACATGATAACTCACGTTCTTCGGTAGCGACCAACAAGCTGTTTCACCCAGAAATTAAATTTGGAGGGGATGGGTAACAGCTTCGGTGAGAACTTGGCCTTATCTACACCTTGTCTGCAAACACATGCTGGGACATGGACCGTGCGCAGGAACCCGCGTGCACACGTGGAGGGATTTTAGCCCAACTTGTGGCCACGGAGCCCATTGGGCAGAGCCCGGGGGGTCCATGCACCCGTGCCTCAGTTTTCCTGCCCTGTGCAAGGAAGCTCAGGACCTTGCTGTAGGGGCAGTTGCGTGCCACATCTGGGAGTCCAGCACCATGGATCCTGTCCCAGGTGTGATGCTGAAGAGCTGATCCCAATTTTACTTGCAACACCCAAGACAAAGGAGCAAGGGGAGCTCACTTGGACCTTTGCAAGCTCGCTCCTCACTTGGCTTTACCCAGGCAAGTTTCCGAGCAGGTCAGCTGGATCCTGTCTCCTATATCCCATGCTGGTGGTTCCAGTGCCCGTCACTGGCGGCAGAGCCTGAATGCAATGAGCGCGGCCGCTTCGCTTCTCCTTGCTGCCGACAGGCTCCATTTATTTTTTTTTATTCTGCTGTTGTTGGGATTGCTATTCTGTGATCCCATTTAAAATCATTGATTTACCACAGAATCCTCAATAAGCAATTTGGAGCAATTGAAGCTGTTATCTTGCTATAGATCACATGGTGCTGGGAGTGGGGGAAAGGGGGAAGGAGAGGAAAAATAAGAAAGAAAAATGGCTGGAGCTCCCCACAGCCAGTCTGGATCCGTCCTGCATTGCATTACACATCTTGGAGCCCCATGGAGGTCGGGCGGTGGTTTGCACGTTATGATCCAGGAGGGGAAAGAGGGTCTTTGCTCCCTTTATTAGGATTTAACCCAGATTTACCAGTGCAGAGAGCATGAGCTCGGGCTGGGACCCAGGGGCTTTGCAGGGCAGGCAGGCACGGCATCTGCAGAGCCTGCGGGACGGGGGAGACTCAAGGTGGGTCCCAAGGGTCAGAAAGGGAGAAGGAACTGGATTTTTCCACCATTGATTGGCAATGACCACAATCACGGACATGAGCACTTGTGGAAAGTGTAGCACAGCCCCATGCACCAGCGGTTTCATTTCTTCTTCAACCTGGGTTCAAAGGTTTCTCCTCTCGCTGCTGGGGAGGAAGGTTTGTAGCCCAGGATGCCACCTCCCCTCCTGGCTGCCTTTGCCTCCTCTGTCTTCTGCCATGCACTTTGGTAAAACACCTTTTTTTGAAACACTGAGGGTTTTTTTGGGGAAAGGAAAAAGAAATCGCAACCTGATTACAGGGGAAATTTGCTATCTCTGCATCAGTGAGCTGTGAAACAAAACATTCCCTGACTACATTAGGCAAATAGCAATTTGCAGGGCCATCGAGGGGAAGATAAAGCATCTGGGCACCACGGGCTGGGGGCTGTAGTTTTTACCAATAGGTTTTTAGTAACTTAGTAAACCCCCAGAAGGGAGCTCAGGTCTTCAGAGTTAGAGATGCCCCAGTCCCAAAAGCACAAGGAGGGCTGGAGTTAAGGTACCTGTATCTTCTCAACCACAGCCATTAGCCGTAAGAGCCCAGGGAAGCTATCCCAGAGAGACTTTGCTTCCACGCTAACGGATGGAGAGCTCTTTCCTGATCATAACCTGCAATGCAAAGCCTAAATACAAAATCAGGTAATAGAGAGAGGACCTGGCAAATGTGTGCACTGCAGTGATTTGAAACATATTGTGAACGTTTTGAGTGCGGAGAGAAAATAAACCGATTATAAAACAGCTACCTGAGAGCCACAGTAAAGATGGCTTTAAAAACATACTAATGAAATGATTCAACTGCTTTCAAGAGGGTTTGGGAGCTGCTGTATGCGGGCAGAGACGTGCAGGAGGGTGCTTGTGCCCTGGCTGCATTCACAGTGTGCAGACCCTTCATCTAGGCAAGGCGACACCATCAGCTGTGGTGGGACCAGAAGTGATGTTTCTTGGTGAAATGGCACTGAACTTGTTGTTGCCATTCCTGGAAAGCCCTGGCTTGTCTCTCCCACACCTCCAATGCTTTCCAAGCCCATAACTTCTGCTTAGCCTAGCTGAAACAGAGGTGACCTATGATGCTTCTCATGTGGACTCATACTCACCCAAGCAAACACTGCCCGGTCTGTGTGGTTACCCCATGCAGTGTCCCATGCGATCCCAGCCAGCTGAGAGGGCTGGGGGCCAGCAAAAACCCAGCAAAGTACCAGAAGGAAATATCTCAGCTAAAATAAACTTGCAAGTTATAAAGTACCCTAAGGGTCCATTTTTTTCTTGGGGGGGAAGAAGGAGAACTCAACGACAGTGTCAGTATTTGATGAGCCTGGGCAGGCAGCTTTCCCCGTGCAGCAGGACCTGCTGCCTCTCCATCCCTCTGAGCCTAGATGAGAGACCAAATACTTGAAATCTCCCCCAAATGGGATCATTTCCATGCTGGAGGGCCTCATTTTGGCTTCAGGGGTGCTCCTCCATCCTCCCGCTGCCAAGCACCCCAGGGGCCCTGCTCCTGCACCCCCCCCAGCTCCCCTCCAGCTTTTGTTGGAGGCATTTTGGCATCTCTGGCTGTTGGTAGAGCTGAGCCAAGGCCAACCCCCCCGGAGACCTCCACATGCTCAATATCTTCTTCTCAGCTGTGCCAACAACAGATTTATTTGGGGTTTTTCTTCTTCCCAGTTCTGGAGCAGTTCAGGAAAAATATCACTTTCCAGAGACATCATCTGTGCTCCTGCTCTGTTCCAGTCAAAATCAAAAGGGCTTGGGTTGATTTCCAGCTTTTTAAGGCAAAAAATAAATAAATGCAATCAAAGGACGTGGCGGGGGGAAGAAACTTCAGATCAAAAGATTGAAGCGGCTTATTGAAAGCCAAGAAAACATGTCAAAAGGAAATATTTTTATTTTTGAATGTGTTTTTTCTGTCCTTTTTCTCCTGGAGTGTCTTGGTGTTTCAGCCATGAGCAATCAGGCGAAGCAGGGACAAATCCAAAGGACTCAGAGCAAACTCCTGGGATGCACCATGCCCATCGTTCCTGAAACAGCCAAGGTGATGCTTTCCCCAGCCCCCAGCAGCATCTCTGCCACCGCCTGGTCCTACCTATTTGTCTAACGCCACAAGATGCGTCCTGTGAAGCTGAAATCACACAGCAAGCTGGGAGTGCTAATGAAAAGCCTCACTGGAGTGGGTGATTTGGCCGGGGCAGGCTCAGCCTCAAGCCCCTGTGCCCAGCCTGGGACACCCGGGGTGACACCACCATGGTCCCCGATGGCCCCTGTCCCTTCTCCCCCTCCAGGGAGCATTTGCTTGGGCAGCTTTTGGCTCCTCTCACCTCCAGACCTGTTTTGTGCATCCCTCTTTATGTGGAAGCATTCACCCTTTGGGGTTTGAATATCACTGAGACGAGCAGCATCCAGTGATAGATCGGGAGTGGCGAGGAGCCCTTCCTGCGCTGCAGAAGGACTTTACGAGCTGCTGAGACCACAGAGCCAGCTGGGGCAGGCGTCTCTCCCACCATCACCTCTGCCTGCATTTGCATTTTGGGTTTTTTTTTTTATTGTTTTGGGTTTGTTCTCCCCTGCTTATTTATCTGGCAGTTTGCTGAGCCTAATCCTGAGAAGCAGCAGTGTTCAGCAGGTCCCTGTAGGCATCTGGGGCAGGGAGAGGTAGTTTAGGGGAATGCACCGATTCCCCATGGAGCTGCCCTCTGCTTTTAGATGTTCCTAAACCTCCTGGTCAGTGCCCAGAGTGGCCGGGAGGAATGAGGATCAGCAATATGGTGGGGGGAATAGGTGGGCACATGAAGAAGAGTCACAACCCTTAGTAGCCACTAGAGAATCCATGGTGGGACTCAGACCCACTCATGGACCTTGCAGGGGTGATGATGAGTGCAGGTGAGCTGGATCCAGCTCTTGCTGGGTACTTCTCCCTGGCTCCTGGCTCGTGTCCCCTGTCTTGAGCTCCCCGGAGGACTCCGGCTCCATAAACCAGTGGTTGGATTACACTGATCTAGAAACGACACTTTTTTTTTCCCTTCCACTACAGGTACAACTCAGAGAATCCTCCTTGTTCACTAAGTAATCCCAGGACCATTCGATAGCAGCTGCCAGCATGATGTGAGCAGCAATTATTCCTCATTTTGTTTAACTGTGTGTGCGGGAGAGCCGGGAAAGGCGGCACCTCTACTCGCACACCCCCAGACCTAAACCGGGGCGATGTTTATTAATCTGCTCAGCAGGGTCCTGCCAGGCAAAATGTATTTCACTGTTGAAACAGAAAGAAATAGGCTCCCAAGAACAAGCAATATTATTTACATGGCATTGATCGGTGCAGAGCTTTTGCTGGCTCAGCAGTTTGAACCCCTGGTTTTCATCAGTGGAGTGCTTAACCCTTGGCTAATTGGATTTGCCGTCGTTAGTGTGATCTATGCTGCCTCCAATTACTCTTTGCATGGCCCCAGCTGGGCACCCACCACTTTCAACCAGGACAGGGAGCCAAAAGGCCTGAACCCCCTCAAGGTCGGGGCGGGCAAATGCGTTCTGGCATGTTGGGACATCAGATCCCTGGTAAACAATGCTGACAAAGCTGGAGCTGGAGCTGGGTGGCAGTTTGGGCCGAGGAAGGATTTTATTTGCTCTAAGGTGGGCTGTAGTTTTAACTGTCCTAAATGGCATCTTGCAAAGGGCAGAATTAGACTCTATAAATCCAGGGAGGGAGACAGAGAGGGTGTGAAAATTGGCTGAGATTAATTACATAGCAGTGAATTATTATTTCATTAATTAGGCTGCATCTGAGACTGCAGCCCTGAGCCTACATAGTCACAGGCTTCCCAGCAGGGTAAGGACATAGTAGTGTCAAGGCAAACTGAGGCACAGATGGATGAAGCCATTTCCCAGGGCCACCCAGGGGAGCTTTGAGGCACCAGGGCTCTGCATCCTGTCCCCATCATGCGGGATCATGACAGGGATGCTGTTTCCATCCCTAGTCTGGTCTTCCCA
The DNA here is from genome assembly GCF_965638725.1 of Aptenodytes patagonicus. Taxonomy (NCBI): domain Eukaryota; kingdom Metazoa; phylum Chordata; class Aves; order Sphenisciformes; family Spheniscidae; genus Aptenodytes; species Aptenodytes patagonicus. The sequence goes on from NC_134965.1 coordinate 6,295,677, forward strand.
GTTGCATCCCAGTTTAAGCCATTTTTCCCTCGAGGCTGAGCTGGATTCTCCCACCACAGAGGTCCCCGTCCTGCAGAGCAGTTCCTTCTTTGGGTTCCCAACAAGGAAACAGAGTGACAACAAAAAAAAGCCATAAAACAGCTAATTTGCAAGGAACGAGGATTCATGATTTTTCCTGCATGGCCAAAAGGCTTCGTTTTCCCGGGACTGGCACCAAAAACCACTCAATGTTTTGGCCCCAAAAGTGCAGAGGCCCCAGGTGCTCAGCTGTCCCTCAAAAGCCAAATATTTGAGAGGTGTTTTCTCCCATGGTGGGCAGCCTTTCACAGGGAAAATGAAGGGGCCCAGCCACGTGCGGGCCCTCGGAGCCTTATTTTCAGTCATGGCCAAGAGAAACCCTTTAATCGGACAGAATGCAGAGCCTCAACAGACGGGTAATTGGGTGCCATCCACTGAGCCGTGTCACAGGGGGTCAGACACGATGCTCTTTCATGACCTTTAAATCCATGAACTAATGCAATTGGGGCCTTTCTTTAGCCGCACTGCTGGGACCGCCAGCAGCATCTGCTGCCTGCCCTGCCTGGCTCTGCTGCGTGGGCAGGGACCGGCCAAGAATAGCTGTATTTAGCAAAGCAGCAGCTGGGCACTCGCTGCACCCCTCTGTGGGAAGCAACCCACCTCCATCACCGTGGGCGAGCGCTCCTCATCGGCTCCAGCGCAAAGTCAGCCTGCTTCGCCGGGCTGGAGGGGGGACGTGGCATCGCTGGGCGCAGTGGTCCCACCTGGCTGTGCCAGCGGTGCCCTTGGCATCGGCTGGAGCCGGACCCCCACAAGGACGAGCCCTGTGTCACCCTGCCAGTGCTGCCCTGGGCACGATCCCACGGGGTGGGAGCGATCTGCGGGAAATTATTCCCCCCGGTGCTGAGTCAGCGAAATGAGAATGAGCATTTTACCTTACGGGAAGCAGTGAAGCGTATTTAAAAATGCAGTGGCGGTTAAAGGGCTCTGCCTCTCCTAATGCCATCTTAATAATATCTTTACTGAGGCGCTTGAACAAAAGCCCAGAGCAGGTCTGGGGGAGCAGCCGCGGCAGCTGGGAGCACGTCTCTCTGTGCCGAATGTGGGGCCTGGTGCCATAGGACCCCGCCACGATGGAGCACCCCACCACTGCCCATGCAGCTCCATCCATGAGCTCCATCCTCCCATCACCCAACGGTGCTTTGATTTTTATTTAAGGGGAATTTCTGGACGTGCAACGATTGCATGATGTCAGCTGAGGCAGAGCATCCCACGGCTGCTCACCGACAGGCTCCGAGAGGTAGCCAGTGCCTTGGGGGCCACAGACAGCTGGGGAAACTGAGGCACTCCTGGAAAATCAAACCCTCTTTCCCTCTTTCTTGTGGTCTGGGCACTGCAGTGTTTCGAAGCTCTACTGACCCAGCTATTGATTCGCTGAAGCTGTTATCCAAGGTGTGCAGCCAAAGGTTTGGAAACCAGCTCTGGATCTGGGAATTTATGAGAAGCTACAGGAAATTCCTGGAAAGGGCAGGGAAACCCCAGAAAAGCCCCGGAGCTCCCGGCAAGCCAAGGGCAGTCCTAGGGAGCAGCAAAAGTCCCCAGCAAGCCCTGAAAACCTCCTAGATGGGCTCCGGTCCCACAGTCCCTGGAAAGTGCCAGGGAATTCCTAGAAAACGGGGAAATTCATAGCAAGATCCTTGACCCAGGAACTGCTGTCACCTGGGCGTTTCTGGTTTTCATGGACCTAAAACCTTGCGGAGACTCCTCGGTGCTCCCATGTGTTTTGGGGATCTGCAGCCTGCTCCCACCCCAGGGCTGCCGGCTGGGGGGCCGGATCCAGCTCCAGCTCTTCTCCCTGCACCAGAAGCCCTTGCCCAGGGGAATATTTTGGCAGCACAGAGGGACCCACAGTTGGCAGGAGTGCAACAGCTTCCCAGCACAGAGGAGAAGCCCCAAAAAATTTGGGACCTGATGGGCTTTCCTATTCCCGCTCCCTGGAGCCACTCAGGAAGCCTGTCCTCAGCTCCAGCTGGTCTGGGGAAGGGAGCATTCCTCCTCTTTCCTCAGGGAGATATCTTCACTGAGCCAGGCAAAAACGCAGCCGAGAGCCCCCAGAAATAATGGTGCAAATTACCAAAGTAATTATCCTGGCCGCTGTGCAAATCCTGCCCAGTTAATGTCAACAGCGAGGGTGGGGCAGTGCGCGGGTCCCGCCTGCATTAAACTTCGCCCGGCTAGTCGGAGGAGACAGCTGCAAAGAAGCTCTAGTTACCGCTTGTATTCCCAGAAAATAAATCTCTCCCGCTGTCGGGAATATCCCTCCATCCCCTGTGATGTGAGGCAGCTCCACGCACAGGACCACGGAGGGTGGAGGTGGCATCATGGGGCGAGAGCGGGGATGGAAAAGCAGTCGGGTCCTCCACAGCCCCTTGGGTTTTGTGGTCCCTGTCCTTGTCTGAAAAGTCCCATCATGGGGACAGAGCCGCACGTGGAGGGCATGTGGCTGGAGGCATCTCAAGGGATGGCACAACAGGGATGTCCTGGGGTGGGATTGGGGAAAAGGGGCCCTGATAGCTGTTGCTGGTCGAGAGGAAACCCAAGGCACGAGAAAATGATGGGGGAGATGATGGGGGGGGTGGATGGAGGAGAAGGAGTGGGGGGAGACTGGGGCATGACTGGGGCTGACCTCAGCAGAGGAAAAATTCCAATTTTTCACCCTCCTTTGCTCCCTGCTCTCTCACTGTTGCATGAAGGGGTTGGATGCTTTATGAGGTTTGTTGGGGGTTTTTTTGAGTGTATCATTTTTTAAGGGATTTTTAAGGCAGGATCGGGGGGAGCCGAGCATCCCTCTGGGAGGTGGGGGCATCGGGGTGCAGGGGTGCCCATTCCCAGCTCTGCCTCCTCCTCACAGGTGGTTGGTGCAGCCTCACAACACTGCATTAAAATGCAAATTTGTCCCTGCCTGCTGGAAGCAGATAGTAAAACGCTAAACAGGAAAGAGGCAGCGGAGAATAAACAGAGGGCAGCGTGAGAGGGGAGCTGGAATAGAGGCTTCTTTTTAATTATTTTTCCTCTTTCTTTTTCCTTCAGTGAGATTTGGCTGTTTGGTGGGGGTTTATTTAATGGGATCTGAAGCAATAAGGGAGGAAGTTGCCGGTTTTGGACTAGCTGGGTGCTGGGGTGCAGGTGGCCAGTGGCCTGTCCTGGTGGGTGCCACCAGCCCCCAGTGCGGTGGTGGTCTGCAGCCTAAATCGCACCATCTCCGACTGCTTTCTTGGGTCTTTTGTTTTTTTAATTCCATGTCCCAGCTGGTCATTCCTGATGGGAGAAAAATAAAATCGCAGTAGTAGGAGTGAAGAGGACCAGCTGGGGAAAGGACCAGGCACCATCAGACTCCACCGGAGCCTTTACAGTGTTCCCATTTTCCTGGGGTTTGTCCCCAGCATTTTGCCTGCTGCCTCCTGATGCATTTGCTGACAGGCTTCAAGGGCATCAGAAGCCCAAATAAATTGTTGGTGAGCTGCTTTCCTCCTGTGTCGAATGTGCAGGGGGAGCTTTTGAGGGCTGGGGTGGTGGGTGATGCTCAGGAGAGGGGGGGGGGGAGGGAGGGAGAGTGTGTATTTATATGTGTATGTGTGTGTATACAGGCACCTTTATACCTGAGCAAAGCCCTTTGCATCAATCCATACAGGGCGTACACACATACATCCTTTTTATATATATATATATATAAAAAAATAAAAAATAAATGAATATATGCACACACACTATATGCATATATATACATATGTATAAAGTATAAATATATACATATGTATGTATGAACTATAAATATATACATATTTATATATCAATAAATAGATAGCTATACAGCTATATAGAAGGTTTCGCTCTCTTCATGCAAAAGCTGAAGCTGTCCTGAGCAGGTCTCTCACCCTCCCCACTGCCCATCGCCCAGCACTGCATGGTCCCCACTGGCTACAGGGCGGCAGCGGTGCTGGCAGGGGTGAAGTGCCTGGATGGAGGTGCCTGGGTGGCGAGAGCCACTCTTAGGACACAAGCTGGGGATGCTCGGGCATGAGAGCATCATCAGCCCCTGCAAACAGCTCGGGCTCCTCTGGTCCATGCGCGCTGCCTTCCTAAAGGCTCATGGAGACCCGAGCTGGATCTGTCAGCTGAAATGGGAAGTGATGGGCTGGAAAACCGCCACTGATGCTTGGTGTCAAACCTTGGGCCCGGCTATAGCCACTGAGCACCAGGAGGAGACGATGGGCGAGCAGCCAACGCTGCTCAGGGGGGCTGGCGGAAAGTAGGCAGAGGAAGGGGAGCAAAACCTGGTGGAGGCTCAGCCACAGGGACACTCCACGCCAAGTCCAGCCAAGCTACTTTGTCCCTGACCCCTACGTGTCTGTGTCGTCCCCCCCCCCCCGCCTTCCAACTTCGCAGCCCCCAGACACGCTCATGGACCAGGAGTCGGGCACTGCCGTGTCTTATTACAATTATAAAATTTTATTATACACTTTTCTTACCTTTCCCCCGTCCTTTTCTTCCTTTTTTTTTAACAAATATTCATATATGTTAATTTAATGAGGAGGTTTGGCAGTTCCAAGCAGGGAAGTCGGCTATATTAATTTTACTGCTCAGAGCCGCTATCAGCTCAGCGGCTCGTTCAGCCAGACCTGGGTCCTTTAGATAACAGGGCACAGTAAAACCTAACTGCATCATCCGCCTGGCCTTTGAGCACATCTCAATTCCCCCTTATATATGTGTATATGGATATATAAAATCAGCATAGATCTATCAGGTAAGTTTTAAGGCCACTCGGGGGAGAAATCTTCATAGCCCAAAATTGATCAACTCTTTAAAAAGGCTTTCGAAACACCGCACACCACCACGGACTGCTGCTTGCCTGCCAGGGAAACTGAGGCACAGGGGCCAGCGAGGATGGGGCTGCAGCATTGCCGGTCTTTGATCAGGCTGCCCAAGAGGGGAGGATTTTGGAGGAAGGAGCCCCAAATCCACAGCTTTGACCCCAAAGTGCTCAGAGCTTAGGTGGGGGTCAAAGCTGAGCCATGCCCCCAGAACCCTGGCAGTGTGTGTCCTCCCCCCAGCAGACCCCGTGCCCACCGGGGCTGACCCCCAAACTGCTGGGAGCACCCGCCCCAGGCACCGCAGCAGAGATACGGCCCATCACAGTGCTGCAATGCCTTTTGGTTTCGACTTTTTGTTTCATTGTTTTTTTTTTCTTTTCTGGTCTTTTATTTAAGAAAAAAAAAAAAAAAAAGAGACACAGTGGTGGGTAACTTCCGATCCAGAAATAATCCGCTGCCAGCTCCACCTCCCCCCTCCACCAGGTGATGCCAGGGGGTGGGGGGGGTCCCTGTCCCCACGCGCTCAGTGCCCATGGGTATGACTGCACAGGCTGGGACCCCCAGCCTGCCAGCCCTGGTACCGCAGGGTTAACCTGGCTGAGGATGCTCTGTGCTGGGCTGGGAGGTGGGGTGGCCCTGGGCTGGGGGGGCTGGGAGCTGCCACCAGCCAGCACAGGGTGACAGGGGAGGCATTGGGTTATGGCAGTCAGAAGGCACCACGGAGGCTAAGCCTGGCTCCTGGCATCCCTGCTAGGCTGGAACTAGCGGAACTGGGCTGGCACTGGGAGCCCCAGGCCAAGTTTGGTTGTGGGTGTCCCCACCCAGGCTTGGACCCCCGGGGCAGTGGGAAGCCCCTGCACCACCTCCCAGCCCCAGAGCTGCATCCAGGCACTGGGGGGGGGGGGGGCAGAAACCAGGGGCTGGCCCCTGGAGGTCCCAGCAGGGCTGCTGGGGTGGGGGGGGCCCAGCACCAGTTCCACAGCTGGGAACAGAGGGAGAGGCAAGGGCAGGCAAGCAAGCTTGCTGGCCACCCCCAAACTGCCCCTGCCTGGGGGCCACAGCCCTTCCCAGGCAGCTGGGGGGAGGTGACACAGGCAGCTGCCCGTGGTCCCCAAGGGATGCTCCTGTGGCAAACATTACTGTTACCATCCCGCAGGGCCTATGCCAAAGGGAGCGGGGCAAGCCTGGCATTTGGGGCTGGGATGCAGTGGGCGATGGGGACAGCAGTGCCCCAGAGCTGTGGCCATGAGTCTCCAGCCCCCCAGCAGTCGCCCTCCCCTCCTGCCTCACCCAGCATCGCCCACAGCGTGGGGCAGCAGGCTCTGGATGGGGGAGCTCCCCAACACCCCAACAGCCATGGGGCAGTGAATCCCTGAAACAGGATTCACCACCAAAATTGTGCAACCGAGTGCAGTGAAGGCAGCAGACATTGCCGTCAGGAAGCCCCCACCCACCACCTCCCCGATGGGCTCCTGGGGGGACCGGGACATCTTCCCTCTTCCACCCCCTGCACAGCAGGACCCGTAGCATCGTCCTGCCTTGTTCGCCATTGGACATGCACACCAAGGTTTTGACCCCATCCATCGCCTGCCCCGCAGCTCACCTCCCTTGCTTCCCCCTGGCCATGGGCCAGCGGGCTGGGGGGCTGCGCGTGCGCTGATGCCTCCCTTGGGAAAACCAGACGCTAAAGGGCAAGAAAAGAAAACAGGCCCCCGGGAGTGCCTTCCAAGGGGGTGAGGAGGACGTGAAATGTGTGGAAGAAGGAACGCGCAACAGAGAGCCAAATTTGGGTCTCCAGCCCCGGGGAAGCAGCCAGCGTGGTGTGGCAGGGCGTGGTGTGGCACGGCATGGCATGGCGTGGCACAGCATGGCAGTCCCCTCCCTCCCGCCCTGTCCCCTCTGCCCCTGCGTTAAGCGATCTCTTTGATTCTGCGGATGTAGTTGTGAAGCTCTTCAGGGTCTTGCAGCCCCATGTCCTGGCAGACCCACTCCAAGTCCTCCTCATCAGCGATGGGGATGGAGTTGTAGGCCAGCTCATCGGAGGGCAGCGTGGCGAAGGTGGTGAACTTCACCCGCTTCCGTTTGGAGGTGGGAGAGTTGAGTGGGTCCTCGCTCTGATCCCGCGTGGAGCCCCCCGAGGAACCGTCCCCGCGACCATGGACCTGGCTCTGCACGCTGGTCTGCGAGCTCCCGCTGCTGTGGTGGTCCCCATGGCAGCAGGTCTGGACATTTTCCAGGGGGTTCCCGGGGCTCTCGGGCTGGGGGGAGAGGTCATTGTGAGCCCGCAAGGGCTGCCCATTGCCCAAGAAGACCCAGTGGTGGGAATGGTCCATGTTGGTCTGGCCTTCAGGTGGGATGCGTTTGTGCCGGTATTTCAGCACAAAGACAATGCAGTTGATGAGGAAGACCAAGATGGCCAGACAGAAGACGCCCAGGAGGGCATACATGCCTATCTCCAGGTCCGTCAGGCCCCTGGTCACTTGGACGAAGCCGGTGGGGATGGTGGGGAAGTCCTCGGTGGGGTGAGACGCACTGGACATCCTACTGTCCTCGCTCGGCTCTGCTTTCCTCTCCACCTCTGCCCGCAGGGTGGTGCTCGCCCCCGTCTCTGCCAGCCCTGGCTTGCTGGACACATGGTCGTAGTCATAGGTCGGGTCCTCCTCAGACCCAAAGTGGACCCGCACGCTGGCCAAGGCTGTGAAGAGCACACTCTTGCGCTTGGTCTTCTGGCAGCTCTCGCAGATGACCAGCTCGGCCCGCAGCAGCTCCCCTGCGCCCTCGCTCTCTGCCACCACCAAGGGGAATGCCCGGTCCTGGGTCACCGAGACCACCTTCTCATCCAGGCTGCTCACCACCAGGTTGTAGTCCTTGGGGTCATAGAGGGAGAGGGGGGCTGTGGTGCCATCGCTGTAGGAAATCCACAGGCTCAGGAGCGCTTCCTGCGGGACCAACACAGGCACCGGTTGCCCAGCACGATGCCAGTCCCACCTGCACCCGTTTGTCCATCCCTCCTCCTTTGCATCCTACTCTCCATCCAATTCACCCTTTATCCCTCCATCATCCATCTTGTTCCTTCCAACTATCACCTAGTTTTTCCCTTTTGCCTCTTCTTCCCTCAGTTTTCCCCATGCTTGACCAGGCTCTCTCCAAATCCCAGCCCCAGAGGTGCCAGATGTGGCTACCAGAGCTGAGCTGGGAACTGTATAGGATTTCTTCCAGACCCCTTTGTCCCTCCCCATGGTTGTGTCCTGTCCCCAGGCTGGGCAGGGTTGGTTCATAGGTCTGCGTGAAGGTTTCTGGGGTGCTTTGGGAGTCACTAGGGTGTCTGGAAGACAGCGGGTGCTGTGGGGGCCTAGGATGACTGTGGGCAGGATTTGGGAGGCAAGGTTTGCAGATGGAGCCCTCATCCCACCCCAAGTCCCCCACAAGGCCCCCCAAGCCCGAGTGCACCCCCCTGGCCTCACCTGCTTGAAGAAGCTGAGGGTCTGCTGCACGGACGTCCGGGCAATGATGGTGTGGCTATTGCCGGGGCTGGGGTGGAGGGACAGCGAGAGGCTGGAGACCACCTGGGCCTTCAGGTCCGTGATGCTGACCTTCTCCTCCGCCACTGTCACCAGTGTCTCGCCCAGCACTGCCTCCATGAGCGGGGAGACTACCTGCAGGGGATGAGGGTGCCCATCACCGCCTGCCACCCCCAGCCAAACCTGCGGAGGGGGGCAAAGGTGGCCGGGGGGTACCTTGAAGAGCGTGGTGCCCGGCTCCCTCCCGGCCAGCGTGAAACTGTCCACCATGTGAGCCACCCGCGGGTCATCCACGCGCATGAAGTCGCTGACCAGGTCGGTGACCTCCACCAGCCAGTCGGGCCCCAGCATGGTGACCACCTGCCCCGTGCCCTCCGCTGCTGTGGTGTGGAACTGGGTGAAGACCTGCAGCGTGGCGTGCTGGTACTGCAGGGCACAGCCCCGGCTCTGCTTCCGCTCCTCTTCATCCTCCTCGTGCTCGCTGTCCCGCACTGACCTGCAGGATGGGGCAGTGGGTGGGCAGCGTCACCAAGCTCCCCCCTGCCGCTGCTCTTCAGCCCACCCCAGGAAAGGAGAGGGGTGGCCAGGCAGGGAAAAACGCAGGGTCTCCCCAAGCATGGGAAAAAACTGGTGGCTCCTGGGCAAAAAGATGCCTGTTGCGCATGAGGTCTTCGAGGGCTTTAGCAGAACTTGGCGAGGGGGGTCACTGGTATCTCTGCCCTCTAACCAGCCGAGAGGACACGATATCTCAGGTTGGGATGGACACCTGGAGGTCTCTAGACCTCAAAGCAGGGCTAACTTTAGAGTTTTGACCATTGCCAAGGATAGATGTCCCCCACCAGTTCCAGCGTTTGACCACCCTCATTGTGAAATTTTCCTCCTTCCATACAAACATGCAACCTGTGTCCATGATCTCTCACCTTTTCACTAGGACCCCTGAGATGACTCTGGCTCCACCATCTTTAAAACCCCATCATTAAGTAGCTGAACAAAGCAATTAGACCCTCACTACCACCTTCATCTTGCCTTCTCCAGGCTGGACAGACCCCAGGCGCAGTGGCCCCGAAGCACCCACCTCCTGTCCGGCAGGATGGGCACCCTCCAGCCCTTCACTTGGCTCAGCCGGGCGTCCGAGAGCTCGATGTGCAGTGGCAGTTTGGGCACCCACACCGTCATCTCCAGCGGGGCAGAGAGGTGCTCGTAGGTGAAGGTGACCCGGGCACTCATGGAGCCCCGCGACTCCTTCCCACTGACAAAGACGTAGTCACAGCTGCTGGAGACCTGGGGGAGAAGGGAGGATGGGGGGTTGCAACGCTCCCACAGACATACCAGAGATCCTGGCAGGAGGCTGCCCGGAGAATGGGAAGTGTCGGAAGAGGAGAATTTCACCCGGCATGTACCAGATTCAAGATGGCCCCAGGAGCGGGGATGCTCTCTTCTCCCCAAGGTCCCTGTTCAGAGACGCGGACCCACACACAACACATCTGTAACATGTACTTCCCCCTGACCCAGCTCCTCTGCCAGACCTCGCAGGCACCCTCATTTGGTGCCTGTGAGCACCACATTCTTTGGCCCCCGCACCAAATTGTACCCAGTTACCGCACTCGAGCTAGAAGCATACACGGGTGCTTCACAGAGGTTGCAAACTGCTCATCCTGGACATTTGCCCCAAAATCTCCTCAACCCATGCCCAGAGGGCACAGACAGTGAGCACGGACCAGCCGCATGCCCGTGTGCAGGTACCCACCAGTGCCTCATCCCTGTCCCTCCTGCTAACCCCAGGAAGATCTTCCCAGAGTCCATCTGAACCCTCACGTTCATCTTCTAGCTCTTTCTCTTTTAATTCCCATTTATGCAAATGCCATTAGTTAAATGTGTTATAAAATAAATACATCTTGCGGGGGCCACTTATTACCGACCGATCCGAGCCAATTAAGGTGCTAAGAGGATGCCACTGCAGCATCGCCCACGTTTCGGCTTCGGCAGTCAGAGTTAACAGCACCTTCTCCTTCCCAGCAAGGGTGGCAAGCTCCACCCAAGCTGGGAAGCTCCAACCTCTCACCTGCAGTGGCCCCATGGCCCAACCCTGACCCCCTTCTCCCCCACACACCATCAGGAATTGCATCCGAGTTGTTTGCTGCTGGGGAAAAATAAAACCCGTTTGCTCAGCCAGCAGCACAGTTGCACTCTCGGATTCGCCGAGCATCTCAACAGCACAGAAAGGCTTATTTCCAAGAAGCTGCTATCCCATGTGGATTCCCTGATGGCTGATAAGGGGTTGAGTCCATCCTGCACGGTAGCTGACAGCGGAGGTGATAGCATCGCTGTCTCTCTCCCCACCTTATCTTTGGGCACCTGTGGTCATTCAGCTGCAGGAACTTTGTATTTCCAAGGCCATGAGCAGGGCCTGACTTCTACAAGAGCTCCATGCTTTGGCTGCAGGAGCCCACTGTGAGGCGCCCGCGGTCCCCGGGGCTGGTGGAGGAGGCAGAACCCGGGACCTGGGCTCCTCGGGAAGTCCCTGCTCCCCAGACACGGGAGGGAAGTGCAATGCAGGAGGGCTTGTTCCTTGTCTTCCTATCAGAGATACCAGCTCAGCACGTCTGAAAAGACAATCTCATCTCTGGCGGGGCAGCGTCTGAATAAAGATGAGCTCCTGGGCAAATCCTCCAGCAAAGGAGTGCTCTGGATATTGTGCCATTTATCACAATAAATATGATGGGCTGCTGCTTGCATTACCTTAGCTAATAAATCCCCCCGGCATCGTCTTCTGGGGACCACTCGCTTTGCAACTGGGGGGGTTGAAACTATGACAACAAAAAATCCCAGCACGTCAGGCCTGTCCTGATGATGGAGTGACTGCAGATTAGCTTTTAAATGAAGTGCACTCTTGTTCGGAGAAACTTCCCGGATTCGCAGCAAAGCGTCGGGAAGCGAGAGGCTGAGGTCTGCCTGGGCTCCGAGCCAAGGCACCACCGGCTCCACTTCTGCAGCCAGGAGCTCCCCCCTTGACATGGCCTCAAGCGTGGGATCAAGGGGACACATCTTCTCCAAGGCCCTCAGGAGTGGGAAGAGACACCGTGGCTGGTGGGACCCCATGTTGGCCATCCAGGGGTCCCGGCAGTGGCTGTGGGTGACCAGGGTCCCCGAGGCTCAGCCCCACTGAGCTGACTTGCTCCTGGTGAGTCCTCAAGCAGATGTGGATGGTGGGCTCCTAAGAAATTTCACATAGCAGGTGAGGTTGAGCATCTCCCATTGAGCGTCACTGGCGGCAGAGGTGGCCCTTCCACTCCCTGTGTGTCCCTCAACATATATGCGGTCCCCGAGGCCACAACACAGGCAGGGAGGGGGGATTATTTATATGCTACCTTGGGTGATGAGGTCCTTCTCTCTGGGCTGAGCACAGGCAGTCCCCCTGTGTCACCGCAGAAGGGGATGAGGGTGACAGCTCCCACCTGTACTCTCCCACCATCTTTCACGGGTGGCCCTGGCACCTTCACAGACGTGTCTCCACCAGGTCCAGGACATGTTCCCTCCACGTTACACACGAGAGCAACCACCACTGAGCCACAGGCGGTGTGGGGAGAAGCAGCTCCCCAGCCCTCCTTCCTGTTAAATTATTTACAGTAACAGATAGCGCATCCCACTATGTAAGCTTTGATTTATGTAACAGGTTTATATCCCTGACACTGTAATCATACTCCCCAATCTCAGCAGGTAACTGAGAGCTCCCTTGGAAACGAAGCTCCGGCACAAACACAAAACTCAGCGAGAAATTGCACGGGGCTCCAAGCAGCAAGCGGGAGGCGAGCCGGGGCCGGAGGGCTGCTCCATGCATTATTCATCCCAGCTTGTGTGCATGTGTCTGCTCCCCCCAGGTCTGGGGACAGCGTGTAAATAGATTTATGAGTAGAAAGGCAGCACATTAAACAGTTTAAGTGTCTTGGAGTCCATCCTGAAGTGTATTATTGCTCCAGTGTTTTATCACGCTGTGGAGGACCGGTCTCCATAAATTAGCCCCAGTGCTGTAAATCGCACAGATCGGAGTTTTAGTCAAGAACTTGGGTAAACAGTTTGTGACAGTGACTGTCACCAGCCTGCATACCCACGGACCACCAGGGAGAGCAAGTCCCAACGTGGCTGGGGCATAGGGCAGTGGGGCCAGGGCTCTGCCCATCATCCCTGGCTCGGCTGGGAGAGCAGCCAGCAGAAAAGGGGCCATGCCACCCAGCCCGGGGGACCCGGGAGAGCCCAGACCCCCAGTGTGGCTCCCTTCCTCTTCCCAACGCAGTGGGGACATGGAGAGGGTGGGCTGGCTGGGTGCATGCAGGGAGGGGGGGTGGGTGGTGTTTGGGAGAAGGTAATGATGTCTAGGGGTGGATGGATGGAAATAGTGATAAAATAATACGGGCAGGTGGGTAGATGGATACATACAGTGATAGAAAAATGTATATGGATGAATGGGTCTGGTGATGGAAAAATCATGGCTGGATTTGAGGATCGACTGCTGCCTCAGCGGCTGGGGTGGATGTGTGGGCAATCACTGCTGCTGCAACAGCGAGCCTTTTGCATTTGCCTTATCAGCATCTCTCCCATGCAGCCCATCTTGCTCCTCTCCCTCAGCCCCCCTTTTCCCTCCATCGTCCCCAGCTGCCCGGCTCGTCCCCCCATGCCTCGCTGGGGCCAGCCCCCAGCCAGAGCTCAGCCCAGCGTCTGATCCGAATGGGAGATAAATGTCACCCAGAGGCACAAGTGAAGCCACTGATGGAAACGTGCAGCTTACACTGCGAGGTGACAATATTTCACCTTATCAGCACTAAGTGCCGTGATAACCCATAGTTATTGCTGCTGCCTGGTGCCAGCCTGCGCAGCACTGGAGCATCCCACGGCCTCTCCAGGAACAGTGACAAAGTGTCTTGTCCTTCTCCTGACAGATCTCAGGGAGAGGCACACGTGGACTGAAGCCACCGAGGGGATGATGCTTGGGATGGGGTGGGCTTGTGTGGCACATCAGCTCAGCCACCAGCCCCAGCTCATCCAGCTCCAGCCTGCACCACTATTGGGGTCAGCACCCCTGGGGAGAAGCTCAGCCACTCGCTAGGGCCATGAAAGCCCCCTCCCCGCACCCACCTTGATGATGTCTTCATTGTTGGACTTGCACTCGACCATAGCCGAGACATCCACGATGACACCGCTCAGCTCAATGGCGATGACCTTCACAGGAATGGCCACCGTCCGCCCCGTCAGGATGGCCGTGTTGATGATTTCTGTGTCCTGGGTACAGGGCACAAAGGGGACTGTCACATTAGAGTGTAACCTGTCCCTGATCCCAGCTGGCCCCCCTCCTGCTCCAGCCCTGGGGCACAGAAGGACCCATGTGTGGGTGGGATGTATGGATGTATAGGTGCTACAGGGCAGATGGGCTGGTGGGAGATCCCTCAGGGGGACCCAACCCATCCCCAACATCAAACCAGATAAGCTAAGCAGAGGGCAGGGACACGACTCCAAACCCACTCACCATAGCCAGGGGCACGATGGCCCGGATGTCCCTCTGGATGACTGTCAGCTCCGTCACCACCTTCTCCAGGTCAGGCGGGGGATTCCGGCCCCGGTAGTTGATGTGCCACATGATGCGGCGTGTCACCGACTGGCTGGTGAAGTTCTCCATCTCAAAATCCAGCTGCATGATCTCGGAGGAGGAATCCCCATCCCTGGGCAGGAGGACAGGAGGGGGGATGCAGTGAGCTGGGTGCCCTGGGTCCCGCAGACACCTCGGAATCAGCATCGGATGGTCCCCTCTAGTGATGCAGAGCATCCCCAGCAGGTCCCTTCTCGGGGTCCTCCTGCCTGCTGGGGGTACCATGCTGTGGGTGCCATCATGATGCTTGTTCCCAAACACAGCAGTCCTGATCTCCCCCTCTGCCAGGGACTGCTCCAGTGGGAACCTGCAGTTCCCATGGGAATCTTCCCAGTGGGAGAGAGAAATGTATTTCGCTGCCTCTCCCCACGGGGGGAAAAACCTCAGTGGCTCAAGCGGACGCTCTCCCAAGGCTGCTGGGTGATATATTATCACAGGGTGAGTGTGTGGCCACAGCCCCGGGGGACAGCGGGTGGCTGCAGGCATTGCCCTCGTCTCCCCGGCTGTCTTCCCGGCAGTGCGGCTGGATTTACCACCCCAGGCTGCTCCCGCCTGCACACTCATCTCCCACAGGTCAAACCCCAAGTGTCCCACACCCAGGAGGACAGCACACCTGGGGACAGCAAATAAGTCCCTATACAAGAGCCCAGCTCAAGCTGTTGATTTTACAGCCCCTTCCAAGAGGATCACATGGGGAAACTGAGGCACGGGAGAGCTAGCAGACAGGGAGCAAACCCTGGGGCGTCCCCAAGGTGGGACGGGATGGAGAGGCTGAGCACTGCCAAACCCCGCACATAGTGCCAGTCTAAGAGGACAAGGGGACTCAGCAGCTGGTGTCCCTTGTCCTTGCATCACGGCTTGGACATGGTGAGACAGCAGCAGCATAAATCGCTCTTACACCCCATCCCTATGAGCAAACCTCCCCAGATGCGATCCTGCCCTCCCACCTCTGTGTCCAACCTGCAAATCCCTTGGGGGGACTCAGGGTTCAACCCCCCCACCAAGTCAAACTTCTCCAATGCTCCCCCAAAACGGAGCATCCCCAGGGGACACCCCAGAGCCCCTGTGAACAGCAGAGCTGGCAAAAGCCCCCCCAGGGCAGGAGGAGGGAGGGGGGAAGGAAAGGTGAAATCCCTGCAGAAGGGGAAGCTGGGACCGGCCCTGCTCTCATCGCGCCATGTAACAGCCGTCAAGAATGTCCCATCGATCTGGGGATGCAGGATACAGTCGGGTTTCTCTCTGATAAATATCTAATAAATATGAGTGAAAGGGAGCAGAGAAAGGGGACAGCAAGAAGCCGGGGCTGCTCCAGGCCACAGCAAGCCCTGCTCCCTGCTCCCACGGCAGGGATGACGGGCTTTGCAGTGGAGCTGCCGCGCAAGGGCTGGTGGGGTCCTCCTGGGACTTTGTGTCCCCAAGGCAGCTACGGGGGTGCAAGGGTTATCGCCAAAGGCCACCCAGTCTGAAGAAGAGGATTTGGTTGCTCACTGCCTCTTCCGATGCAGAAGTATTAAATACAACCGGGAAGAGCCAAGTTCAAAAGCAAACCAGAGCTGCGGCTTCATGGCAGAGGCGGTTCAGCACTGGGACTCCTCGCCATAGGGTGCCCCCCAGGTGTCCCAGGAGCCCTGCCAGGGGCCAGCCACCATCTTCTGCCCTCCCCGAGCATTGTCTGCTCTCAGCCATGGCAGACAAGAGCCAGGCTGCCCAGATTGGGGGAATAACTTAGGATGCAGCTGCTGGGGTGCAAAACATCCAAAATTGGCCATCATCACCCCAAAGCTTAGGGCCCTTGCCCCCTCCCCGTGCAGCCAGCGCTGCCAAAAGCCCCCAGAGCCCCGGCGAAGCAAACTCCTCCAGCTGTACAGCCTGGAGGGCAACACGGCTTTGAGTCATTCATATTTTCCATTCTGTTAATATTTGATGGAGTTGTTTGTCTAAAAGGTGATTGTAATCACTTTAAATTCATCCTCCGTCTCTAACATTTCCAGGCTGATTTGAAGCGGCGGTGGCAGACAGGGAGAGGGGGAAGGGGGAGAGGAGAGGATCTCGCTGCCAGCAGGTCTGGCAGCTGCGTGCAGGGGCTCTGGGGTGGCCGTGCAGAGGATGGGGGGGGCTCGTGGCCCCAGGGACACTCCGATGTCAGCCACAGGGCTGCGGGCTCGGATGCTGCAGTTGCATTTTGTGTCTGGAAGCAATGGTGTGGGGTAAAGGAGAATCCACCCTCCGGGTAAGCCCTTTGGAGGGGTTTTCTGCAGATAGCTTTTAAGCTCACATTCGAAGCAGTCAGAGCCGAGGATCTCCTTTCTGCAAGAGCTCATCCCCAGTTTCACTCAGTTTTGGGGTGGGGGGCAGATAGACGGGGATATTTCCAACACAGAGGGCAGGAACAGCTCAAGTGCATCAACTCGCTTTAACCCAGCTCCTGGAGACATTTGTCTCCCTGTCCCCAAAGACACAGTGATTGAGATGCCATAGCCAGGGAATAATTGCATTCTAGCACTTGAAAGTTTTTCCTGCTAGTGATTTTGAGCCCATGCCCATCCCCTGCCCTTGCTCGCTGTGTCCTGCCCACATGGATGCAAGGGGCAAAGCTGCCCCTCGCCCTTGCAGCCTCTGTGTGCTCGCAGGCCAGTCCCACATCTCCCCATCTCCAGGCTGAGCAGCCTCTGGGTTTTCAACTTGGCTTTGTGTGTCCTCACTCCTTCAGATCAATCTCATTTCTACCCCCTGGACCCTCCTCAACCAACCCGAGCCTTTCCTGAAGCCCCAGGAATAGGCACCGTCCTTGTGTCGAGCAGGGCAGAACTGACTCTGCCTGTCTCAAGTGCTGCCTTGGTTCGTGCTCCCCATCCAACACTCATCCATCACCTTGGGGTCCAGACGGGACCTTGCCTGGGGACTGCTTCCCTTCCTTCCCAGAGGAGACACCAGGATAGTCAGGAAAGAGCTGCTGCCTCTCATGGTATTAAAACTTCTTAAAAAATTAAGATACTTCCACCCCAAACTGGGCGATCCTCCATGGCTTCACAATTCAGCCCCAAAATCCACCACATGTGCCTACCAACATCCGACACGGCCAGGCGATCCCAGCTCAGAGCCAGGGATGCAGCTGCTAAATGGTACCGATGACTTACAAGCGCATTGCTTGAGCCCCAGCTTGGTCACCTGTGTTGACCCAGAGCAGATCCCACCTGCATGTACCACCTCACACAGCCCTTGGGCAGCTGCCTGCCTGACCACAAACCTGCCCACCTCGGGCCATGAAACCCACCTTCACCTGGCCTTTAGCTAGCTGCACGGTGCCGGCCGAGGTTAAAAACCACACACAAAATTAAGCTCCTTCCCATGTCGGTGCGGGACCTACCTCAGCTGGGCTGAGGGTTTGACCCCAAAATTGCTTATCCCCCTTCGGTGCCTCCAAGTCTCACAGTCCGGGCCATGCACTGCCATGCCTCAGTTTCCCCTGCCAGCACCCATGTGGCACTGCAGCCAACCAGACACCCAGGGTGAGGGTAAAGGGAGAACTGCTCCGGGCCAAACCCCAGCAATTTCCCCAACCCTCCCGGTGCTGGGGTGGGGGGAGAGGGAGGGGTCGCCTACCTGGGCCTGGCACCATCCGCCCTGGCCACGTCGACAGTAGCGGTGGAGTGCTTGCCGCCCGTCAGCAGCTCTGAGCTCACCAGCCACTGCCCACTCCTCGACTTGGTGCTGAGCAGGTTGACGCCTTTCTTGGCCTTCACCCTGCAGAGAGCGACGGTCAGGGCCGGACCCTCACGCCTGCACACCCCTGGACCCCCCCTGGCACCCTGCCGTAGGCACAGGGGGATTTTTTGCCCCCGATCCCTCCTGGCCGTTGGAAACATCATCCAGGCTGGGAGCAACAGCCATGGGGCTGAAACCACCCCAGCCCCTCTTTTTCATAGGATTTTGTATCCCACATCACCCCTCCAGAAGGAGTTTGGTCCCCCAGCCCCAGTGCTGTCCCCCAGGACAGTAACGTCCCTGTGGGGCTGGGCATCCCCAGGGCGAAAGACAGGAGAGCCTGGCATGCCGTGTCCCCCATGCCAGGGGCTCGCTGCTGTCCTGGTGGCCACAGGGACACTTGTAAATGTCCTTTGAAGAGATGTGGCTGGGGGTCATCCCCCCATCCTTAGGGACATGCAGCAAGGGGAGTCCCCCCACACACCTCCCCGTATTGGGGTGCTCAGTACTAGGAGGTGGGTGCAGGGGTAGGATGGGGGGGGGACGGACATGGGGAGCCCCTGCTCTCTCTGGAGCAGCGCCATGGCCATACTGCACCTTGTCCCCAAAGTGGCTGTGAACAAACCCACATCTGCTGGTGGGGCCCTAATCCCAGTGCAACTGGGAGGGCGAAGGCAGCAGTCCATAGCAGCAACGCAGAGATGGAAACCCTGGATGGACAGCCCTTCCCTTCCCTCCAAGAAGCTCCTACTGCAAAGCCCCAAAACATTGCAAAACCACATGCCGGCAGCTCCTCTGGCCTCCCTCACCTTCCGAAAGCCCTCAGACACAGTCCAGCCCCCAGCAGGTCCCCTAAATGCAATACGCCCTCCCCATCCTCTCCCTCCTGCCCGCAGCTGCCTTCGCACAGCCCAGCTGAAACAACCACCCCCTCGAAAGGCGGCTGCTCCCAGATTGGGGACAGCCCCAGGACCTTACCTGAGTGTGAAGTGCTCCACCGTGGAGTTGGACATCAGGTAGAGGAGGATGCTTAGCACCTCGCCCGGCTTGAGGGGCTTGTCGGGCAGGCGTATGAAGACGTTGCCATCCAGCCGATGCTCCTGCATGGGCTGCCCAGGGGTGGGCTGCAGGAGGCTGATGCTGCCAATGCGCAGCAGCGGGTGCTGCGTGGGACCCTCAGTCCTGGCCCCCCCGGCCCCACGGCGGGGGGCCATCTCCCCAAGGCACTGGCCGGCCCCATCGGGGGCATGCAGGGTGTAGTACAGCTCGGCTTGCTGGCTCTCACCTGGCACCTCCAGGCTCTCAGGGCTCTTCCGCCTGCCCAGTGGCACGGCTGGGGGGCCGAACCAGGCGTGGGGCAGCTCTGCCTGCACCAGGCACGTGGCCAGGCTGCCCCGCAGGCGACACGAGCTCTTGATCTCACGGGCATCGCGGAAAGCATGGAGCCGCACGCAGGGCAGCCGGTCGGTGACGTCAAAGTCATCCCAATCCCGGCCGGCTACATAGAAGAGCACTTGGACCACGGGCTGGTTGGCCACCAGCCGGGGCTGGATGATGAAGGCGCGCACCTTCCAGTTGACGGTGAGGCGGTCAGGGACCTCCAGGGTGCTGGAGGGCTGCAGCTGCTCTTTGGGCAGCACCAGCCCCGTGCTGAAGGGCCCCAGGGTGACGTTGAGGACAGGCAGCTCCTTGGTCTGGAAGACAACGAAGGGCTCGGCGCGCTGCAGCGGGGCACTGCCGTTGCCCACTGGGCCAGCTCCCACCTCCTTGAGGAAGAAAGCCAAGCGGGTATTGGACAGGCGGTAGCTCACAGGCAGCATGACGGTGCCAGGGGGCTCGGCAGGCTCGGGGCTGGGGGCTGGTCCCTTGGCGTGGGCTGCAAAGGGGATGGAGAGTGCAGGTTAGTGCAGGGCATCCCCCCCAGAGCATATCCCGAGCCCCGGAGCAGGGAGAGCAGACCCAGGTGGGAGCGGTTCAGCCCCACAGCGAGAAGGAGCTGGTGCTTCAGCCCCAGGACCCCTCACAAGGGCAGCGAGAGCCTGGTTGGGTTTCTCTCCTGCAAAAAAAATTGTGAAAGACCTCCCCAGGGACCTCAGGCATCATTGTGCTTCCTGGTGGGTGGCTCCAGCCTCACCAAACCTGCCCTTGGAATGGGATGGAGCGTATGCTGAGGCGGGATGCTCAGGGGCTGCCCAAGGCTGGGCCAGGATGTGTTGAAGCCATATCCAACCTCGGTATTGCCCCTGGGAAGTCCAAAGCACTGGTCACCCACCTTGGCACCCATGCCAAGTCACTGGCCAAAACAGCATGGACCCACTCATAGAAATAGGGCATAACTGGCTACATCCCTACTTCCAAATGCACAGAGAAAAGGATGCCCTGTTTATCCAGAGGCTCATTACCAAAAATAGGGCAGGTCCAGGCTAATTTTTGGCTGGCAGATCCCACCAAGTATCAAGGCTTTCCTCCTGCTTTTAGCTCCCAGATCACACGGGGAAGGTGGCTAAATCGGCTCCTTCCCCCCAGACCCTCTCCATCCCTGTGGACTGCCTGTAAGGGTGGTGTCACGGCCAGTCTGTCACCCATCACCCACTCAGGGCTGCCACCCATGCGCTGCTGTCCCCGTGTGCCAAAGCTGACCCAGCCTCAATTTTTCCACGCAAGGACACAGCCTGGTGGAAAAGTGATGAAGATGATGTTGGTGCCACCTTGTGCAAACCCCAGCAGCGCCCAGGTCTGACGGCCCTTAGAAAACCCCTTTTGCCCTTCATTTTAACCATTTTGCCTTAAAAAAAGAATAAATACCATACAGGCAGAGCAGGCAGCCCCTGCGCAGGCAGCACGCAGTGCCTGCCGGCCACACGCTCCCAGGGGCCGGAGCTGCCTGAGCCCCTCGGAGGGAGCTGGCTACCCTGCTGCCATGGCCGGCAAGCAGAAAGAAAACCCCTGAAAATCTTTCAGCTAAAGCAGATGCTGCAAAAGGAGGTCTGTGCAGAGCCGGGCCGATGGCACATGCTGTGCCGGCAGCTGCGGGAGCCTGGAAGACATCTCAAGGTCTTTGCATCCGCCAGCGGCTGCCAGCAATTCCCAGGAGGCCTGGGTCCCCCCTGCCCCCCTCGGCTCTCCGCTAGCCCCCTGCACCCCCCATTCCCGGCGCTGATTGCAACCGCTCCCAGGCGGCTCCCGAGCAGGAGAGCCCAAATTACCCGTGTCAAGCGGCGGCAAAAGGCGCGGATGTGACAGCTCAGTTCCCGGGAACGGCTCGGCTCCTTCCCCAGCAGGGGCTTCGGAGCATGCCGGGACCCCGGGGCTTTCCCCAGCCAGTAGCATGGCCTCGGTTGGGCTCCCCGGGGCCAAAGGGGAAGCGGGACCCCACAGCCCACCCGGGGAACTCTCTGCTGTGGGGCACGGGGGAGTTAAGCAGCTTAAAGGGCTCATAAAGGGATTAGCACTTAGCACTGATACGGGGATGGGCAGCATCTGCAGCTACGCTGCCTGGGATGAAACTTGTCTGAGAGCCAGGCGGCGAATTCCCTGGGGCCAGGCAGATGCCGAGGACACGCTGCCGGCATCACCAGTGAGGCCACCGTGCCGGCACTGCCATGGGCACAGCTCTGGCACCTGCCAAACTAACCCTGCTCACCACTGGCTGCTGAGCCCATCCCCCTTGCCTGCTCCGTTTTCCCACCTCCTGGAGAGCCAGGAGCTGCAGGAGAGGTGCTGAGCCCCAGAAAGCACCCATGGGTGCCACTCTGCTCAGAAATAACCACCAGCGAGGGGCTTTCTGCTCCTCCGGCTCACGGAGGTTGCTTTCTGCCATGAAACGTGAAGGTTTGTGTCCTCCCTGCATCCCGGTTGACACAGCCATGGCTGCTCCTGCCATCCCCAGCAATTAGAAAAGGGGATTTTTTCCAAGGCATGAGATTATTTGAGAGGAAGGATCCACCAGCTGGAGTGACACGAGCCTGACCGCTTGGGTGAGGTACCGGTGGGACCGAAGGAGGCACGGGCAGCCAGGGAAAGAGGCTATGACTCATTGAAATAGCATCAGTTTTATCCCTTCAAAATCTCTGAGGTTTGGGGATCAGGTCATTTCACGAAGAAAACCCACCCAAAACCCACCTGACTCAATGCCCAGCATGGCCCTGAGCGAAACCCACCCTTGGGATGGTGCAAAACGCCTGGTGTCACTGCCTGTCACTTGGGTGGGGGGACGGGAGAGCCTCTGTGCCGCCCCGGCAAGCACCCAGCCCACACCCAGCCGCCTGCCGGTGAGGGGCACCTGCTGCCACCCACTGCACTGGGAGGGCAAAAGCAGCCAGTTTTTTGTCTGCAATTTGGCACCCAGCCCCGGCTCGTGGCAGAGACCCCCCAGCCTGAGCCCCCAGCAACCGGCTCCTTCCTCCTTGCTATGGGGATTCTCCGATGGCAAATAAGGGTTGTGCGCCGGGGGGGGCAAGGAAAGCCCCTCTCCTCTCTGCAGCCAGGCAGGGCTCTCAGACGTGTGCTGGGGACCCTGCACGACTCAGATAAGGCACCACGGTGCCAAGCCCTGCTGTGGTGGGTACACCCAGGGTGGTCCCAGCACCAAGCCCATGCACAGACCTGCACCCTGGCCATGCCGGATGGGGGAAAGGAGCGGGGACGAGCTGGGATGGAGATTAATGCGACGGTCACGATTAGCTCGGTGCAGGCAGATTGCCGGCACCCAGAGAAGCTATTTCCTTCCACAGACAAAATGCATTTAAATGATGCTGTAATCTGTCGCCAGGAGGGGGACGGGATCGGCGCCTCCATTCCTTAGCCGTAAACTAATTCTGCCAGGAGAGGGTCTAGCCCAGCCCGGGGTGGGTGCCAGGAGGGTGGATCACAGCCCAGCCTGAGCCTCTGTGCTGCAGAGGGATAGAGGGTGGGGAGGGAAGGAGAAGGAAGGAAGGAGATGCATGGACATATGGATGCATGGACATATGGATGCATGGCTGCTGGCTAGGTAGCAAGGAAGAAAGGGTGGATAAGGATAGATGAACCAGCAGAGAGACTGGAGGGTGCATGGATGGACGGATGTAAGGAGATAGGCAGATCAGAAATGGCTGGACAGCAAGAGAATAGCTCTAGGAAGAAGAACAGGCAAAGGATGGATGGAAGGATGGACAGCACAACAGCTCAGGAGATGGGAGGAAGATGGATGGAAGGAGAAAGGATGGATGGAAGGATGGACAGACAAGCAAAACAGCTCAGGAGACTTCAGTCCCCACACCGCTGTCCCCAGCCCCTGCCCTGGTTTCTAGCAGCCCCTGGGAGGGAAGGGGGCTGCTGGTGTCCCCACCTCTGGCTGGGTTTGGGGGGAGAGAAGGGTTAAGCCCCGGCCGTTTCCTCTGCAGCCCACTGCGGTTAATGGGATTTGCAGCGCCTGACCTGCATTCCCAGGTTTATTAGGCCAGCACAGAGAGGACCATATGGTCCTTCCACCCTTGCAGCTCAGCACCGCAGAAAAGCAGATCTCCGTGCCTGGCCAGGCTCTGACAGGCCCGGGGGCTGCCTGGAACCCCTGGGCTAAGGAGCCACCCCAGCCCCACAGCGGGATGGGACAGGACTAGTGTGTGTCCCCTCCTTCCCACCCCACGGCAGCCCGCAGGGAGCCAGTGTGACCTGCGACCCACAGTGGGGACAGGGGGGAAAAGAGGGAGATGGAAACGCACAACTGCTGGCGACCGCCTTGCCGAGTCCCCACATCTGCCCAGCCAGATGTGCCCTGTGCCAGCCGCAGCCACGCAGCCAGATGGGCTGAGCCACTCCCCCCGCCCGCAAGGCCACGCAGGGACAGCAGCAGCACCCTCCAGCCATGCCCTAAAATCAAGAAGACCCCCCAGGCCGAGGGGTCTTGCTGCTGCAAAAAGCAGCACCAAAAGCCCCTGCCCATCCCCCTCTCAGCGAGGTCTCCACCGCAGGGTTTCGGTCACCACCGGCCACCCTCTTGCTCCGTCCCCCCTGCTTGGGGATGCTGGGGTCAGACAGACTGATGGACACATGGAAAAAGAGGCTGACAGACAGACTGGACGTAGCTATGGCTGGTGGGGGACACCGGCTTGTTCGCCTTCCCTTCTTGCCCCCAAATCCCCAAACGGGGCACGGGGGAAGCGCGGCTCAGCCCCTCCATCCTGCAGCCGCTGCAGCCTCACCAGCCCCATCCCTGCTCCCATCCACCATACCGAGGCCGAAGAGCCACCTCCTCCTCCTCTTCCCCTTATCCAGCTTCAGCTTAGCCCCAGCCCCAGCCGTCTGCCATAGGGATCGCTTTAGCCACGCTCCAGGGGGGATCTTTATCCCAGCTTATCCCGTGGGATGCAGCAGGGGGCTCCCAGCACGTATATCCCCACTTAGCAGGGGAAGAGCACATAGGAAAAAGCTCTGGAGAAGAAGAGGAGGGAGGGGAGGTTTGAGGTCATGCCAGGAGAGTTAAAACCTCTCATGGTGTTAACAGGCAGCACTGGGGGCTTGGTGCATCAATGGGCCAAAAGCAGCTCTGAGGGAGATGCCAAAATACTGGTGATGTGAGACACCAGCCCCAGCTGACCGGTCTCCTGCCAGGCCACCGCCACACACCGTGGCCATGGCCCACGCCAGCCCATCATGGGTGGGCTCCCGTGGTCGTCCCGCCTCAGAGCAAGCTGGGAAAGTCATCCATAAAGCAATGACTTGAGCTGACACGATGATAAAAACCCTCAATAAATACATGGGAAGGGCTGCGGGGAGGGACAGCAGGGGGTGTGACAGGGAGCTGCGTTACTGTCCGTAGCAGAGGGCTTCATGCTGGCTTCAAGCCTGGCTCAGGACTCCTGTGGAGGGGTTTCAGCACTCGCCGGTTCCCAGGATTCCTGGCCACAGGATGAAAAGGCAGCAGGATTTCATCAGTGGCCAAAGACCCCGGACACGGGCCCCGGGACCCTGCCAACTGCAGCAGCCCAGGGCACAGCTATCATCTCTGGCTCTCTGCAAATGCAAGCAGGGGATGCTTCTCCTCCTGGCCGCACAGCAATGTCCCTCCCACGGGGCTGCCAGGACCACCAGTGATGCCGGGACCACTAGTGCTCCCATCCTTTCCGGATCCTGCCCCATATCAGGGCGACAAGGTGACGATCCCACCCCTGAATCAGGAAGACAAGGGCAGGACATGCCGCTGCCTCAGTTTCCCCACATGGATCAGCACCCAGATGAGACAATGGGGTGACGGGTCCACCCAAAACACCGAGAGCCAGGAGACCACGGCAAAACCCCACAGCTGTCAAGGAGGAAGCCCAGCCCGGCTGTTCCCCACCAGGACACCAGCACGGATGTCCCAACTGCAGTTTCATTTCAAGCCAGCATAAAGCCACCCCACTCCCCCGAGCATCCCGCAGACCCCCGGCTGAGGCTTCAGAGCCCCAAAATCTGGTGGTCCAGGTTTTGCCCCCACAGCCATCAGGGCCAAGCGCAAAGGGGAAACACAAGCGGCAATGGCCCCAAATGCCAGGGCTGTCCCACACCTGGAGCTCCCGCATGTGGATGTCCCAACAGCTGGATGTTCCAGCTAGAGGCAACCCCGGCTCCCAGGGAAGGGCCGGGCTCACACACTGTCTCACCACCTGTCCCGGGGCATCGCACCCATCCCTTTCCCTCCCCACCCTGCAGCACCGATCCCAGCCGCATTACACTCCCACCCAAGTGGGGTCAGCACCCCCAAACACCCTAAAAACCAACAAAAAGGAGAAATGGAGGCCTCTACCTCCACCCAAAACTCAGTCAGTCCAAACATTAGCCCCCTTCCACTCCACACTTCCATGCAGCCAGGGAAAAAAAAACAGCCAGTAATAAAACAGAAGCCGAAATTAGAAAATATAGGCGGGTTCCTTGTGGAAACCTCCGAAATGTTTCCCAGCAGCCGGAGCCTTGAAAATTGTTTTCGGCGACATAAAAGACAACAAGCTCTCCCTTCCCTCCAACGCGCTGAGAGCCTCCATCTCCAGTCCCAGCTAATTGGAACTCAATTAAGTGAATAATTGTTACAAATGTAAAATTACCTTCCCCCGGTGCACAGCGGTGAGACGCCCCGGCTGCGGCCGCGGGGAAGGGAGGGATGTGGGGACATGGGGATGCTCCCATCCCCCAGCTCTGCCCACGGCCACGGCGGTGATGGGGCGACAGAGCTGGGAAGCCCCATGGTACCAAGAACTGCCAATGCTCAGCCCGGGAGGTTAAACTGGTCCAGGCTTCCCAAAACCAGCCCAGGGTAGGAACTGAGCAGGTGCTGGCCAGGAAAAGTGAATCAAGCCTTCCTGTGAGCAGCAGTGCCGGCTCTGAGTGGATTCTCTAGTGCCTAATACAGGGTTGTGCTTATGCCTGGTGGGCACTGTTATATTCTCCTTTCTTTTAGATCCTTGAGACTTCTCCCACTCCAAAAGGTCCAGCCCGGCTTCACCGGCAGAAGCAATAAAAGAAATGCTGGTGGGACTCAGCCCCAGGCCAGCACACAGCCTGTATTTCGGGGCCGGCAGCACTAAGCAAAAGGGAACCATCCCAGCACCACACCAGGCTGTGGTGCTGATCTCTGCATTTCCCCCAGGAAATTATTAAAAGGGAGGGGAAAAAAAAGCAAGGAACCTAAAGGAATAAATAAATATGGCCTAAATGGGATATGCTGTGCAGAGGCGCAGCCTGCCATAAATTCCTGGAGCAGGCAAGCCTTTTACGCGGCAGCTACTTTAGAGCAATTTCCACAAATCACAGCAAGGGACAGGCCGGGGGACAGGAGGAGAGGGCCTTTACGGAGGAGGAAGAAAAATGAAGAAATGAATTAAAAGGGGGGGGGGGGGGGGGGGGAGGATGAGGACGTGCCTGACCATGAATGTCCACAGGGATGCCTGGGGGCTCCAAAAGGCAGTGGGGGGGCAGCCCGGATAAAGCCGGCAGCCCCTGAGCCCCCAGCCCCCCAGCAGCAGGCGGGCATGGATGGTTTCCCCAAATAACCCCCCCAGGGAGCCAGAAGTGGGAGGACAAGCAGCAGGGAAGAGCCCTGAAGGGCGGCCTGGGGAAGCAGGGACAGAGACAGCAGCTCCCGAGGGAGAAGTCCCCGGCATCACAATGTTGGTGCAGAGGCAATGCAATGACCCCCCCCAAAGCCACATGTCTTCTCAGATCTCCCCTGTCCCCTCTCTGTCCCCTCCCACCATGGCCAGGAGCAGGAACATCCTCCCAGCACCCCCCAAATCTGAACACCAAATCTGCCCCTTGGGCTGTGTGTCCCCCCCTCCCGCTGCCACCACCAGCCCAGGCTGTGCCGAGTGACACGTTTCAGACTGATTAGACGCCGATTAATTTTCCCCCCTGGTGACGTGTGTCAGGCTGCGTTCGGAGCCGGAGCAGGATCCAATTCCAGAGGCACTCAAGGAGCTCAAGTTGCCTCAGAAAAACCCAGTCCATAGCTGGGGCTGGGGTCCAGCATCAGCCCCAGACCCCACCCGGTGGCCCCAAAAGCAGGGCCGGGGCCAGGCACTGGGCTGGGGACTTCACCAGCTCAGCACTTTGCCACCTGGCAAAGCAGGCACAGCACCAAACACGCACGACTCAAATACATCCCCTTCCTTTTTTTAATTTAGCTGGTACCCAGAGAGGAGTGCCTCCAGCAGCCACACTGAGCTGGCAGCAGGGGGTATTGCATTTTCTACCTTATTTATCTTCAAGAGGGAAAACACAGCTTTTCCTCAAAAAAAAAAAAAAATTAAAAATGAATTAATTCTCAACTTTTGCCAGTCCTGGGGAAGAGCCCAGCCCAGCCCAGCCAAGCCCATTTAATCATGGCAAAACCTGCCCTATTAACTCTTTCAGGGGCCGGGAGGTGACAGTGCCTGCGAGCAAGGGCAAAGCCACCCCAGCAGCATCCGCTTGGGCTTTTAGCAGAGCTATTGAAAAATCAAGGATAGCAAATATTGTCCAAGCGATGGAAAAATGCTTGCCGGCAGGAGATGGCAGCTTCATCAGAAGATTACGAATTGCCTTGATTACGGTATCCTCCCCAGAGGCCAGATCAGCGAGCAAGGGGCTCAGCACCCAGCCGTCAGCAAGGGACGTGTTCCCAGCAGGGAGCGGCAACAGCTTAAGAAAAATGAAGGGACCGGTCCCCAGGAGAGCCACGTCCCAAGGAGCAGCCTCTGCATCCCAAACCCGGGGCGTTTGGAGGAGAGGTGACAGCCCATAAATCCCCCAGCCCTGCTGGTGCCTCCCCGAGTCTGGGGATCACTGGGCCACCTTCAAATGTGGCTGGAGGACCCAGTACCTCCCAATTTTCAGGGAAACGGTGAGCTCCAACCTCCTCTCCCCTCGGCAAGGAGCACCAGGACCTGCCTCACTTTCCACCATTGAACCATTTCTCTTCCTGGTGTCATACGTGGACAAACTCCCCGGGAGGGACCCCGTCCCCAAAGGCACCGCTGGGGTCCTGGCCCCATCACAGTACATCCCATCCCAGGATCAGTCACCTCCCTCCCCAGGGGGCTGCTCGTTAGCAGAGCCGTGTATTTAATAATAAAAGACTCTGATTAGATTAGCAAGAGTGACCTTTTCCAGATGGATGGGATGCTTGTACGGCAGGAGCGATGGGCGCCACGCGGGAGGGGAACACATGGGCAGGTCGCCGATTCCTCCACACCCCCATCGCAGGCTATTTCAGCCAGGAATTGCAGGAGCCAAAAAAAAATCAGGTTATGCCATGTAAGCACCCCTTCCTTCACCCATCATCTCCCCGCATCTCCCAGGATGAGGCCGCATCCTGCTGCCCACCTCCCTGTTAGAGCCTGGGAGGGGGCTACGGGAGGGGATGGAGCTGGGATGTGCTGGTGCAACATCAGGAATGCTCTGCAGGGACCCAGCTGGGTTGGTTTTTCCTTTTCTCCTCTTTTTAGGATGCAGAGAGGCTGGGCGAGGAGGGACCTCAGCAGCCAGTCATGGTGGAGTGAATTACATAGTAGCACTTAAAAAAACCCAAAATAGCCCGGTTTCTAAAAATCGCTGAGCAATCCCCAGCCAGGGGGTTGCTGCCACCCGATGCCCTGCCTCAGTTTCCCCCAGCGATGCAGCAGGGCTGAGCCCAGGGTGCGGCATCATGCACACACAGACACTTGCACACACAAAAGGATGGTTCTGGCTGAGGGTATCGAGGCACCTAACGCATCTCAAAATCCCCAGGGCCAAAACCTGCAACTGATGCTCGCCAAAATCATCGCTCAGATGATTTCCATCATGCCGCCAACAGCATCCCTCATCCTTTTCTCTTTCCTCGACAACACCAAGAGGACAAAAGGGGTAGAAGAAAAGGCAATTTCCCGGCGGGGTGTCCAACTTCGCACCCCCACATCCCAGCACAAGCATCCTGCTAGGATTTAAGGTATCGGGGCTCGGGGGAGATGGAGTGGGCCCTGGGGTCATGCAAGGGCACCCTTTTCTGTGGCACCGAAGGCAAAACTTGTGCCAGGTTTAACCCCGTTCAGGGGCCGGATCCTGTCCTCTCACCTGCCTGCCAGGGCGAGGAAAGATCCTATTGCCCCTTCTCTGCTCCTGGCTGGAGCTAAGGATGCTCAGCCACCCCGACCCCATCGGCATGGCCAGGATGGGGGCTGTTAAACGAGCAAACGCTGGGTGTACGTTCTCAGTTCAGTCGTTAAATGAGCGAAGGCCGGGTGTACGTTCCCGGTTCGGCAGTGGGTTATTCCATATCTCCACCTGCTGGTCTGAAAATCCCCGAGCCAGGAGATGCTCTGAGCCAAAATGGGGATGGGGGGTGGTCCATATCCCCGCCGCTGGGGTTGGGGTGTGCTGGCTGGAGCCCCCCACCAGGGATGGAGCCACGGGCCACAGTGTTGTCCTTCACTCCCTGCCCCACGCCTGAGACTTGCCCATGGTGGGAATAACCGGTGGGAGATATGGGGAGAGCAGCACGGCCCCGTCCCCACTGGCAGTGGGATGGAGGCATCAGGGCTGTAGGATCCAGCACGGGACCCCAAGCCCGCCTTGCATGCCAGGACAGGTGCTAAATAACCCCAGCATCCCTGGACCACTGCCTCTGGGTGAGTGCTGCCTCCAGGAGAGGGGAAACCGAGGCATGCTGCAGGGACGAGGCTCAGCGGGTAGCAAAGAGAAGATGCAGGAGTCCAGCTCAGCCCCATGGACAGGACAAGTTATTTCACAAACCAATGGGTAAATCCCCCTCCATGCCGTATCTGACAGGTCCCTTGCAGCTTCGTAGCACAACTGTGCCAAGCACACACCACCAGCACCCCCCACCACAACACAGCCCCAGGGCCCGTCCATCCCTCCTGCAAGACCTGGGGCTATCCCACCCTGGAGGTGCCAAAAAAACCCTTTCTGGAAGCAGCTGATGCAGGGCCGGCGGCCGAGCAGCTCCTGGAGCGCAGCGGGGGCGAGGCTTGTGCTGAGGGTTGCTCTTAAATAAAAACCAAGGGAAAAGGGAATAAAAAACACCGGGCAGGAGAGCAGGGTGCTGCTTCACCGCTGGCTGACCCCCGCAGCCAGCCCGAGCGATTTGTAAGAAAGGCTGAGAGAATTAGGAGCTCTCAGCCTCTTTTTCCGGCTCCCTCCAAGACCTTTATTTGTCCAGGAAAGGCTGAAGCAGCAGCGAGGGCAGCTGCGCATCCTGAAAAGAGCCGAAAAACTCCTGGCAGAGGCTTCTCTCCCCACCGGCACAGGCATCCTCCCGCAGCAGTGCGGTGAGCCCCGGCCCCACATCTAGCACAGGCCACCCTCGCCCGCCTCACGCTGGCATCGCCGCCATGGGGAGCCCCTACCCATCGCATCCCCCAGCCCAGGGGCCAGATCCTGCCCTAGGATAAACCAGAGGCCTGACCCACAGGGCTGTTGGTGTCCCAGCAGCAACAGGGGGGCTTGGAAATGCCCAGGAGGGGATGGGGAGCTGGGGGCCACATCTGGCCCCTGCACTGGAGGCGATTCCCGATGGATCGCTTCCACAGGGATATTTCCGATCACCTGCCAGCAAAGCCGACAGCCGCCTTCAGCAGTGCACCCACCGTGGGGAAGCACCAACCCAGACGGCTGAATCTCATCCAGGCAAATTGAGGAGCGGAAGGAGACCACACTTCCCTGCTGGCTGCCAGACCCCTGCCTGCAAACACCCCGACCCGGTGGTTCCACAGAAGAGAGCTCTGCCAGCAAACCCTGCCTGGGCAGCACCCCAGGAAACACCCAGTCTCGGGGTAGAGGGGGGCAGCATCTGCCACCCCAAAGGATGCTACATAAAGTTGCAGTGCTTGCCAGCCTGGAGCATCTCTGCTCTTGTTCCTCCACTGTGGTCAGAGTTTTTTAAGGGGGGAAACCCCCTGCCAGCTCCCTGCAATGTTCCCAAGGTCCCCCCTCCTCCTTTTTTCGCCACTGTGGGTGAGCAGCTCCCCAAGCTCCTCAAAGAGCCTCGGGGGGGGCTGCAGATGCCCGAGAAAGCCCTGCCTGAACCCCAAAAGTGCCTTGGCCACAGGCTGTTGGTGCGAAATGGAGCCGGGCACAGTCCAGAGACCCCTTTGGCTCCTGGGGGGTCTCATTTGAGCTGGACAGCGCAGCCCTGAGTCCCCAGGGACATTCTGAGCCTGCAGCCAGAGCTGGGCCAGCAGGAGGGGTCTGGGTGGCTCCCCCCAAACTGCAAGCAGCCCCCTGCTTTCGGCTCGGCCAAGCTGGCTGCCAGGGAAAGCAGCTTTGGCTGGGGCATTTGCGGGTCTTGGCTTTACACAGAAACCATCCAAAAAAAACATCCACAGAAACCAGCCCATGTCCCCCAGGGTGCGTGACCCCTCTTCTGCCTCGCTTGCCAAAAAAAGCCCCCAGCAGCAGGTGCTGGCATCCCCAGGGCTGTCACCGGGACAGGCTGGGCTGTCACCGAGGCAGGCTGGGCTGTCACCGCAGCTCGGCCATGGCATGGCAGTGATTTGGATGCAACTCAGGGCAAGTAAGTGCAGGCAGCGGGGCCCCCCCTGCTCAGGCCGTGGGCAGGGGCAGCATCAACAGCCCCAAAACCCATGGGGGGGATCAGAAAGAAACAGAGGGATGGCACGGACTGCACCTCTATCCCCACACCCCAAAATGATGCCACCTCGGCAGCACTTGCCCTGTAACTCAGCACAGGCTGGGAAAGTGCCTGGGTGCGGGTCTAGGGGATAAGCGAGTGGGTAATAGCGGATAAAGCCCCTGATCCTCCTGCTAAAGCAGCTCTGCATTAAGGAGACAAGGGGCAGGAGGGGTTGGGGGGGGACACCAAAGACCCCTCGCCCTATGTCCCCCACCACCACCCCATTCCCTGCCCAGGGAAACAGCCTGCTGCAAGCGCTCGCAAGCACAAGCTGTCATTTTATTAAGCCAGGAATAAACTCTAATCTTTACCCGTTTCGCTGGGGGGGGAACGACACAGAGGACCAAGAAAGGTGGCGGCTGCGGGAAGGGGGGGTCCCAGCTGGGCACAGAAGGGCAGGGGCTGCCCCTGGGGGGGGCAGATGGGGCTGGAGGGGGGAGATGGGTGCAACCCTCCCCCCCCCCCCCCCCCGTATTGCAGACACACACATAACATATATATTCCGTCCCCACCCCGGCCGGTGCCAGCAGCACTTACCGGGGAGCAGCAGGGAACAGAGGCAGCAGAGTAGGGCGGCCGGCCCGGGGTGCATCTTCTCCGGAGAGGCCATTGCAAGGTGGGGGGGCAGCCAGAAAGCCGGGGGACCAGGCGGGCCCCGAGCCACCCCCGTGGCAAAAAAAAAAAAAAAAAAAAAAGGAATCCAAGCCAAGCACCAAAAAACCTGCAGAAATCCCCTAAATCCAACCACGTGCGAGACAGGAGCAGCAGCCAACGGCGGAATTTGGGGAGGGGGGGGACCCGGCTCAGGTTAGGGGGGGCTCGGCTTTGCCCCCCCCAGCTCAGCGAGCAGAGCACCCCATCTTCGGTTCCCCACCCCTCCCCTCACCCCAAACCTGCCACAACTCTCCCCCCCCCCCCCCCCCCGTGCCTGCAGGGCGACCGGGGGAGCGCCCAGACGGCGGGGGCGGGTCCCCCTCCTCTTCCTCTTCCTCCTCAGGAGCCGGCGGGGGGGGGGAGAGAAAAGCACGTGTAACCCCTCCCGGAAAAAAAAAAAGATGCGCTGATGAAGGATGATGCTGCAGGGCTAGCAGGTCGCCAGCCCCCCCATGCACAAGAATAAAAATAAGATCTCCAAGCGCGGTTCTTAAAAAAAAAAAAAAAAAAAAGCTGAATTAAAGCGCTCCCCCCAGGAAAAAAAACCCCAACGGTAACAAAAAAAAAACAACCCAAAGCAGGCGGGTGAATAATTAATCCCAGGCAGATGCAATTAATCAGCGGCAGGAGCAGCTCGGCGGCGGAGTCCCCGCATCCGAAGGCAAAGTTTGGGGGGTGCAGGGCCGGGGAGCGGCCGCTCCGCAGCCGGGGGTGGGCCGGGGCTCACCCGCTGCCCCCCTGCGAGGGCTGGAAGCGGGGGCACCCGGCCATGAGCATGCAAAGGAGGGGGGTCCCCGCCTCCTCTCTGTGTGTGTCCGTCCCCTCCCGGATTAAAGAGGGGGGGTGCACCCCCTCCTGCTCGCAAATAAAATTAAAGAGGGGGCGCAGGAGCCTTGGGGGAAGCGGCAAGTTTGGGGGGTTCTGCCCCTTGCCCCCCTCCGGGCCCCCCCCGCCTGCCGCCGGGGCCGGCCGTGCCGTGCCCGCCGCCGGGGGGGCCCCGCCGCTGAGCGCTCCCGTGGCCGCTCGCCCAGTCGGAGCCGCATCGGGCTCCGGTGGGTGCCAGCGAGGGGAGGGCGGCAGGGGGAGGCGCCTTCCTCCTCCTCCTCCTCCTCCCCCCCCTCCTCTTCGGGCGAGGAGGTGGAAGCCGAGCGGAGCCCCGCTCCTCGCCGGTGCAGTGCGATGTGATGCGATTCGATGCCAGGGGATGCAATGCAATGCAGCCCCCACCCCCGCTTCCCGACCCCCCCCAAGCTGGTTCCCAGCCGAACAACCCACCCCAGCACCCCGGCGTGCGGCGGGGGGGCGGAACTGCACGGCCGGCCCTGCCCCCTCCCCTCCGTGCCACGTACCGCCACCGCTGCAATGCAAGGGGATAATAATAAAAAATGGGGTTTGGGGACCCCCCCCAGGGCAGGAGGTGGGCGGGGAGCAGAGAGGTGCGGAGCACCGGGGGGCACATGCCTTGTTACCCCCGGGATGGAGAAGGCCAGCTGGGTTTGGTCACTTCTCTCCAGCCTGGCGGGGTTTAGGCCCCTTCCCCATCCCCGCTGTGGCTGGGGTGCCCCCTGCCTCTCCAGCCCCCTCTGCCAGTGCCACCCAGGGGGGATTAGCCTTGTCACCCTGCTCCATGCAGCACTGTGCATGCAGGCAGGGCCCAGCTGCAGTCCCCACACATGGCTGCAGATAGCTGGGGACCCCCTGTGCCCCCCTGGGGATGGGGGACCAACCACTGCCTCACCCCAGTCCCTGGTGGGCTGCCTGGTCCCCTCCACACCACACACCCAGGGATCCTCTCCCACAGGGCCCGGAGATGCTCACAGCATGGCTGGGGAAGGATTCCCCTCGTCCCAGCTTGCCACTGCCGGTACGGGGCCACAGGAGAGCTGGGTTTTTGGGGAGCATCGCTGCCTTTGCACCCTGGGAATGCCACGCTCCCCTAAACTGCATAGTGCCCAGCAGGGATGCCGGCGTTTGGGGACTGAGTCCCCACCGCAGCCATACTCTACGTGGTTCACGTGTCCCCTCCCTGCGTGCACACACCACATGCGGTGCAGCCGCCCCAGCCCAAGCGTAGGTTTTCCTGCCTCCACTGGCCCCGTGAGCACCCCAGGTGCCTTCGCCCTCCCTCCCTGCTGCCGTATATTTCCCCATCTCCCTTCACCAGGAAATATTGGCCGGCGTGTTCCTCCTGGCAGCCTCATTTACAGTGGAAGTGCATAAGACATCTCCATTAATGCCAAAATAATTCACGGCAATTAATGGCATTGACCTTGAGCAGTGACAGAAGCTGAAGATGCCCCCAAGAAGCGGCAGCCCGGCAGCACCAAGGGGGGAGGACAGTCCCTGGGCTGAGCCCCCATGCACCCCTGGCACCTTTGGGTGCTGCTGGGAGGTCTTTGCAAATGATGCTGGGGGATGGCAGAGGGACCAGGGCGAAGAAGAGGAGGGAGATGCGGTCTGCCCTGAAACCCACCACCCAGAGCCCTGCAGGAAAGGCAGAGCATCATTTTTGGCGACCGAAAAAGGCCCGGCTGCTGCAGCGAGTGGCCCCACACCACCACCCAGGCGACTGATGCTTGTTTTCATAAAAATCCCATGATTTATAAGCCAATCTCCCAATTGCTTTGGGCAGGGGAGGGCTGACTCACGGGCTTGAATCCCCAGGGATGGTGAAGCAGCAGACAGAGCAAAGCAGTGGCCCGGCCATGATTCATCCCTCCCCAGCCTGCCTGGAGGGTGGCGGGGCAGACCCTCAGTTTCCCCACTCCGACATGGGCCCCAGGGTCGGGGAATTGGGGACGGTGATGGGACCACGCGGCATCCTGCCCCATTCATGGGAGCCTTTTCCTGCTGATGGATGAGGGCTTTTAAAGCGGGGTGTTTGGGTGCCATCCCTCCTGCTTTTCCGCAGCGCCTCTGGCAGGTTCTTGGCACCGCCGCTGGGATATTTTTCAACTGTTACAGAAATAAGTATTTTTACCCCAGTTGGATTTTATTTATGGCTCAGGCTGTGGCAGGCGGAGGAGCTGGGGTGGGCAAGAGTGGGGAGCTGTGATCTCTTCCCTGAGTGAAGACGGAAGCCAGCGTGCTGGTGGGGTTGCCACTTGTACCAGGAAGATGCCAGAGATAAATCCTGTTATTTTAGCAGGAGCCAAGGCAGGGAAGGTCAAAATGCGACACCAGTGCAGGTCCCGTCCGTCTTCGTGGGGACCCACCTGAGCATCTCCTGCTCTTTTGGACATACGATGCACTGGAAAGCCCAAGGATGGATTTCCCAAGGAGTTGCCCCAAAAACATTGAGGGATGTCCAGGCAGGGCTGGGTCTGGCTTTCCACATCACCCCCAGGCAGCCTGGGGACACCAGCTGGCACTGGTAACCTCCCACCATGTGTCCCGCTCACCCCGGTGGCATTGGTTTCACTCCCGATGGCATCACATCTGACCCAACCGCAACAGCCCCTCGAGCCCCTGCACAGGGAAGGACTTTGGGGTGCAAACCCTACGGGCTGGAGGCACTTTGGAGCCACTGACCTCTGCGCGGATAAATCCCAGCTGCGGGAGCAAACCCCAAGCAAGAGCATTTGTGCCGGGTCGGGCAGAAAGCATCCACAGTGCTGGGCAGCCCGGCCTCTCCCCAGTAATCCCTGGCTGGCATTTCACCCGCCTGTAATCCCGGGGCAGCACTAATCGCTGGGATAACAGTGCCCGGGAGGCTCTAATCGCTGAATCCAGCCCTAATCCCTGTGGGAGTCACTGCGGAGGTGTCACGGCGGAGCCGTCACGGCGGAGCCGTGTCGTGGAGGCAGGTGGGCAGTGGGCACAGGGGCTGCTGTGAAGGCCCCCCTGGGTGATGGGTGCAGGGTCCAGGGGGGACCCCCCTTTCCCCTCGCATGGGGAAACTGAGGCACCCACAGGGATGATGCCCCCCAAGGCACATCCGAGCTTTCCCCAGCTCTGCTGGTAATGCAAGGACGGGGCCATGAAAGGCGGCAGGGAGGGCTCACGGGGTGCAACCCCTCCCGAGATGCGGCAGCGTGGGGAAATGCAAGCACTGAACCCCACCTTTTGCAGGGAGCTTTAAACAAAAAGCCAAGAGCCAGGGCTGGGGGTTTGCACCTGGGGGACACCCTGGGCTGTTATTTTTCACGCTGTGACCCCAAGGACCCTCCAAAGAAGATAAATCACCTAAAAACCAGAAAGAATTTTTTAAAAAAGCCCTGGGAAGGCCTCAGGTCAGTGAAACCCTCAGCCCAAGCCTCCAGTTTTCCCATTATTTTCCAATAAAGATAATGCAGGCGGGGAATTTCCTCACCCGCAAGCTCTCTCTGACGGCGGCTGCCTTGTTAGCGGCTGGAGCACTCACACCCCGGCCCAACAGCTAATTCTGCATGGGAGTTGAATGGCTGATCCTGGAACGTGATTAAAAATATATATCAATTCCCTCCCCTTCAAAGCAATGCCCGAAATACATTTATATCATCTGCCTTTCCTTATATAGTTCTGATAATGACATAAATATAGAAATCCCGTAATTGCCATAAATTAATTTTATATTATGATTTCTAAGGCAAGGGAAAAAAAAGCCTTTTATTGTAATTAATTGTCCAGCTGGTTTCCTTGCGGAGTTTGTGGCTCATTACGTGGGTCCATGGCTCTGCCCTCCTCTTCCCCCCTGTCTCTACCCACCTGGGGACTGTCCCCATCACTGGTCCCCAGGGCCACCCCATGGGTCTCCTTCATCCCAGGGTGATGCTGGCAGAGGAAAATGGGTGGGAGAAGCAAGAAACTTGCTGAGATATTTCACCACTGAGATGCTGCAGGTCCTGAGCACACCCCACGGTATCTGTGGCCAGCAAATTGTTTTGACTTTCGGGTGCCCCAAACAGTGTAACGGCGCATTAGATATTGAATGTAATATTTATAATATTAAAATGAATATTTTAATAGCATATAAAAGTAACGGAAGGGCAAATCAAAGCAGTAGTGCCAAGCCCTTTTCTTCTTGTGAGATAAAAATGTTTCATTTCAATTTTACTGTTTGGATTTGTCTTTGCCTCAATTTTTACGTTCCATTAAAATATTAATTTTGGGCTATATCATAGACCTTTAATATTTTACCTGATATAACAAGTCAATATTATCAAAGCTGTTGGGGCTCAGCACGGGGCAATGGGGGGAATGAAATGGCCCCGTCAGTAGGAAACCCTGCGGACTCAGCAGTTCAGAGGGGAACATCTCAATAGACCAGCAGTGATATTTTTTCCCCTTTCCTTCCAAAAATGTTTACCCCATGGGGAAATTTCTCCATTTCCATTTTTGACTGTATTTCTGAGGAAAAAAAGAGGCAAATGCCAAAGCTTGGGTTTCCCTCGCAGGGCAGGACCGATGGTGTAAATCCCTGCGGATGGGTGCCAGGCTGTGCTTCGTGTGCACATGAGAGCATCCATCGCACGAAACACCCCATACTAAAAAAAAGCATCCCGGCATCCTCACAGAAAATTGATGAACACCACGTTTCTCCAGCGTCGGGGATTCAAGGCACCTAATTACAGCAGCTCGTTAGGAGGGGGCGGTTATCTTGGCAGTCAGGGAGGCCAGCAATAGCGTTTCTTTTCTTGCCTTGCTGTTTGCTTTTTTTTTTTTTCCCCAAAAATAAAAAAACCCATGGAGATTCGGGGGAGGATTTAGCCACTTGGATGAGTTCAAAAGCAGCTCCTCCGAAATCAGCAGTGGGCTGATGGCAGCGCTGAGGCCACGAGCACGCGGTGCTGGGTGCTGTTAGATGCGGGGAGCAGCATGGTGAGGACCAGCCCGTCATTTTGTTGTTATTTTGGAGGGGTTGAGGGGATTTGCAGCACCTAAATCAAATATCAAGCCCTCGAGGTGAGCAAGGCATCTGCAGACGCCGGGAAACCGAAGGCAACAGGTTCTGCCTTAAACAAAAGCATGTTTTGTATCCTGACCTCGGGATTTCGGTGATGGCCAGATCCCGACCTGCCAATTGCCAAGGCCCCTGCGGTGCCTGAGGGTGCAGGAGGGCTGACGGGAAAACCCAGAGCACCGGTGGATTCAATGCCTGGGACACAGACCCTATAGCCCCTATGGATATACACCCACCCAGAGCAGGGCGCATGGCAGGGCAGGCAGCAGGCTGGCAGGCAGGAGCAGGCAGGGTGAGCCTTGCCCCCGGCCCCGCTCCCTCTCACAAGGCTGATGAGTTTGCAGCTGGTTTCTCCTATGAGTCAGAAGGGACAGCCGGGATCTGTCAGGGGTGAGGAGGGACGTTCATCATCTCCAAACATCTCCGGAGCTGCAACCATTTATTTCTAGACCTTGAGCAGGCTGGAGGGCAGCGAGGAGGCAGGGAGAAGGCAGGGAGGAGGCAGGAGGAGGCAGGGTGGGTGTCTGCAAGCCCCTGCCTGCAAAGGGACCTCACTCTTGGAGGCTTTACTGCCACCCTCCACCCAGACCTCACCAACAACTATACAAATATATAAAACATATTAAAAAATGCAGAATCCCTTCTTTTCCAGCCTCACTCCCCATACTGTGCTGTTTGGGACCTTGCAGGGGTGCAGGAGAGCGTGTGGTGGCCGTGTCTCCAGGACTGGTCCCCATCAGCATCCCCGTGCTCTCGCTGAGGGACACCCAACCACCCTGACTCACCTTTCCATCCCTGTCTCCCTCCCCCTTCCCTGGCTCTCTGGCCAAGACAGAAAGACAGACAGGGAAAAGCACTTAAGAGGAGGAGAAAAGCCCATTTGCTTTGGTTTCCCAGTCGCCCCCTCGCTTGGCTCGACTCAGGCAGTTTGATTTTCCCGAGGCTTTTAGGCCTCCCCCGGTCCCTAATCAGATAAGGGGCCACGGGGTGGAGGAGGGGTGGAGGATTTAGGGCTGCGCATCCCTTAATGGTGCTGCGGGGATGAGCTCACTGCGGGGCACAGCCTTCCCACAGCCCTGGCGTGGCCCTGGTGTCCCCTCCATCATGCCAAGTAGCTCCTGGACAAGCCTCCTCTGGTGCATGCGTGCCCGGTGGGGCAGGATCCGAGCCGCTTTCTCCCCGCACCTCCATCTCCCCAGCTGGGATGCTCTAGGCTTGAACCAATCCTGGGCAATTTGTGGGCAATGGAAAGATTGGGCTGGAGTTGGGTTGATTTGCAGAGTGAGGCATAGGGTACGGGAACATCCTGGGCAGCCCCAAATCAGGCAAGATGTGCTCATTGACGTGTACTGACCTGCGGGTCCTCAGCATCCTGCCACCCCGCAGCTCCCTCCCAGCGGGTTTGGCTGTCCTTAAGGTGGGTTCAGCTGGGAATTGCATGGAAAAGGCTGTTTGGCCACTTCCCCCGCTCCTGGGATGCTCAGCCCTGCGCCCACCACATCCCCCCGGCTCACCCCTTGCCGTGTCCATCTGCCACCAGCAATCCCTCCCGGGGAAGCGCATCCACCCAAGGCCAGCTGATGAACACTCCAACCCCTGCAAAATGGGTCCTGGTGGGATGAGGCAAAGACTGGCACTGTGTGATTATCCCAGTAATGGGTTTTCACTGTAACCTGGGGAGAAGGCGGCAGAAAACTGACAAAAACACACACATGTCTCAGCCTCGAAAAGTCCCTTTTTGGCATGAGGAGAGCCATGGCGAGACACAGGGTGGGAGAAACGTGGCAAGAGTGGCTTCTCCACCGGTCCAGCCCTGGCGTCGGAGCTGTGCATGCCCCACGGAGGTGCTATGGCAGGAATGGAAAGAAAAACTGGCCCTTCAGAGAGGGCAGAGGGCCAGGGGACCTGCCTGTGCCTGGCTGTGGGCTGTCCCCTGAGGGCAGGGGACCTGCCTGCCTGGCAGGTGGCTGTCCCCCAAGCACAGGCTCGGTAAACACCGGGGCTCACAGCTGGCCTGAGGTTGACAGCCTGGCAGTGGCCGAGCGGGATGAGATCCCACCAGCTCTCCAAGGCTGGGGTACTTACCAAAGGAGCATGAAAATGGCCAGTTCAGTTGAGAGCAAAGGTCCATCTAACTCTGGATCTGGTTGCTGGGACGGTCAGCTACTACCTGTCCAGCCAGCAGCCATCCCTCCCTGTATACCCTCTCTCTGTCCCTCCATTTACCTACCCACCCATCCATGCATCCATCCCTATGTACCCTCTCTTTGTCTGCCCTCCCATCCCTCCCTCCCTCCCTCCCTCTATACCCTCTCCCTGCCCATCTAACCCTATCCCTCCATCCCTCCATCCCTCACCCATCCCTCTATCCCTCCAGCCCTCCGTCCACCCATCTCTCCCTCCCTCCCTCCCTCCACCCATCCACAGTCCCTCTCTCTGCCTCCTCCCCCAGATGCTCCTTATCTTGGATCCCCTCTCTCCCCACGGCCACCATGACCTTTCCAGTTGAGGGCCCCCGTACCAGTGGCTCCACATCCCCCCGCAGCGGGGCCCCTCCACCACCTGCCCCGACACCGCCTGGCCAGGGCTGAGGACCATTGCCAGCTGAGTGGCGAGAGGCCCCAGCAGCGAGCAGGGCCTCCCTTTCCCCTTCGCTGGACCTGTCACAACAGCGCTCACTGGGGACGGAAACAGCAGCAGGGGTAGGCGCTGGGAGAAGGGCTGAGACCGGCTGAGCATCCTGCAGCCTGCCTTGTTTTTGGAGGCACTGCAGTGCATTTGGCTCAGTTTGCTCCTGGGCACAGGGTGGTGGCAGCTCCAGGGTCCCACCACCACCAGCGTCGCCTACAGGGCACCCATTGCAGAGTGGCCCTAAGCTGGGCATCCTGCTGCACCCCAAAAAGCACCCAAACATCTCCAAAATGTCAGACCCCAGCAGCAGGAGGGGGCTTTCCCCCATGCCCGCTCCATGCCTCCTCCCACAGGACATGGTTCAACACCAGCAGATACCTCCCCGGGGATCTCCCCCCAGGGCTGGCAACTGAGTGCTGGAGCAGCTAATTGCAAGCAAGGAGTCATCAAACACAGCCCTAATTCCCCCCAGAGGCTCCCGAGTGGCTGTCAGGGCTCCGCTGCGGGCAGATGGGGCACCTGCCCACCCCGGCAAGTGGAAACCTCCCCTGCCCGCCGGCCTCAGGAGGTGAAACTGGAGCCCGGCTTTTATCCCGGAGCTCGGAGCCCCATCCCCAGCACCTGCCCAGCTGGCATGTCCGGTGGGATAGTGATGGAGCAGCTGCTAATTCATCTGGGCCAGCCCCAGCGCTGCCTAATGGCCACCCTGGTAATGGCCGGGGTGTCCTGGGGGTACGGGATCCCATCTGGAGCAGGGCTCAGCGAAGCCCTTTCCTTCCTGCCATTAGTAGCTCCCAGCTGGGATTTGGGCGGCTCCCATCCCTTGTGGAGGGGAAGAACCCCCTGGAAGACCATTTAGGACCATGAATTTTTCAGGAGCTCATTTAGCAGCAAACATTTTCCCATCTGGTTTTGTGCCAAGTGGATTAACCCCTTCATCAGCCCTGGGGTGGGGATGGAGGAGGCAGAT
Source organism: Aptenodytes patagonicus (assembly GCF_965638725.1). NCBI lineage: Eukaryota > Metazoa > Chordata > Aves > Sphenisciformes > Spheniscidae > Aptenodytes > Aptenodytes patagonicus. The sequence continues at coordinate 6,337,685 of NC_134965.1, forward strand.
CCCGAATGGGAATGGGCTGCTGTGATTTGGGGGGAGGCGAATGCACGCGGAAGGCAGAGGTAGGAGCAGGGGCTGGGTTCGGCTCCTTGCTTTGCCCTCAGGGGCCAACAGCAACCTGCTGCCTGCACCAGAAGGACTAGCATTGTGGCCAGCACGGGTTTGAGCTGGCAGGGGGTAGGCAGCGGCAGCCCCAGAAACAGCAGAAATTGGGTCTCACCCAAAATATGCCTGAAACCAGCAGGAAAATTCCTCATTTTGCACCTGGGCACCTGCCAGGAAACCCATGCAAAGGGCTTTGCCTGCATCCCCCATCACCTGCACTGAGCCACTGGGACCGCAGGCAATCCCGTATCCGACAGAAAGGAGCCACCAGCCAGGGCTGGGAGGCGTCGGGGAAAATAGCATTTGAACCACATGCATTGCTGGAGTCTGGAATAATTATAGCGCTGGGGTCAAAAGAGCCTCCTTCAACATCATTTCTCTGCTCAATATGCAGCAGCCATTTAAAATAAAATAAAGCCCCTAGAAAGTCCAGACGTGGAAGGGAAGGATGGGGAATGGTCAGGAGAGAGGGAGGATTTTCCAGCGGGATAGCTGCTGGGCTGTCTCGGGGGCAGGCAGGGAAAGGATCACAATTTTGTGGCAAAAGCCGGTGTTTAAGGCTTCTAGCAACAATTTTGAACGAAACACTCCTGATCTTGACAGTATCTGGCTAAAGATGATTCAGTATTTGGCCACAGGTGGTCACATCTCAATTAAAGCCCCCGATGTCTTCGGTGACATGTCTGATGCATCCTTTACATCGACCCCGCTAATGGGGCTGGACGTGGGGTTGGTTTTTCTGATGTCTGTAGCCCTTTTTGGACCTCCTCGGGGGGTCTGATGGATGATTGCATCCTTCCTCAGCCTCATCTTCCTCTCCCAGAGCCGGGCGTGGAGGGCGAGGGTCCCCCATTTGCTTGGGGGTTGCCAGGGCACAGGCTGCATTTCCCCAGCCTGGGATTATGCTTTGCAATGTCAACTGGCCTTTGAGGGCTCTGCAAGAGGTGGGCAAAAGGGCTGAGCCCCTGCCACCGACTTGCAGGGTGTCCTTTGTCACCTCCCTTTGCCTCACCCCCGCTCACCCCTGTGCACATGGTTTTGCATTTTGCGTCATTTCCAGAAGGGCATGAAAGGGCAGCAAAGAGGGAGCTGCACCCTGCCACCGTGTCCCGCAGGTCAAAGAGTACGGCTGGGGGTCCCACCACAGCCCCCCGCCAGTCCCCCTGCCCCCTGGGGCTTCCCCCTCTCCTGCTTCCCCTCTCACTCCTCCCAGCCCCGGTCCTAGCCCTGCCCGAAGGTGAATTTTGGGGGAGCAGCACTGATTTAGGGTTTCATGAGGGCCAGGACCCCACAAATCACTGGGATTTGCTACAAACTGCCCTGACCAACATGTTCCCTCCAAGATACACACCCCCCCCCAAGCAACCAGGCTGTTTGCTCCCATGGGAAAGCGCTTCCCCATCCTCTCCAAGGACAGATGCCTAAGTCCCCCCATATCATGGGGCACAGATGGCACAAGGGGCTGAACCCACGGCACTGACACTGTACAAGTTTCCTCTCCATATCATCAGGCATCATCCTGGCACACACAAAACTCTCCCAAAAGAACCAGGCAGCAAGAAAAATAAGAATATGCAAAGGGCAGGCAAGGGAAGGCAGCGAGTTTCTGCTTGGCTGTGCAGGGAGGGGTCTGCGGTGCACAAACTGCATCCACTCCCATGTCTTCATACCAGTGACATTGAAGAGAGTTGCAAAAAAATCCAGTTTCTTCACCCAGAATAGAAAAAAAAAAGACATTTGCAGCCTTGAAAGATTTATGTTCCCCATCCAGAAGCCGACGAGACCACGCGGGCTCCGTGGAGGTGCTCAGTGCCAGGGCTGGCCCCGAATGGCCCTCCCAGGGCTAGGGGAGGCAGGGATGCTCCCCGGTGGGATGATTCCCATGGGAAAAGCCAGGCCAGTGGGGGCTGTGAGCACCTGCCCAGCCCTGCTCCATCCATTAGTGTTCCCAATTAATTATCCCCCTCTTGCACTACCACCTCTTAGTTATATGCCTCTGAGACCTCAGGGCAGCAGCAAGGGCTGCAGCTGAGCAGAAGGACCCCAAAATTAACTGAGGCACCCTGAAATGAGCAGAGGGACACCAAACTGAGCCATGATTTGAGCGGTGGGTCCATGCAGATGTGCCAGTTTTGGGTAAACCCAGAAAAAAATCCTTTCCACCCCAAAGCAGAGCCCAGTGAGAGCAGAAAGGACCCGACCAGCCCTGCCAGCCCCCATCCTCCTTAGGGGCTATAGTCTCCCCAGGCTGGGAACAGCCCAGCCCAAACTGGGCAAGCAGCCCCCTGGGGCCCTGCACCTCTGATAGCAATTAACAGCATCCCCTGGTCGATGCTGGTCCTGGGCTCGAGGTTCACCTCCCCACCCCAGCGAGCCCTGCTTTTCTCAGGACCGCAGGGCTTGCTGTCTCCCCATCTGCCTTCCCAGAGCTCTCCGGAAAACACACCGGCGCCGGCGTTATCAGCCCGGCTGCAAGCCAGATCTGCCAGAGCGTTAGTACCATCCCAGGAGCCTGCCGTCTATTTTTAATCCCACTAAAAAGCAGGCAATTTGTCACTTAAGTCTCCATCCCGGACTCCCACCTACCCAGACTGGAAGTTAGAGGCGGCTCTGGCAGCATCCCCTGCACGAGCAGCCCCAAAACCTGGCTAGAAGGAGGATGCTTTTTTGTTCAGGGTCTGCGGTAGCAGGGTGGTCCCGGTCCATGGGGCTGGGATCGGAGCCTGGGGCCAGGGATGGACCCTGTCCTAGTCCTTACTCCTTATTCCTTATTCCTTATGCCTTATGCCTTATGCCTTATTTCCTAATCCTTATTCCTCATTCCTCCATGTTTCCATCTGCCCATAATTAGGGGAAGAGGGAGAAACCATCCCAAAGCAGATTCCTCTTCTCACCTTTCTAAAACTGCCAGAAACTGGGGAAAAAAATCCCATTTCCCATTGCTCTGCTGCCAGCCCATCTCAGGGATGCAGCGTGCCCCCCCAAATAGCTGCTGCTCTTTGCAACAGCCCTTGAACCCTCGTGCATGCAGCAGGGCTCTGCACTTCATCTGCTGGCAGATAATTTTGCTATTAATAAAATCTCCATATTTAATGTGGGGGGCAGTTTTGGGGGGGGTCCCAACTCACACCTTTGAGCCCCACAGCATCACCCAAGTCTTCCCGCCTGTCCCCCTCTCGTGTGGGTCCTTTGCATCCCAGCAGGATCCAACAGCTCCGGCATGCTGAAACTGAAATCCAGCGGATTAGAAATCAAACGCCCCTCAAAATGGCAAACCCAATCTGATCGCGGTGCAGCCCACCCAGGTGGGTGATGGCAGATAAGGGCCCGGTGCCGCAGAAAAGAGAAAGCTCTCCAGGAGGAATATTAAACCTCACGGCGAATGGATTGGAGGTTTATCAGCGGCTTTTGATGGTAATAGATTTTTGTAATAACCCAACTTTATTACTGGAAACAATGTGAGGACACAAAGTGGCTTTGAGGCTTGTTAAAAGCATTTTCCAACCACTTTAACTCCCTTCTCCCATTGCTGGTGCTTTACCCAGGGATGCCGAAGGGTCTGGGCAGGGGATGGGGAGGTGAAGAAATCCTGGCCCAGCCCAGTAAAACCACTTGATGCTTTCCTAGAATTGAGGGCACATCTCAGAGCACCTGCTGCTCAGCAGAGAAGGACACGCTGGTGAAGACACGTGTCCCTGAGGAACCGGCGCACGTTTGGGTGGCACAGGGATGGGATGGGCGCATTCCACTGGAGCAGCTTTTGGACCCTGCCCTCGCCAGCCACTGCAAGCGGCGGGGAATATTATAATTGAATAATATAATTGACAAATTATTGAATTCCCTTTCCCCTTGACCAAATCCCGGGTTACATGCTTGACGGGTGATATTTGTACCTCTTTTAGTGAGTAAACTGCAGCGCTCGCATTAAATCAACGTCTCAGATCAGCCCTCCAGCTGTCCCCGAGGGATGCTCCATCCCACAGCATCCTTGTGATGGAGGGGGGAAGAGGAGGGTCAAGGGCAGCACTGCAGAGCGGGGCAGTGGCCAAAATGCTGGAAACTGGGGATGGGGCTAGAAAAAGGGACAGAAAAATCAGGCAAGGGCCGAGCTGGAGCCATGGAGAGCAGTGGGTGTGGGCAGCAGGGTCCCCTGGCCACACGTTTCTCCATGACTGCAGCCAGCTTCTGGCTCTGGGTTTGGGCAAAGAGCCGAAAGAAAATCCCCCTCTGGGACTGTGAGGTCAGATGCTTTGATTCATCCACATGGGGTTATTTTTCTGTTTTTTTGGCCAAAGCCACTGAAGCTTGACCTTGAACTGGTGTCTCATTTCCTTCTGCCAACCCAAAACTGCCATTTTTTCAGCAAAATAAAAATAGTAGCCAGATGAGCACTGTTCTTCTCCAGCACTGGAACCAAAGGCAGCTTTACTGGCATCCCAAACACCTGAATCATCTCCACGGCCCTGCCACCACCACAGGGTGACAGCCGGACTGGGAGCGGCCGATTTGCAGGTGCCATTTGGGGACACCCACATCTGGCTGGGGACACCCAGGAGCCATGGATGGGGACCCTGGGGAGGAAAGCAAAGCACCCAGACCCTTCCCATCACCGTTACTCTCCCAAATCCATCTCTTCAATACCTCTGACACCCTGTTTGGAGCCTACTCATGGGGGTGGTGGAATCAAGGACGCCCTTTGGTGTGTCCCGAGCAGCTCTTTGTGCTGCAGGGAGCTGTGATCCGAGCCCGGCTCCAACAAAGCGGCATCACATAAATAATATTGAATTATTTCCCCGCTGTTTCTGGGAATTGCCGGTTAAAGCTCTCAGATGGCACACACTCACAGCTCCTAATCTTATTCACCTGCCATTTACCCTGGGAGCAGAGCACGAAGCCGCCAGCCTTTCTGGGGTGCACAGATATGGGATCTCACATTGTTAATAAAAGGGAATAATTAATATTAATCAGAGATGCTGCAAATTGCACACCAGAGCCCTTCAGGCATGCAGAGTCGGGGTGCAGCAAAAGGAAAAATGGGTCTTTGCACCCCAAAACAGCTCATGGGATGAAAAGGAAGGGGAAAAGCAGAAGCCGAGCTTTGCTGTGCACAGGGATTAATCTGCTGCCCAGCTTATAAACATCATTCCCCAGATACTCATCTAAGCACCAACATACCTGCCTGGCACCTCGGAGACTCTGTGTCTCCAGGAGGTTACACTGCGGATGAAATGTTCTCCCCTTCCCCAGGATTTCTGGGCCCGAAAGACAGATCTGGTGACACCAAAAATATCTCCAAACTTGACTGAACTTTGCCAAGTAGCTCATGAAAGTAAATAAGAAGGGAGGAAATCTGAAGGTTTGGGTTTTGCATCAGCAGAGAGATGCTCTGCCTTGCAATCACTTCTTCTCTTTGAAGTGGCCTTCAGGGATGCTGGAAATACCCTGAAATCCAAGCAGCCCCCACCAAAGGGTTTCCTTTGAGCCCCCAAAAAGTTATCATTTAATTAAATCCAAAACAAAATGCTTTGATTAGAGCCCAAGACAGAAGCGTCTCTTTTTTTTAAACCTTCCTATTAACATAAAACCCCAAAGGCTGTGGGGGGCGGGAGTTCCCTGCAGGGTTTCAGGTAGAACAGTGATGAAGCAGCATCAGGGATGGATGTGGTACCCAGCCAGGCATCATCCCCCGGAGGGAGATCGAGGAGGGGTCTGTAAGCAAAATCCTCTTTGCCACATTATACATTTGGCTAAATTTTGATTATTTTTTGGCTGGAAAGTTTAAAAAGAAAGACCAAGGTCTTATCACACCCATCCATCTCCCCCCGGCAGGGTTGGTGACCCGCTGCCAGCAGAGCCCCACTCATGCGGGGCTGCAGCTCCCTGCCAAAAATAGCGGGGAGAGTGCAGACACCTGCTTCGCAACTTCTCCTGACCTCAGCTCCTGTTTTTTTTCCTATTGATATGATTTTTTTTCCTGGCTCATTTCAAGCCTGGGTTCGCCAGAGGCTCCCTGACATCTACTAATATCCCTGAAACGGGAGCCCAAAGGGGCTGAGAGGCTTTAAAACCACAAACGATGCTATTTTCAGGCCATGATGGGATCAGGAGGGGTTTTCCCCACCCTGGGCTCGATGCCTCCCAGTGGGATGCTCGCAGCAGCCCGTCTGGGTGAGTTTGCCACTGGCTGTTTTTGTACGGGGACAGCATGGCCCCATCACAGGCTGTGGCTTGGGGCTGGCAGGAGCCTCTCCAAACCGTGACAGATGTACCCAATGAACCTGGGCTTGCATTTGCAGGCAGGAGAGAAGCTCCTGAAAGAGGGGTTGTGGGTGAAATCCAAATTGCCCCATATAGCAGGGCTGGCCCATCCCAGCAGGGACTGGTGGCCGGGTCTCTCTGTGCTTCGGGAGCCAGAGACGCAGCTGCGGGGGGGAAGACAAGGCATCGGCAGCCGGCACATCATGCCGTGCCCAGCCAACAGCCCTGCCACCTTCTCCGCTTGCCTTCCCATCCTGCTAATTTCAATCACAGAAAACTCCATCTGGGTAAAATAGAAAGCCAGCATTTTTTTTTTTCTTTTCCTTTTTTTTTTGTGCATATTGAGTGTGTAGTGGATGTAAACTGCGTTATCTGGATGGCTTGCTGGCTTAGCACAGCCTCCATTTTACCATACTAATGACTTTTTACACTCCAGGTAAAATCAGAACAAGACAAGAAGGTTTTAGAAAGCTCGTTCTGACAAATTCCTCACTGTAATTACTGGAGCAGAAAGAACTCATCAGCAGTACATGCCGTTGCTCCGGGCGCTAAAAGTCTCGAGTGGTGAATGGCCCAGATATGGAAACTGCATCCGCCGCTGCCGCCACATCGCTGTGCGGCACAGGGCCCGCCCGGCAGGTCTCTGCGCCGAGGCGGTGAGTGGAGCCCATTGCGGCTTCCCCTGCCGACAGGCTCCTCGCCCGATGAGGAGCAATTTTATACACGAATGATCCAGCATAATCCGCGTCCTCCCGGGGCTGGGGACCGCCGTGGGGTGACAGCACTGCTGCAGGGTGTGCAGGGGTGTTGGGTCCTGTGCTGGCCGGGTTTGGTTTTGCTGGTGATTAAAGACACCAGGCTGGGCTTTGGGAGGCTGTTTTTATTCTCCGGGTACCCCTTCGGCTCTGCCTCACTGGGGGGGGGGTGGAGGGCAGGGACCCCCCATGCCTGCTCCCAGCCCAACCGGCTCCTTCCCCTTGCCCAGGCTCCAGCTCTGCCCCAGCTGCTGTGGTGGGGAGAAAAGTCATCAAGGGCTTTTGCTTCAAATACATCGAAAACAAGAGGGGAAAATAAACCCCCTTCCCGGCTGGTGGGAAAACGTCTAGCGAAGCGGTTTGCTAGCTGCACACTGCACACTGCCAGCAGCCAGCAGCAGGCGTGAAATACCCTGTGTTTCGCAGCATCCATGGTTCAGGAGATGCTCGAGGGCCAGGGTGGCCACAAAACCCTGGCTGGGAGAGTAAAGCCACCAGCATGTCCCCGGCTGCAAGAGGACATGGCACCACAGCTCACCAGCTGGCTGGCGTGGGCTATAGGGACCAGCATTGGGATGGAGAGAGGGGACAAGGCAGTGCGCGGGGTCCCCGGCACCGTCCCAACCCCAGCCCCCAACCCCACATCTTCACATCCGAGACCTGGTCTAGACCAAATGCCCGGATACAGACTCCCTCATGGTTGCACCCACGAGGCGCTTCGCTTGCACAAGCAATAGTTTGGCTAGGAAGGGGCTGGGAAGAGCTTTTGAGGCATTTGGGGGCTGCAAACGTGCTGCAAATGTGCCTGTCCCGCATCCCAGGTCCTGCCTGTGCCTGGCCCAGCAGGCAAGGCAAATCCATCACGGCTTTGCTTTTACTGCCCTCTCCAGTCCCCCTCCAGCTAAGGCAGCTCCCAGAGAGGAGAATAACCTCAAAGCATGGGAGAGGGGAGCCCAAAGCCCAGGGCTGAGCTGTGGTGGGACCCCCCAGCTCTACCCCCAGCCCCAGGGATGGCCAAGGCAAGTCCTCCCCATCCTTGACCCTCTCCCAGCGCCCACCCCCGTGTCAGGGACCACGGTGGCCCAGGACGATCCTCCCGCGAAGCATAGGAGCCGTGTGGTCGGGCTGGAGGCTGGGGGCTGCTGAGATGTTCCCCTACACAGGGGACATGGGGACATGGTCTAGGAGGGGACCACAGTGGCACACGGGCTGCCCATCCCCTCCCCTCCTGCCACCCCCCACCCACTGCTGTCACCTAAAAGGATTAGTCATTAGGGATTAATAGTGGATTAGACGCCCAGGCACATATGGCTTAGACACTGAGGGCAAAGCATTAGCACGCAGCCGAAGAGCATGGGCAGGGGAGGGGCAGCTTGAGGGGCAGGCTGGGGGGCAGGCAGGCACCTTTCTGCCCCACTGGCTGTGGCCAAGAGGCAGAGGGTTTCACAGGCACCAGGGCAGGAGAGGGATTTCAAGCCCGGAGGAGGGCAAGCATGGACTGAAAGCTGGATGGACCCAGGGCAGGGGGAGAAGTCGCCTCCAGCGTCTCCCCCCCTGGGGCCAGCTCCTGCGCCCTGGCTCCGCAGAGCACCCCAGGCTGAGCAGCCCACAGCAGCACTGCACTCCCTGTAAGCTCCCCCAGCTTGGCTCTGAGCATCCCCTGGAAAAGCTCGGATCCTGACCCACTCTCTGCAGAAGCTCCCCAGCTCCATTTGCTGCCGTCAGCGGCCAATTCATCAGAATGTGGGGGGGGGCCTGCAGTGCTGGTGGGCAAAGATGCTCTTTTTGAAGCATCCTGAATCCCTAAAAAGACTTTTTTGCAGATTTTTGTTGGATGACTGTTTCGGAGATGCAGCGCCCAGGTCATGCACGAGTTATCCCTCCCCTCTCCCACCCAGCCCTGCAGCTGGGGGCTAGGAAAGCAGAGTCTTTCCTTTCAGGAGGCTCCTTCCCTTCCTTCGGGGTCCCTGCACCCTGATCTTGGCACCGAGCCCGGCTGCAGGCAACGCTGTGCCCCCCGCTGCCACTGCGAGCCCCCACACGCCCACAGAGCAGGGCTGGAGCAAACGCAGAGGATGGATCCCTTTGCTCTTAATCTCTCTCTATCTGCTAATTAAATATTGATGGTAGTTAAATATTCATAGAACATTTTGGCTCAGAGTTTTTATCTGTCTTCAGGCATACGTGAGGTCTTTGATGTGTTATTTTTCTGGTCCCAGAAGCCTCCAGACTTGTCAACACTCTTTTGAGGTTTTTTTCCCCCCCTTTCCACACGTGGCTGGTACAGGGCTTTGGTTCTTTCATTCCCAGATTCTTTTCCCTCTGTATCCCCTTTCCTATTTTTCTTTCCCTGCATGGAGCATCTCATCTTCCCCCGAGGGATGCCAGTGCCGGGAGAGCTGCTCTCCGTCCCCTGCACACCAGGGGAGGATGGGCCAGCAGCAGCAATGGCAGTACCATGGGATGGGGCTGATCCCCCTCCACCTTCCTCTTCCAGGCTCCTGGATTTCTCCCCAGATGAGTCCCGTGGGGCTGGGGGTGTCTGAGAGCCTCATGGTGTCTCCAAAGGAGAAGGATCTGAGGCCATGGAGTTGTCTGAGACCTGCTGCTCTCAGTGCACCTCCATCGGCCGGGAGAAGTTCCAGTAAGTCCCTGCCGGCGGGGGGACCACGTCCGGGCCCCGGGAGCACACAGGCAGCACCCCAGGCTGGGAACCCCAAGGCGATGGAGAAGGAGCACCACGGCCCGGCCAGGCCATGCGGTGGGACGGCACTGACGGCCGTTCCTTGGGCAGCACTGACATCTTGTGCCAAATGGAGGAAAAACATCAGCCAAGGCTTGGAGGGATGCAGAAACTCCTTCACTGCTGCTGTGCCCCAGGCCAGCACCCCAAAACCCTGCTGTGCCCCCCCACGCCCAGCCCGGCAGTGTCAGGGCAGCCGTCCGGCGGGACCAAAGGGCTCCCATGGGCCAGCACCTTGCCCGGCTCGTGGTCCAGCCACTACCGTGAGCCCCGAGCGAGCCCCAGGGTCCCAAAAATGGCAAGGGCTGGCGGGACCCAGCCCTCAGCCCAGGCCCACACAGCCAGTGCTCATCCTCATTGCTGGTGCCACATCCAGTGCTTCTCACTTTTAATTTTCCCCGCAGCAAACTCAGCGGGATGGCAGGGAGGAAGGTCTTTCCCATGGCCGATCTGGGAAATATTTGCAAAAGTATTTTAGGGATATTTCCAAGAGCGACTCATGCCAAGGGGAAAGGGTGGCCACGCCGGGGCTGCTGCATGGCCACGCCAGTCCCCGCTCCCCTGGCTCGGAGCAGTGCCGGGGGAAGGATGCACAAGGAAAATACCCTGGGGTGGTCCCAGGGGAAATGAATTCATCTTCTGCTGGGTGTCTTCCTCTGTGGGCAAGTGGTTTCAGAAAATACGTGTGAAAACTAACAGTCACTAACGCTGTAAAAGCAGATTGTAGCTGCTGACAGCTGCAGCCTGGGAAAAACACTACAGGGACCCGGGGCTGGGTCACAGGGGGATTCAGGGTGGTGCAGCAAGAGACCCCATGTCCCAGTGATGCTGATCCCTGTTGCCTATTGCTGCCTCCCCACATCCCACAGGCACTGCTCAGCCTTGGGTTTTGTGACTGGAGAAAATCCAGAGAGCCCAGCAAGTCTCTAGTGTGAATTTTTTTATTATTTTTGACCCGAGCTCCTGGGTGCAGAGGATTTTATGAGCATCTTACTTGCTCTTTTGGGGTTTCTTCTTTTTTTCCCACCATTAAATGCTGCTTCTTGCCTTTCAGGTTGCTGGGAAATCATGAGGCATGTGCAACCTGCAGAAATCAGGGTGCAGATAAGGAGGCAGATAGTGCTTTGGGTTTATTTTAGTTTTAAACTCTGCGTTTTGAAAGGCCAAGGTTGGGGAGCGGGAGGAAGAGATCACTCAATTTGAGCAGCCCAGCCCTGATCATAATCTCAAGCAGAGGAGTTTGGTGTGAAATCAGCTTTTCAGCCAGGGCCGGGCCCTGTGCAGAGACAGCCAGGATGCCGGGGGCCAAAGGACACGGGAAATGAGTCAGGCAGCACATGGCGGGGGACTCCGGGGAAGGGGAAGAGTTCAGCCCGGGATGGCTGGGAGAGGATGAAACACCAGGGGACAAGCCGCCTGAACGGCACAACATGGGTACCGCAAAGCCCCTTCCCCCAGTTGATGTGGAGGGGGACCATCATCCCAGAGGAAAGCTTTTTGTCCTCAGGATCAGCTCTGCCACGGGTGCCCTGAGCCCCCCACCCACCACTTTGGGTTGAAAACCTTTCCCTTTTGGGCTGCTTTCCCCATTATGGGGCCGGTGGGATGTAGGGTGACCCGCATCCCACTGCCCAGCACCGGCAGCCTGGAAAGAAGGGGCTTCCCTGGCACAGCCGCCAGCCAGGAGCAGGGCACAGACTCCAAAATCAAGAGAGGGCTCCAAAACCCCAGAGATCTACATCAAAGCCATGTGATGCCATTCGTTTCACTGGGTTCCCGGTTCCCATAGCCAGTGAGCATTGCTGCTGGCCTTTCCCCATGCCTGGGTTAGGTGGGTGAGGGTGAGACGGGCTGGTCCAAGCCTGGCGATGTGGCTGCAGCTTCTTCCAGCAACGCCTGTGGCATGTTCACCATTGCTCCCACGTGAGTAACATGTCTGAAATAGGGGCTTGGACATGACTTTCCTGGTGAAATCTCCCCTGGACAAGGACGGCAGCATCTGTTCCATCTTATTTCTATACGTTTGCATCTTCCGACAGCAGGAGATGGGCCCATCCCCGCAGCCTCAGGGTGGCCGGGTACCAGCCAATGCCTCAGAGGCTGCACAACCCACTCTCACCCCGGCGAGCAGCTTTGGGGATGAGATGCAGATCCCCACCAAGTTTTCCAGCCTTGGATAAAAAAAAACCCTCCGCTGCTTTTTGGAGAAGGTGATGGGATCTTGGCAGAAGCCAGCTGGGCTCTGCAGGGGCGGGGGTGGCGGGGGGGACGGGACTATGAGCCACCTCTTCCTGGGGACAGGCGAGGGTGGACCCATCTCAATATAAACCATCTCTGCAAGCAACTGGGGAAGTCCCAGGTGACAGGGGCCAGGCAAGGACCTTAAAAAAGGAAACAGCACCCACGGGGTGTGCATTTAGTGGTTATCTCACCATCAGCCCCAGCAAGGTAATGGAAAAGCTGATCCGACCAAGACAGAGATTTAAAAGGGAGAAGAATAAATCAAACAAATCCTTTATAGAAAACAGACCTGACCTGGCAAAGCTGCTTTGATCACGTTCATGACTTTGGCTGCCCCAGCTGCAGCAGCCATCCCGTCCTGTGGGTGCTGCACTTAGATCTTCTTCCCCCAGGCTTATTGATCAGCTGAAGAGAGGAGAAGCGCTGCAGCATCAATAAAGCATCTGCAAACACGGCTGGAAAAGCAACTCTCACCCAGGGGCGAGCAGCATTTCCAGGGGGGCTGTGCAGCTGAGCGGGCATCCCGACGTGCCTGACAGTGCCCATCCTGCCCTGGCAGCTCTCTCTGGCAGCCTCAGCAATGCAGCGCTCTGCAAGACGAGGCTGGGGCTGGTTCTGAGCACGGAGAGTGACTAAGCACCGACACACTCCCGGTGGAGGCAGTGGTTTCCCCAGGAGCTGCTTGTGCTTTCTGTTCAGGGACGCAGAGAAGCCATGCGGAACAATGCCTGTGTGGGGCAGCCATGGGGTGGCCATGGGGTGGCTGGGACTGCAGAATCCACCGCTGCCCCCCGGGGCCGGTGGGATTAAGACATCCTCATCCCCCCCAGCAGTGGGAGATTTGGAGCCCCTGCAAATTTTTTGGAGGGGGCAATGAGTGCTCAGCCCCCAGCGGGGTCCCAAATGTCTCTGCCAGCCCCCAGATTTGCCACCTTCCCCTGCGCTTCTTGGCAGCAGGAGCAGGATCTGTCCCATATGTTTTGCAGGTGCCAACACCTCCCACCCCCGCCGCAGGGCTCAGCCCTTCTCCTCACCGATGCTCCCACCACACCAGGGGTGGTGGGAGGAATGTAGGGATGAGGCAGCATTTCCTGGGGTCCCCCACCTGTATCCCCCACATTTCCCAGAGGGATTTTCCCAGCCATGGGATTTCCTGGTGACCAAGGGTGTTAAAAGTCAGGGCTGGCAGAGCCCTAAGACCCCACGCCATGGCCTTGGAAGAGGGGGCAGGTGGAGATGGAGGCTGGTGGCCTGTCCCCAGTGGCTCTCCTCCTTGCCATGCTCTGCAGCCAAGCTCAGAGCCAGAGCTGTGAGTGCTGCCAAGGAGCCCGCCATGAAATGGGGGAAGAAAGGAAGGAAAAGCGTGTTTTTCAGCCCAGACCACATGCGGGACTGGGGCACCCACAGGGCCACCCCAGAGCAGAGACTGGATTCGCTCATCACAGCAGTGGGTCTGCCCATGTTCCCTGCCCTTCTCTGCATCAAACACGGGAGGGCTGATGAGCTGGAAGGGGGTGAAGACCAGTTTCTCCTAAATTCATCAAGAGCCGCAGGAGCACCTGGTTTTGGCTCTGGCCCCTCTGAGCCCCCATGTACATCCCCAGCTCCAGTGTCAGGTCTGTGAAAACCCAATAAAGCCCCGTCCTGGCTGATGTAGGGAGGGGAAAGGGGAATATTCCTCCTGAGACTCAGGTGGGCCCCAGGGACCCAGGGGTTCTCAGGGGCTGCCAGCTCCAGGGGCCCAACCAGGGCTGAAAATCCCCCGTGCTCCAAAATCCCCCATCCGCAGGGTCCGCTCGCCCCATGGGGCAGACACTAGCACCGGGGCTCGGGACGGAGGGATGCTGCAAGTGCCAGGAACATCATCCCTGGAATTCCCCAGCCTGACGTATCCCAGCATTTTGCATGGGAGTCTTTAAAAGGGGCCTTTCCCAGTCCAATAAACCCTCTTTTGTTTTCCTTGTGCTTCTGTTTCATTTTCTTATTGCAGGGAATATTTCCTCGCTTAGGAGGTGACATTTATCCCAGCTGGGCCAGGAGGTCCTCGGTGCGTGGGGATAAGAAGGGGGATAAGAGGGAAAGGAAGGGAAAGACGAGCCAGGCAGCTGCACTGGACTGGGACCAGAGGCATCCGCTTTCCTTTGCTCCCCAGGGTCTTCCAGAGGAGAGATTAAATGGGAGTTGGGGTGACGACGGGAAGGTGCTCTGCTCTGCCAGCTGGGCATGGAAACATGAACCCTCCCTTGTCTGCATCCGCCAGCCCTGGGGCATTGCCCAGCCCTGCTTGCAGCACCCCACTGTTACCCAGCATGTGCGCCCCAAAAAATTGAGGCTGATTTTTGGGAAATGGCTTTGGAGAAGAGCAAATGGAGGATCACATGTGGTCCCACCATGGAGGTAGCCCCCATTCCCATCGGCGCAGGTCCCTGCCTGGACCAGCACCCCATGCCCTCCACAGCCGGGTTTCCATGGTGGGTCTGCACTGCAGCCCAGGGTGGCCAAAATGTCAGCAGGGTGCCATCAGCATCCCCAACCCCGCGCGGCGGAATGCGGCTGCCTGCACAGCCGGGCTGGTGGGGATGCGTGTCTGCATCCCCCCTCTGCTTCCCACCATTCACCAGCTGCTGGCAGCTGGGATGTGCTCTGGGATTTGCCGGGGCTGGGGGGAGAGGGGGTTTTTTGGACAGCTGTGGCCAGGCAAAATCCACTGGGGGAAGCCCCAGACTGGCCTCTGCCTTTCCCAGCTCAGCACAGCCAAGAACATGAGCTGCTGCTTCGGTGCCGGGGGGAGGGAAGCGGAGCCACCTGCCTGGCCTCTCCCAGCCCAGACGGGCCCCAAACACCCCCAAAACCAGCAGAGAGCTGTGTACATGCCTGGTGCAACCAAACAGAAGCTGTTTCTCTATGGTTTTTTTTAGGGGGGGGGGTAGTAATTGGCCGTTTGTCCCCTGGGCTGGGATGCAAAGTGGTAGGATGCAAAACTTCGCAGTGCAGCGGGAGGACATGGACCGTCAGGAGTTTGTGCAGCTGCTGGAGACCCTGCAGGGTGCTGAACCCAGCCCTGGTCCCATCCAAGGGAGATCCCCAGACCCTCTCACCCGCCCTGGAGCTCCTGCCATGGGGCACGCAGCCTGCCCAGGGGACAGGAAAGCGGAGCCAAATTTTAGGAGCAACCCAACCACCGGCCCTAATGCTGGAGGCAGGAGCTCAGGAAAAATCCCAAGGCCATCAGGGGCCAAAAGCACAGCTCGGGAGCAGGTTTTTCCCTTCCTGAGGCTGTGCTGGGAGGGGATGAGTATTGCTCACCCTCTGTGCTTTGGGACGTGGCAAGAGACCAGGTCCTCCCCCTGCCCACGCAACTGCTGGCCCTGAGGGAAGCCAGCCCCACTGCTCCCCCATAAAAGCAGCCCAGTGGCCCTGACCACAGCAGGCAGCAGATCTGCTCCTGCATCACCAAGCAGCCCTCCCGCAGCCCGGCATGGCGAAGGCAGCCGGGGTGGTC
This sequence comes from Aptenodytes patagonicus, assembly GCF_965638725.1. Classification (NCBI taxonomy): domain Eukaryota; kingdom Metazoa; phylum Chordata; class Aves; order Sphenisciformes; family Spheniscidae; genus Aptenodytes; species Aptenodytes patagonicus. The sequence continues at coordinate 6,353,286 of NC_134965.1, forward strand.
TGTGCCGTCCTCCTCCTCACCACGCTGTGCTGCCAGAGCCTGGCTCAGAGTGAGCACTGCCACCCACTCTGTCCCCATGGGCTGGGGGATGGGGGCAGCCCCCAGGGCCATGGGGACATGTTTGCTTCGTGCATGGGGTGCAGGGGGGCTCCCCACAAAGAGCCACCGTGCCCACAACGGGAGGGCTGAGATGGGAGGTGGGGGTCTCCAGGCTAAGCTGAGCTTGCGCTGTCCCCCCAGGAGCCCCAGCCATGCCGGACAAGTGCTGCTTCAACTTCCAGACGAGAAGGATCAAGAGAGACAACGTCGTTGCCTGCTACCGCACCAGCCCCGAGTGCCCACACCAGGCTGTGATGTGAGTACCCTAAACCCAGCCCCGGGGGTAAAGCCCCTCTAGACCCTGCCAGACCCCGTGCCTTGCTTTGGTGGGTCCAATCCTGATCCTCTGTGCCTCCAAGCCTCTGGGAAACTCAGCGCCAGGGTCCCCATACCACCACCCCGCTAACCCAGTCTTCTCTCTGCCCCAGCTTCAGGGTGAGGAGCGGGAAGGAGATCTGTGCCCAGGCGAGCAGGGCCTGGGTGAAGAAGTACCAGCAGAGCTTCCAAGTCAGCTCCTTCTCCATCCCCAGCTAGCGGGGCGGCCGGAGGCAGCGCAAGGAGTCCCCTCCACGGGAGACGGGACACCGCAAAGGCGACCCCTTTTCAGAGGTGGCTGCGGGGACATCACATTTGGATACAGCAGCTCATTGGGGACATCCTCCCCATCACGCTGTGATGACCCTCACCACCTCCCTGAAGGCAAAGGGCCTTTGCCATCCCCAGCATCCCACCGGGATGGGGTGTGCCAACCCCACAGGGCGCTGGGGTCCGGAACCGCTGCCAGCCCCCATGCTCTCAGCCCTGTTTTGCGTGCAGGCAGCTGCCTGTACCCCTCGCAGGCGGCAGCAGTGTATTGGTGAGGCTGCACTCGCCAGCCTGGCAGTAGCAGAGGGGTTAAGGGGGAACAGCCTCATGGTTATTTTTTGTACAACATACTGAACAGAATTAAATGTGATCTCACGCATGCAAACATCTGGCTGTGCAAGTGTCTTGGGAGCACGCAGATCCTGCTGCCAGCATTCCTATCCAGGTGTTAAACCACATCTATAAGCGCTGGGGTCAGTAAGGAGCCGAGAAGAGCCAAAGCCCCAACCATGTCTCTGCGAGGGTGTCCAGGGGTTGCATGGGGCCAAACCATGTCCATGCAGGCTTTGGGGAAGCCACCAGTGAGAGGGCCAAGAAGCAGGCTCAGCCCGTGAGGAGGGGGCTTCCCATGCTCCTCATCAGCTATCCTAATGAGTGGAGACCCCTGGCCCAAATTCAATCAGAGCTGCCCCTCGAGGATGCCTGGTCGGGCCCCACTGACAGCCCACACTCCCGGGATGCCATGAGGAGATGTGTATGGGCACTGCCACTGTGACAAGGCACCGTGAGAGGTACAGCCACCACGATGGGCAGCCAGCGATGGGTCTCAGGGTGGGCTGGGGCAAGCCCAGCCACTGCCGAGCCACTCGCCCAGTGCAAAATTGCAAGAGAGGCATCGCAGCTGAGATGACAATGGGTGGTTTTGGAAAAGAAACTCGCCCAGGGCTTTGGCAAGCGCAAGCCTCATCCTGTGTGGTTTGCCGGTGGCAACAACCAAACCCAAAATAGACTGCCGGCCCCAGTGCATCACCAGCAGCACAGAGCTCCCAGCTGCTCGCCACACTTTCCAGCAGCCCTCAGGTACTGCAGGGGCCAGAGGGGCCGGGAGAAGGAATTTCCATTCACCGGTTGCCCTTTATCAATATCTCTGGGCGGTTCTTTCCCCGGGGAGAGCCCACAGCTGTCATGGAAAGCCTGGCCGGGGAGTATATCACGCCGAGGTGCAGGCAGGAGAGGCAGGTCGCTCTCGGTGGCCCCGAGTCAGCAAGAGCTGCCAGCTGCTGGTGCTGACCGAGCCCCGGGACGGACATGAAGGTCTTCTCCTTGGCCGTGCTCACCCTGCTGCTGGCAGCTCTCTGGACTGGAAGCCAGGGCATCTCCTGTGAGTACCGACGTTGAGCCTTTCCCCACGCCTGCCCCAGCACCGTCCCCGCCTCCTCCACTGACGGGGTTTTGCGGGGTCGGGAAGGGGGACAAGAGCTTCAACTCCTGCTTCTGCCATGGGCTTGGGGGGCTAAGGGCATCGCCAGCTGCCCGAGCACGGGGCTGTCCTGGTCTTGTTCAACATGAGCAAAAATAGGCTTGGGGATGGCTTCAGCCCCGGCACCCTGGCTGGGGAGCTCAGTAATAACCCCCCGTGGGCAGGGAAACGGGGGGCTCCTACCCTGGGGCAAAGCAGCACCGCCGGGGATGCGAGAGGGGACCCCTCGTAGCGGGAGGGAGCAGGAGAGTCCCTGGGGGAGCACCCACACCCCTCAGGGTAGCACCCACACCCCTCATGCCAGGCGTGGGAGAGCACTAACCCCTCTCGCCTCCTCTCAGTCCGCAGCCCCTACGGCGCGTGCTGCTACAAGGAGATGTTCATCCGGCAGAAAATCCCTGCCTTCCTCATCAGGAGCTACCAGAAGACGCCTTCCCACTGCTCCCGCAAAGCCGTGCGGTGAGTACACCCAGCTCCCACCCAGCCTTGCTCCCTGGCACCTCGCTCCTCACCCTCGCTCGCTCAGCTTCCCCACCGGTTGTTCTGCCTTCAGGGATCCCCCAAAACAAGCCACCCCCAAAGGGTGCCGTGGTTGGGGGTGCCCTGCCCTGGCTCTTCACATGCACCTCCCTCCTCACTGCTTTATCCCAAATAGCCCCCAAATCCCCCGTTTCAGCTGCCAGCCAGAAAAACAGGAAGGAAGACGAGGTTTCAGAGATTGCTAAAAGTCAGCACTTTGGGGGGATGCGGGGGGCAGGATGCTGCAGGCATCCCCAGGCTGGCGGGGGAACCCCAGGGCACGGCCGGAGCCTGCACCCACCCAGCTAACGCAGCCCCTCTCTCCCCACCAGCGTGGAGCTACTGAAGGGGAAGAAGTTCTGCGTGGACTGGGAGGAGGGCTGGTTCCAGCAGTACCGGCGGCAGAAGGAGTCGACCAGCACCTCCACGTGAAGCTGCCTTCCATATAAGCTCTATTTATTCGCATCCCGCAATTATCTGTATGTTGTCGTCTCGTTAACTTACGGAGCTGGCTCCGTCCCCTCCCCTGCCGTCGCCCCCTCCACACTACTGTACATCCCTCGACGGGTGTAATAAAACATCTCGTGCGGACCTGCAGCTGGAGTGAGACGATGTAAATCCTGCGTGAGAAAACAGGGGTCACATCAGGGCTCAGAATCCCCGCGGGGACCCAGGCATAGTCCTGGAAGCCCCTGGCAGGGCAGGGAAACCCAAAGGGCCGAGGCTGAACCCCTCAGCTCCCCCCCAAGATGAAGCGGCCCCAGCCCGGGCGGCTGCCCGCCCGGTGGGATGCGCATTGAGGCAGGGATAAAGGCAGGCGCAGGCTGGCAATGGGAGAAAGGCTGGGTTTGGGGGGTGTTGGGGGTTTGATGTTGTGCCCATCATCTCCTGCAAGGGGCAGGGAGACGATGAGCACAGCAAGCCCATGCCACACTCCCTCCCTCCCCAGATCACAGCCCTCTGCCCGTCCCCAGGTCCCAGATGCAGGGAAGGAGATGACTGGGCGTGGGGACATTTGTGACCCGGCTCCGCACATGCAGGTCTGTGTTTGTGACCGTACATGCGTGCGGTGCCATGTCACAAACACCCAGGGCTGGATAAATACCCCAACGCAACCGCCCCCTGCTCAGTGGCGCGTTTGCCACGGACGCTGGAGGATCAGGACGGTCTTCGACCGCACCGACATCCCCACGCCCAGCCACCTCCTTCGCTGCAGCCACTTGCGGTGATGGAGCTGAGGTCGCGGCGCCGAAAGGTGCCGCAGTCCCCCCCTGCCCAGTGTCCCGCAGCTCTGCAGGACGAGCAGGCAGGACCCTCCTCTGCGCCTCCCCCGCGCAAAAGGAAGCGTCAGGTCCCCAAGGAGGAAGGTGAGTGCAGAGCAGCCCCCCAGGCACCTGCTAGAGGGGATCTTGGCCGATGCCTGGCTGTGCAAGCAGAGGCCTCTGTACCATGTGAAGGTGCTCCGACCTCTCCCCCATCCCACTCCCAGCATTACCCCCACCGGCACACCCGCACGGTGCTGGGGGTGACAGTGCCATTGTTCCCCAGCAGTGTGTGGGCTGTGCCGGCGGACAGACTGCGACCCCGAGGTCGTTGGGCAGCTCTGCCGTCACCGTGGACTCTGCGTCCATGAGAACTGCCTGGTGAGTCCACGGGGCTTGACACCCCACAGTCCCCAGCACCCCCCGGTCCCCAGACCCACACCGCCAGCAGCCCCTGGCACGCACCCCCTTTTCCCCTCTTGCAGTACCACGCCAGCGGCCTGAGCCAGAGAGGGGCCGATGAAGAGGGCTTCTACGGCTTCCTCTTCCCCGACATCCGGCAGGAGCTGAAGCGGGTGGCACAGAAGGTGAGGTCAGGGCACACGTGTCCCCACCGTGGTCCCCATGCCCCATGTACGGTGCTGCACAGGCCAGCAACCCCCCAGGGATGCTCTGGCAGCCGGCTGCAAGCAACCCACCCAGATCCTCCTTCATCCAAAAAGGCCCATTTCTGTGGAAATGGGGGATTTGGGAGGGCAGGTGGCTTGATCGGTGGCCCCGTGTCACCGGCCAGGCAGCCCACCGAAACGTGGCGGGGCTGTGCTGGCTGAGGGCAAAGAGGGTTCCCCGGGGACCTGCAGCGCTGACACTGTCTACCTCCGTGCCATCCCCAGAGGTGCTGCATCTGCCGCCTGCGGGGCGCCTCGGTCACCTGCCGGGGCCGGCGCTGTCCCCGAATCTTCCACTTCCCCTGCGGCAGCGAGCGGGGATGCGTCTCCCAGTTCTTCGGGGAGTTCAAGTGAGTGTAACCACCCTGCGGGGCCATGCCGGTGCCAGGGGGTGGAGGAGCGCTGGGACCAAGCTGTCACCTCCGTCTTGCAGGTCCTTCTGCTGGAAGCACCGACCGGTGCAGCGCGTGCGGGCAGTGCAGCAGGAACAGACCCTATGCCTTATCTGCCAGGAGGCGGTGGCGGGGCGGCCCTGCTATGACACCCTGGTCTGTCCCGCCTGCACCAGCGCCTGGTTCCACCGCCGCTGCATCCAGGTAGGTGGCATCGTCCCTGGCCCCTGACGTGATCAGCCCTGTCGTCACCCCATCACCCACCCCCGGGGGGGCAAACGGGACCCCCCTGCCACTGATGCTGACGCCACCTCTGCCCCAGGGCCAGGCGCTGCGCTCTGCCCTGCACCACTTCCGCTGCCCGCTCTGCCAGGACGTGGCCACCTTCCAGGAGGAGATGTTTCGCCTGGGCATCAAAATCCCTGACAGGTCAGTACCCTCCCCCCTGCCTCCCTCCACCTCCACGATACTCTGGCCGATCACCTCCTGCCTCCCTGGGTGCTGGCGGGGTGTCCCCCACGGCCCCGGGGCTAAGCGCTCCCCTGCTCTCGCAGGGATGCTGCCTGGGAGGAGGACGGGGCCTTCGCGGACCATTACCAGCGGCACAGCTCCTGCGACGCCAGCCAGTGCCTGTGCCCAGCGGGACGGCAGCAGGCGGAGGTGAATGGGTGAGTGCTGGTGGGCCCTGTCCCCGCAGCCCCAGCAAGGAGGCAATGCCTTCGTCTCCTCCTTTGGGCAGGGATGGAGGTTCCCTGGGTGCCGAGCCGGGCATGGCGCAGGGTGCGCGCCGGCAGCTCAGCCCTGGCTGCCAGGGGGTGGAGGTGGGCTCAGCACAGTGCCGGGGCTGGCACCCCACAGCTCGGGGGCCTTTGGTGGCAGTGGGTCCCGTTGCTCCCCCAGGCCCTGGAGACTCCTGCTGTGCAGCTCCTGTGGCTCCCGCGGGACACACCAGCTCTGCTCTGCCGTGGGAGAAGATGCCGACTGCTGGGAGTGCGGAGACTGCAGCGACACGGGCACCGGTGAGGGGTGCAGCCGGGGGGACAGGGTCCCCAGGGCCACGAGGCCACCACAGCCATCTGGGACCTGGGGAGAGGCGCAGGGCTGTGGTCCGGGCAGGGAGGGACTGTGGCATCGGCTTGTTGTGCTCATCATCTGCCTGTCCCTTGCAGTGCCCGCCGTTGCAGCCGGCCCAGACTCCAGCCCCGCCGGTGCAGGGACCCTCGCACAGCACCCCGGCTCCTGGCACTTCGGCTGAGGAGGAAGAGGCCAGGATCCTCGCAGGACACCCTGTCCCAGAAGCCTGCAGATCCTCACTAATAAAAGTTGGATCTTCACACGTGCGTTTGCTGATGTGCCCGAGCACTGCAGGGCAAGAGCCTCCACGGTGGCACCGACCCTCCTCTTGGCACCGTGGTACCGCCCTCGGGTTATTACCCATTATTGCTTTCTCATGTAGGCAGCGATGAAGTTGCAATAACAAGTCCAAGGGCAATCAAGAGAGACTTCAGGGCCTTGGGACGACTGGTTAAGGGATCAGGAGCACAAGTAGCGTTCTCCTCTATCCCTCCAGTTCCAGGGAATGATGAGGGAAGAAACAGGAAGAACCTGCAGATCAATAACTGGCTCCGAGACTGGAGTCACCTGCAAAATTTTGGGGTTTTTGATCATGGGTCGGTCTACACGACATCAGGCCGTGACAATGGTGATGAAAGGGTCGAGTGTTTATGGGTAAGAGTCCGGGGAAAGGCCAACAAGGCACATATCACGGTGGGAGCCATGGTTATAGACCAGCCGGGATGAAGAGACAGATGAACTATTCCATAAGCATCTGGGAGAAGTCTCACGATCGCTAGCCCTTGTTCTCGTGGGGGACTTCAACTCACCAGATGTCTGCTGGAAATGCAAAACAGCGGAGAGGAAACACTCTAGGTGGTTCCTGGAGTGTGTGGAAGGTAACTTCCTGACACAGCTGGTGAGCCAGCCAACTAGGGAAGGGAAGGCTCCTGAGGTTGGCCTTCTGGCGTCCTGGACCTGATGTTTGCGAACAGAGAAGGACTTGTGGGTGATGTGATGGTTGGAGGCCGTCTTGGGCACAGTGATCACGAAATGATAAGAGTTTTCGACTCTCGGAGAAGTAAGGAGAGGGGTCAGCAGAACTGCCACCTTGGGCTTGCGGAGGGCAGATTTTGGCCTGTTTAGCAGACGGGTTGACAGAGTCCCTTGGGAGGCAGTCCTGAAGGGCAAAGGAGTCCAGGAAGGCTGGACATTCTTCAAGAAGGAAACCTTAAAGGCGCAGGAGCAGGCCGTCGCCATGTGCCAAAAGATGAGCTGGCGGCGGCGAAGAAGACCGGCCTGCCCCTTGCCGTGCCCCCGTTCCAGCAGCCCAGACTCCAGACCCCCGGCCAGAGGGGATTTTGGCCAGTGCCTGGCTGTGCAAGCAGAGGCCCCCACGCCTCTCCCCCAGCCCACTCCCAGGGTTACCCCCACTGGCACCCCGGCACGGTGCCGGGGGTGACAGTGCCGCTGTCCCCCGGCAGTGTGCGGCCTGTGCCGGCGGACAGACTGTGACCACGAACGAGGTCATTGGGCAGCTCTGCTGTCAGCACGGACTCTGGGTCCATGAGAACTGCCTGGTGAGTACCCGGGGCTCGACACCCCACGGTCCCCAACACCCCCGGTCCCCAGACCCGCACCACCGGCAGCCCCTGGCAAGCACCCCCTTTTCCCCTCTTGCAGTACCACACCAGCGGCCTGAGCCAGAGAGGGGCCGATGAAGAGGGCTTCTACGGCTTCCTCTTCCCCGACATCCGGCAGGAGCTGAAGCAGGTGCACAGAAGGTGAGGCCGGGGGACACGTGTCCCCACCGTGGTCCCCATGCCGCATGTACGGTGCTGCACAGGCCAGCAACCCCCCAGGGATGCTCTGGCAGCCGGCTGCAAGCAACCCACCCAGATCCTCCTTCATCCAAAAAGGCCCATTTCTGTGGAAATGGGGGATTTGGGAGGGCAGGTGGCTTGATCGGTGGCCCCGTGTCACCGGCCAGGTGGCCCACCGAAACGTGGCGGGGCTGTGCTGGCTGAGGGCAAAGAGGGTTCCCCAGGGACCTGCAGCGCTGACACTGTCCACCTCCGTGCCATCCCCAGAGGTGCTGCATCTGCCGCCTGCGGGGCGCCTCAGTCACCTGCCGGGGCCGGCGCTGTCCCCGAATCTTCCACTTCCCCTGCGGCAGCGAGCGGGGATGCGTCTCCCAGTTCTTCGGGGAGTCCAAGTGAGTGTAACCGCCCTGCGGGGCCGTGCCGGTGCCAGGGTGGAGGAGCACTGGGGCTGAACTGTCACTTCCGTCTTGCAGGTCCTTCTGCTGGAAGCACCGACCGGTGCAGCGCGTGCGGGCAGTGCAGCAGGACCAGACCCTATGCCTCATCTGCCAGGACGCAGTGGTGGGGTGGCCCTGCTACGACACCCTGGTCTGTGCTGATCACCTCCTGCCTCCCTGGGTACCAGCAGGGTGTCCCCCATGCCCCTGGCGCTGAGTGCTCCCCTGCTCCCACAGGGATATTGCCTGGGAGGAGGATGGAGCCTGCACGGACCATTACCAGCGGCACAGCTCCTGCGACACTGGACAGTGCCTGTGCCCAGCGGGAGGGCAGCAGGCGGTGGTGCATGGCAGTGGCGGGCCAGCCCTGCTATGACACCCTGGTCCGTCCCGCCTGCGCCAGCGCCTGGTTCCACCGCCGCTGCATCTAGGTACGTGGCATCGCCCCTGGCCCCTCACCTGACCACCCCTGTCGTCGCCCTGTCGCCCAGCTCTGGGGGGGAAACGGGACCCCCCTGCCGCTGATGCCACCTCTGCCCAGGGCCAGGCGCTGCGCTCTGCCCTGCACCACTTCCGCCGCCCACTCTGCCAGGACCTGGCGACCTTCCAGGAGGAGATGTTTTGCCTGGGCTTTCAAGTCCCCCACAGGTCAGTACCCCCCATGGCAGCTGCCCAGATGCCAGCCCCGCCAGTGCAGGGACCCTCGCACAGCACCCCCGCTCCTGGCACTTCGGCTGAGGAAGAAGAGGCCAGGATCCTCAAAGGACACTATCGGAAAATAACGGATGGTTGGCGAGAAGTGACCTGCTTAAGGGACCTGCAGCTGGGGCATAGAAAAACACATACATCATACTGCATGGTGTTTAGCCTTGTGTGTTTGACAAGTAGAACACCTGCATTTAGATAACATAGGCCAGTGACAGACTTGGAGGCACCCCATCGAACACGCTTGAGATTCCTGCCCTGCTACAGGAAAGATCAAAGCACAGTGGTAAACTACGCCTGCGCAAATCCCTGATAAACAGGCAAAAACAGCAGGTTCGGCGATCCTCTAGCATGGACTGAGCTCCGCGGCGCCTGCCTCCCCGCCTGTGTGCCTCTGCCCGGGTGCTGCTTCGGGTATCCCCCCCGACTGGCGAGGTAACGAAAATAAATTTACTCTTTGCATTTTGTCTGTGGTTTTGTGGTTGCTCCTGCGCCCTGCCTGTGCCGGCTCACACATTTGGCGTAGTCGGCAGGATCCAGGAACAGCTATGCCATGGCCGGCAAAAAAATCGGGGACTGGGGAGGCCACGACGGTGACTCCCTGTATTCCGGGATGGCCCAGTACTGAGCGCTGGACCCCTGTGGACACTTTCCTGGCTACATTGGCTCCGCCGGAAGCATGGCCTGAAATAGATGGCGGGGCCGTGGTTGCCCCCCAGACAATTGAAACGGCTATGCGTGGGTTGCCATGGGAAGCGGCATCGGAGTCTTCTCGCAAGTTAGCGGGGAGATTGGGATGGTTATTAGTAACCGGTCTTACAGCTCTTGACTGTGAAGTTGTTGCATGATGCAGCAAAAGGAGAGAGTTGGAAAGGGAAGTCGGGACTTTACAAGATGCAAAGGCAATCGCTCAAAAATTGGTGTACAATGGACGAAGGTATTAATTTGGTGCGGCAGATGGGGATGGCTCATGCGTCAGTTACGGGATCCAATCCGGACAGGGTAGCAGTAACGAGAAGTATGAAAATGCAGCTTTTGAGAGGAGCGCCTGCCTCACTAAAACTCTTGATTATAGCAGCAGTCACAAATGCTACGGGTAATGTAGGTGCCCTAGCAAATACCTTGAGGGAAATTGGGGCTGTAACTTCGGGACCATCTCTGCGGGTGGTGAACAACGGAAAGCCGGCAAAACCAAAAGAGTTGCATCACGGGTGATGAGGAAACAGATGTGGAATGATCCTGTACAAGCCAGTATCCCACAATCAGAAATAGATGGGATCACAGCATCAGAAACGTTTCGCCGATGGCAAAAGCTAGCGCTACCAAGCAACAGGAAGCCTTTGATGCCTGCAAAAATGCTTTGATTGAGCATGCGCAATTATACGCTCCTAGGCAAGGATACCCTTTTGAATTAGAAGTAACAATTCTAGACGATATAGTCTCGTGGGGATTGCGGCAGCTGACTGGGCCCAAGAGGACTGGCATGGACAAAAATACCCTATATGGGGGACAGATATATGGCAACAAATTTGGCAATATGTACAAAGGTATTCTTTAAAAGTAAGGCATGTCTCAGCTCGTCAAAAAGATGATTCGCTTGAGTCACAAAATAATAGGGAAGTAGATAATATGACCTCCGCCAAAGTACATGCTCAAGCTATAAATGCGCATATAGCTTGTGGACATCGATCAGCCCATACTGCGCACGCATGGGACATTGCTCACGGTCAAACCCCTTTGCCATTACATATTTATAAAGCATGTGCACACAACGGTACTATTTGTACGCAGCTACATCTAAGGGCATTATATAGGCCATGGGGAAAGATAAAACGGGGTCAGTGGGCCTTCAATACCTGCCCGGTCGATTACGTTGGCCCCTCGCCCCCGTCAAGGGGGTGGCAATATGTATTCACGGCTGTGCATACAGTGTCAGGACTGGTTTTGGCTAAACCCACCAAATATGCTAATCACCAGAGCACAACTGAAGCATTAGAACAACTCGTTCACCAATACGGACCTCCTCACCAAATACAAAGTGACCAAGGAACACACTTGAGTGGACATAATGTACAAGATTGGGCTCAAGGGCTAGGGATAGACTGGATATTCCACATTGCCTACCATCCCCAAGCTAATGGCTTGACTGAAAGAATGAATGGGATGTTGAAGGAACAGTTCAAAAAGCTAACCAGCACTAAAACTTTACAGCATTGGAGTTCACATCTTACTAAAGCAGGTTTTTTTGTTAACCAGCCGGAATATTCATAACCAAACACCCTATGATCGTATTACAACACCTCCAGTACACAACATGGTGAGGATTGAAATTCTTCCAGACGGCATCTCTCCCAAAGTATTAACTACAGGGGACATGGAATCCTTTACACCGACGGATTGCGTGGTGGGACCGCAACCTGTTACTCTAGACGTGAAGATTCATATAATAACCCCTGAGAATGCCGTGTGGTTCTGCACCCCAACTTCTCCTCTTATTTTACATCCTCTGTTGAGATCAGATTCTCGAGTTCTAGTATTTCAGGTGTCTTCGACAAATATCTGTGCCTTATCTAGAGGAGATGGCATTGGAACGGTGTTATCGGTGTCACGAACCCAACACCGAATTGAAGTTCAATCTGAAAAAGCGCAAGCCATAGCTCTTCAATCTGTGTGGGCAATTACCCCACATCAGGTCATCAAACCCAGAGTGATATTAGCTGAAGGAGCTGGAGCAACAGCCTATGTATTACTGGAAGGAGATGACACTCCTGTTTTCCTCCCTTATCACAGGTTGGCTCGTCGTGCTTTGTAGTCTTGTACTACAAGCACATGCCCTGGATACTTTTCCGCAAGATCAGCGTGTAAATACTTGGACCTGGTTGGACTCTACTGTAACTAAGTCATCTGCCTGTTGTATTGAGGGAGGATTAACAGCCGCAGATCTTTTGACAACGTGTTTCATTGGCGTGCCAACCCCAGTAGCTGTATTACAGAATTATACTATGCTAAGTGCTTTTGATATGCGTGTTCCTCATTGTTATTTCTTCCAAGTAGGTAACGGCTGTACGCCAAGGAACATGAGGCGCTTAGGGACATGGTTTAGTGGGCATGGTGGTGTTGGGTTGACGGTTGGACTCGATGATCTTAGAGGTCTTTTCCAACCTTAATGATTCTATGATTCTATGATTACAAAATCGATTGGCGGTGGACCATCTCCTTCTTCAACACCATAAACACTGCTCCGATTTTGAAGGCATGTGTTGCTTCAACATAACTGATGAATCAGCCAGCGCAGAAGACGACATCCAACACCTCCAGGTCTTAATGCATCAAATGAAACAATCTACCGGTGGTGCCCGGCGGGCTGAGTGGTTTAATTCCCTGACAGGATGAGTGGGACACCTGATTCAAAGCATTATTGTAGGGATACGTTTATTCCTTTTTCTAGATGTGTTTATTGCGTGCCTCTGTACGTGCCTCTGGTGTGCCTACACCCCACAAGCCCAAATGGACACCTCCAGCTTCGCCAGCCCCAGCGGAAGTGGTCTCTTGAGCGAGGGGGCGGAATGAGGGAAAATAACGAAAGATTGGCTGAGAAAGAGGAGGCCAGGATCCTCGAAGGACACCCCCGACACCCAACTGCCCTCCCAGCCCCTGTCCCAGAAAACGGCAGATCCTCACTAAAAAAAACAGCACCCCAGGATGCGGTTCGCCCTCTCGGCTGCCAGGGCACACTGCTGACTCCTACTGAGCCTGCTGTCGACCAGCACCCACACATCCCTTTCTGCAGGGCTGCTCTCCAGCCACTCCTCTCCCAATTTGTACTTGTGCCCGGCATCATTATTTTCATATACTTTAAATTGGTTTTGTATTTTCCCTTTTCTCAGCAAAAAATATTTAGTTCTACTTAAATAAGTTAAACGGAATAAATTCTCCCCTTGAAGAAGGCTGCAGCTCAAGCACCCTCTGGTGACTCGGGGAAAACGGCGGTTACACCGCGGTTACGCCTCCCGCCGTTGCTCCTGGCCCCGCCCACGTCTCCTCAGCCGCTGGCGCGCGAGCCGCGGGCTCCTGGCGGGGCTCTCCGCTCTCCTGAGGTTTCCCCGGTTCAGGACCCCCCCGTACACGGCGCTAGACCGCTCCGCTACGAATCGTGCCGGCACCGGAGCTGCTCGCCGGGGCGACTGGCGCAGGGTGAGCGCGGGCAGCTCCGCCCCGGCTGCCGGGGGGGGAGGTGGGCTCAGCACAGTGCCGGGGCTGGCACCCCACAGCTCGGGGGCCTTTGGTGGCAGTGGGTCCCGTTGCTCCCTCAGGCCCTGGAGACTCCTGCTGTGGCTCCCGTGGGACGCAGCAGCGCTGCTCCACTCGGGGAGAAGATGCCGACTGCTGGGAGTGCGGAGACTGCAGCGACACGGGCACCGGTGAGGGGTGCAGCCGGGGGACAGGGTCCCCAGGGCCACGAGGCCACCACAGCCATCTGGGACCTGGGGAGAGGCGCAGGGCTGTGGTCCGGGCAGGGAGGGACTGTGGCATCGGCTTGTTGTGCTCATCATCTGCCTGTGCCTTGCAGTGCCCCCTGTTGCAGCGGCCCAGACTCCAGACCCCCGGCCAGAGGGGACTTTGGCCGGTGCCTGGCTGTGCAGGCAGAGGCCCCCACGCTGTGGGAAGGTGCTCTGGCCTCTCCCCTAGCCCACTCCCAGGGTTACCCCCACTGGCACCCCGGCACGGTGCTGGCGGTGACAGTGCCGCTGTCCCCCGGGGACACTTGGGGCACACGTGTCCCCACCGTGGTCCCCATGCCCGTGTCCGACACTGCACAGGCCAGCAACCCCTCAGGGATGCTCTGGCAGCCGGCTGCAAGCAACCCACCCAGATCCTCCTTCATCCAAAAAGGCCCATTTCTGTGGAAATGGGGGATTTGGGAGGGCAGGTGGCTTGATCGGTGGCCCCGTGTCACCGGCCAGGCGGCCCACCGAAACGTGGCGGGGCTGTGCTGGCTGAGGGCAAAGAGGGTTCCCCGGGGACCTGCAGCGCTGACACTGTCTACCTCCGTGCCATCCCCAGAGGTGCTGCATCTGCCGCCTGCGGGGCGCCTCGGTCACCTGCCGGGGCCGGCGCTGTCCCCAAATCTTCCACTTCCCCTGCGGCAGGGAGCAGGGCTGCGTCTCCCAGTTCTTCGGGGAGTTCAAGTGAGTGTAACCGCCCTGCGGGGTTGGGTCCGGTGCCAGGGCAAAGGAGGGCTGGGGCTGAACTGTCACCTCCGTCTCGCACGTCCTTCTGCTGGAAGCACCGGACAGTGCAGCAGATGCGGGCAGTGCAGCAGGAACAGACCCTATGCCTCATCTGCCAGGAGGCGGTGGCGGGGCGGCCCTGCTATGGCACCCTGGTCTGTGCCGATCACGTCCTGCCTCCCTGGGTACCGGCAGGGTGTCCCCCACGCTCCTTGGGCTGAGTGCTCCCCTGCTCCCGCAGGGATGCTGCCTGGGAGGAAGACAGGGCCTCCGCGGACCATTACCAGCGGCACGGCTCCTGCGACACCAGCCAGTGCCTGTGCCCAGCGGGACGGCAGCAGGCGGAGGTGAATGGGTGAGTGCTGGTGGGCCCTGTCCCCGCAGCCCCAGCAAGGAGGCGATGCCTTCGTCTCCTCCTTTGGGCAGGGATGGAGGTTCCCTGGGTGCCGAGCCGGGCATGGCGCAGGGTGCGCGCCGGCAGCTCAGCCCTGGCTGCCAGGGGGTGGAGGTGGGCTCAGCACAGTGCCGGGGCTGGCACCCCACAGCTCGGGGGCCTTTGGTGGCAGTGGGTCCCGTTGCTCCCTCAGGCCCTGGAGACTCCTGCTGTGCAGCTCCTGTGGGACCCACCAGCTCTGCTCTGCCGTGGGAGAAGGTGCCGACTCCTGGGAGTGCGGAGACTGCAGCGACACAGGCAACAGTGAGGGGTGCAGCTGGGGTGCAGAGTGTCCCCACGGCCATGAGGCCACCACAGCCATCTGGGACCTGGGGAGAGGCGCAGGGCTGTGGTCCAGGCAGGAAGGGACTGTGGCATCAGCTTGTGGTGCTCATCATCTCCCTGCCTCTTGCTGTGCCACCGTTGCAGCCGGGCCAGGCTCCGGACCCCAGCCAGAGGGGTTTTTGGCCAGTGCCCGGCTGTGAAGGCAGAGGCCCCCTGCCGTGGGAAGGTGCTCTGGCCTCTCCCCCATCCCACTCCCAGCGTTAACCCCACTGGCTCCCTGGCGTGGTGCTTGGGGTTAACGGTGCCGCCGACCCCGGCAGTGTGCGGGCTGTGCCGGTGGGCAGACTGTGACCCCAAGGTCGTTAGGCAGCTCTGCCGTCACGATGGGCTCTGCATCCATGAGAACTGCCTGGTGAGTCCACGGGGCTCGACACCGCAAGGTCCCCAACACGCCCCGGTCTCCAGCCCCGCACCGCCAGCAGCCACTGGCTGGCGCCCACTTTTCCCCTCTTGCAGTACCATGCCAGCAGGCTGAGCCAGAGAGGGGCCGATGAAGAGGACCAGTGCTGCCCTCGAATCTTCCACTTCCCCTGCGGCAGCAAGCGGGGCTGCATCTCCCAGTTCTTCGGGGAGTTCAAGTGAGCATAGCCGCCCCACAGGGCTGAGGCCAGTGCCAGGGCAGAGGAGGGATGGGGCTCAACTGTCACCTCCGTCCCACAGGTCCTTCTGCTGGAAGCACCGGCCAGTGCAGCACGTGCGGGCGGTGCAGCAGGACCGGTCTGGTCCTGCCTCATCTGCCAGGAGGCGGTGGCGGGGTGGTCCTGCTACGACACCCTGGTGTGTCCCACCTGTGCCAGCACCTGGTTCCAGCGCTGCTGCATCCAGGTAGGCGGCATTGCCCCCAGCCCCTGACATGATGAGCCCTGTCGTCAACCCATCTCAGGGTCTCGGGTTGGGCTGGGGCGAGCCCGGCCACCACCGAGCCACTCACCCAGTGCAAAATTGCAAGAGAGGCATCGCAGCCGAGCTGACAACGGGTGGTTTTGGAAAAGAAACTTGCCCGGGGCTTTGGCAAGCGCAAGCCTCACGCTGCGTGGTTTGCCGGTGGCAACAACCAAACCCAAAACAGACTGACGGCCCTGGCGCATCACCAGTGGCGCAGAGCTCCCGGCTGCTCGCCACACTTTCCAGCAGCCCTCGGGTACCGCAGGGGCCAGAGGGGCCGGGAGAAGGATTTTCCATTCACCGGTTGCCCTTTATCAATATCTCTGGGCGGTTCTTTCCCCGGGGAGAGCCCACAGCTGTCATGGAAAGCCTGGCCGGGGAGTACACCACGCCGAGGTGCAGGCAGGAGAGGCAGGTCGCTCTCGGTGGCCCCGAGTCAGCAAGAGCTGCCGGCTGCTGGTGCTGACTGAGCCCCAGGTCGCACGTCTGGGGCTGCTCACCCTGCTGCTGGCAGCTCTCTGGACTGGAAGCCAGGGCGTCTCCTGTAAGTACCGACGTTGAGCCTTTCCCCACGCCTGCCCCAGCACCGTCCCCGCCTCCTCCACTGACGGGGTTTTGCGGGGTCGGGAAGGGGGACAAGAGCTTCAACTCCTGCTTCTGCCATGGGCTTGGGGGGCTAAGGGCATCGCCAGCTGCCCGAGCACGGGGCTGTCCTGGTCTTGTTCAACATGAGCAAAAATAGGCTTGGGGATGGCTTCAGCCCCGGCACCCTGGCTGGGGAGCTCAGTAATAACCCCCCGTGGGCAGGGAAACGGGGGGCTCCTACCCTGGGGCAAAGCAGCACCGCCGGGGATGCGAGAGGGGACCCCTCGTAGCGGGAGGGAGCAGGAGAGTCCCTGGGGGAGCACCCACACCCCTCAGGGTAGCACCCACACCCCTCATGCCAGGCGTGGGAGAGCACTAACCCCTCTCGCCTCCTCTCAGTCCGCAGCCCCTACGGCGCGTGCTGCTACAAGGAGATGTTCATCCGGCAGAAAATCCCTGCCTTCCTCATCAGGAGCTACCAGAAGACGCCTTCCCACTGCTCCCGCAAAGCCGTGCGGTGAGTACACCCAGCTCCCACCCAGCCTTGCTCCATGGCACCTCGCTCCTCACCCTCGCTCGCTCAGCTTCCCCACCGGTTGTTCTGCCTTCAGGGATCCCCCAAAACAAGCCACCCCCAAAGGGTGCCGTGGTTGGGGGTGCCCTGCCCTGGCTCTTCACATGCACCTCCCTCCTCACTGCTTTATCCCAAATAGCCCCCAAATCCCCCGTTTCAGCTGCCAGCCAGAAAAACAGGAAGGAAGACGAGGTTTCAGAGATTGCTAAAAGTCAGCACTTTGGGGGGATGCGGGGGGCAGGATGCTGCAGGCATCCCCAGGCTGGCGGGGGAACCCCAGGGCACGGCCGGAGCCTGCACCCACCCAGCTAACGCAGCCCCTCTCTCCCCACCAGCGTGGAGCTACTGAAGGGGAAGAAGTTCTGCGTGGACTGGGAGGAGGGCTGGTTCCAGCAGTACCGGCGGCAGAAGGAGTCGACCAGCACCTCCACGTGAAGCTGCCTTCCATATAAGCTCTATTTATTCGCATCCCACAATTATCTGTATGTTGTCGTCTCGTTAACTTACGGAGCCGGCTCCGTCCCCTCCCCTGCCGTCGCCCCCTCCACACTACTGTACATCCTTCGACGGGTGTAATAAAACAGGTCGTGCGGACCTGCAGCTGGAGTGAGACGATGTAAATCCTGCGTGAGAAAACAGGGGTCACATCAGGGCTCAGAATCCCCGCGGGGACCCAGGCATAGTCCTGGAAGCCCCTGGCAGGGCAGGGAAACCCAAAGGGCCGAGGCTGAACCCCTCAGCTCCCCCCCAAGATGAAGCGGCCCCAGCCCGGGCGGCTGCCCGCCCGGTGGGATGCGCATTGAGGCAGGGATAAAGGCAGGCGCAGGCTGGCAATGGGAGAAAGGCTGGGTTTGGGGGGTGTTGGGGGTTTGATGTTGTGCCCATCATCTCCTGCAAGGGGCAGGGAGACGATGAGCACAGCAAGCCCATGCCACACTCCCTCCCTCCCCGGATCACAGCCCTCTGCCCGTCCCCAGGTCCCAGATGCAGGGAAGGAGATGACTGGGCGTGGGGACATTTGTGACCCGGCTCCGCACATGCAGGTCTGTGTTTGTGACCGTACATGCGTGCGGTGCCATGTCACAAACACCCAGGGCTGGATAAATACCCCAACGCAACCGCCCCCTGCTCAGTGGCGCGTTTGCCACGGACGCTGGAGGATCAGGACGGTCTTCGACCGCACCGACATCCCCACGCCCAGCCACCTCCTTCGCTGCAGCCACTTGCGGTGATGGAGCTGAGGTCGCGGCGCCGAAAGGTGCCGCAGTCCCCCCCTGCCCAGTGTCCCGCAGCTCTGCAGGACGAGCAGGCAGGACCCTCCTCTGCGCCTCCCCCGCGCAAAAGGAAGCGTCAGGTCCCCAAGGAGGAAGGTGAGTGCAGAGCAGCCCCCCAGGCACCTGCTAGAGGGGATCTTGGCCGATGCCTGGCTGTGCAAGCAGAGGCCTCTGTACCATGTGAAGGTGCTCCGACCTCTCCCCCATCCCACTCCCAGCATTACCCCCACCGGCACACCCGCACGGTGCTGGGGGTGACAGTGCCATTGTTCCCCAGCAGTGTGTGGGCTGTGCCGGCGGACAGACTGCGACCCCGAGGTCGTTGGGCAGCTCTGCCGTCACCGTGGACTCTGCGTCCATGAGAACTGCCTGGTGAGTCCACGGGGCTTGACACCCCACAGTCCCCAGCACCCCCCGGTCCCCAGACCCACACCGCCAGCAGCCCCTGGCACGCACCCCCTTTTCCCCTCTTGCAGTACCACGCCAGCGGCCTGAGCCAGAGAGGGGCCGATGAAGAGGGCTTCTACGGCTTCCTCTTCCCCGACATCCGGCAGGAGCTGAAGCGGGTGGCACAGAAGGTGAGGTCAGGGCACACGTGTCCCCACCGTGGTCCCCATGCCGCGTGTACGGTGCTGCACAGGCCAGCAACCCCCCAGGGATGCTCTGGCAGCCGGCTGCAAGCAACCCACCCAGATCCTCCTTCATCCAAAAAGGCCCATTTCTGTGGAAATGGGGGATTTGGGAGGGCAGGTGGCTTGATCGGTGGCCCCGTGTCACCGGCCAGGCGGCCCACCGAAACGTGGCGGGGCTGTGCTGGCTGAGGGCAAAGAGGGTTCCCCGGGGACCTGCAGCGCTGACACTGTCTACCTCCGTGCCATCCCCAGAGGTGCTGCATCTGCCGCCTGCGGGGCGCCTCGGTCACCTGCCGGGGCCGGCGCTGTCCCCGAATCTTCCACTTCCCCTGCGGCAGCGAGCGGGGATGCGTCTCCCAGTTCTTCGGGGAGTCCAAGTGAGTGTAACCGCCCTGCGGGGCCGTGCCGGTGCCGGGGGGTGGAGGAGCGCTGGGGCCAAGCTGTCACCTCCGTCTCGCAGGTCCTTCTGCTGGAAGCACCGACCGGTGCAGCGCGTGCGGGCAGTGCAGCAGGACCAGACCCTATGCCTTATCTGCCAGGAGGCGGTGGCGGGGCGGCCCTGCTATGACACCCTGGTCTGTCCCGCCTGCACCAGCGCCTGGTTCCACCGCCGCTGCATCCAGGTAGGTGGCATCGTCCCTGGCCCCTGACATGATCAGCCCTGTCGTCACCCCATCACCCACCCCCAGGGGGGCGAACGGGACCCCCCTGCCACTGATGCTGACGCCACCTCTGCCCCAGGGCCAGGCGCTGCGCTCTGCCCTGCACCACTTCCGCTGCCCGCTCTGCCAGGACGTGGCCACCTTCCAGGAGGAGATGTTTCGCCTGGGCATCAAAATCCCTGACAGGTCAGTACCCTCCCCCCTGCCTCCCTCCACCTCCACGATACTCTGGCCGATCACCTCCTGCCTCCCTGGGTGCTGGCGGGGTGTCCCCCACGGCCCCGGGGCTAAGCGCTCCCCTGCTCCCGCAGGGATGCTGCCTGGGAGGAGGACGGGGCCTTCGCAGACCATTACCAGCGGCACAGCTCCTGCGACGCCAGCCAGTGCCTGTGCCCAGTGGGACGGCAGCAGGCGGAGGTGAATGGGTGAGTGCTGGTGGGCCCTGTCCCCGCAGCCCCAGCAAGGAGGCAATGCCTTCGTCTACTCCTTTGGGCAGGGATGGAGGTTCCCTGGGTGCCGAGCCGGGCATGGCGCAGGGTGCGCGCCGGCAGCTCAGCCCTGGCTGCCAGGGGGTGGAGGTGGGCTCAGCACAGTGCCGGGGCTGGCACCCCACAGCTCGGGGGCCTTTGGTGGCAGTGGGTCCCGTTGCTCCCTCAGGCCGTGGAGACTCCTGCTGTGCAGCTCCTGTGGCTCCCGCGGGACACACCAGCTCTGCTCTGCCGTGGGAGAAGATGCCAACTCCTGGGAGTGCGGAGACTGCAGCGACACGGGCACCAGTGAGGCGTGCAGCCGGGGGGACAGGGTCCCCAGGGCCACGAGGCCACCACAGCCATCTGGGACCTGGGGAGAGGCGCAGGGCTGTGGTCCGGGCAGGGAGGGACTGTGGCATCGGCTTGTTGTGCTCATCATCTGCCTGTCCCTTGCAGTGCCCGCCGTTGCAGCCGGCCCAGACTCCAGCCCCGCCGGTGCAGGGACCCTCGCACAGCACCCCGGCTCCTGGCACTTCGGCTGAGGAGGAAGAGGCCAGGATCCTCGCAGGACACCCTGTCCCAGAAACCTGCAGATCCTCACTAATAAAAGTTGGATCTTCACACGTGCGTTTGCTGATGTGCCCGAGCACTGCAGGGCAAGAGCCTCCACGGTGGCACCGACCCTCCTCTTGGCACCGTGGTACCGCCCTCGGGTTATTACCCATTATTGCTTTCTCATGTAGGCAGCGATGAAGTTGCAATAACAAGTCCAAGGGCAATCAAGAGAGACTTCAGGGCCTTGGGACGACTGGTTAAGGGATCAGGAGCACAAGTAGCGTTCTCCTCTATCCCTCCAGTTCCAGGGAATGATGAGGGAAGAAACAGGAAGAACCTGCAGATCAATAACTGGCTCCGAGACTGGAGTCACCTGCAAAATTTTGGGGTTTTTGATCATGGGTCGGTCTACACGACATCAGGCCGTGACAATGGTGATGAAAGGGTCGAGTGTTTATGGGTAAGAGTCCGGGGAAAGGCCAACAAGGCACATATCACGGTGGGAGCCATGGTTATAGACCAGCCGGGATGAAGAGACAGATGAACTATTCCATAAGCATCTGGGAGAAGTCTCACGATCGCTAGCCCTTGTTCTCGTGGGGGACTTCAACTCACCAGATGTCTGCTGGAAATGCAAAACAGCGGAGAGGAAACACTCTAGGTGGTTCCTGGAGTGTGTGGAAGGTAACTTCCTGACACAGCTGGTGAGCCAGCCAACTAGGGAAGGGAAGGCTCCTGAGGTTGGCCTTCTGGCGTCCTGGACCTGATGTTTGCGAACAGAGAAGGACTTGTGGGTGATGTGATGGTTGGAGGCCGTCTTGGGCACAGCGATCACGAAATGATAAGAGTTTTCGACTCTCGGAGAAGTAAGGAGAGGGGTCAGCAGAACTGCCACCTTGGGCTTGCGGAGGGCAGACTTTGGCCTGTTTAGGAGACGGGTTGACAGAGTCCCTTGGGAGGCAGTCCTGAAGGGCAAAGGAGTCCAGGAAGGCTGGACATTCTTCAAGAAGGAAACCTTAAAGGCACAAGAGCAGGCCGTCGCCATGTGCCAAAAGACGAGCTGGCGGCGGCGAAGAAGACCGGCCTGCCCCTTGCCGTGCCCCCGTTCCAGCAGCCCAGACTCCAGACCCCCGGCCAGAGGGGATTTTGGCCAGTGCCTGGCTGTGCAAGCAGAGGCCCCCACGCCGTGGGAAGGTGCTCTGGCCTCTCCCCCAGCCCACTCCCAGCATTACCCCCACCGGCACACCCGCACGGTGCTGGGGGTGACAGTGCCATTGTTCCCCAGCAGTGTGTGGGCTGTGCCGGCGGACAGACTGCGACCCCGAGGTCGTTGGGCAGCTCTGCCGTCACCGTGGACTCTGCGTCCATGAGAACTGCCTGGTGAGTCCACGGGGCTTGACACCCCACAGTCCCCAGCACCCCCCGGTCCCCAGACCCACACCGCCAGCAGCCCCTGGCACGCACCCCCTTTTCCCCTCTTGCAGTACCACGCCAGCGGGCTGAGCCAGAGAGGGGCCGATGAAGAGGGCTTCTACGGCTTCCTCTTCCCCGACATCCGGCAGGAGCTGAAGCGGGTGGCACAGAAGGTGAGGTCAGGGCACACGTGTCCCCACCGTGGTCCCCATGCCGCGTGTACGGTGCTGCACAGGCCAGCAACCCCCCAGGGATGCTCTGGCAGCCGGCTGCAAGCAACCCACCCAGATCCTCCTTCATCCAAAAAGGCCCATTTCTGTGGAAATGGGGGATTTGGGAGGGCAGGTGGCTTGATCGGTGGCCCCGTGTCACCGGCCAGGCGGCCCACCGAAACGTGGCGGGGCTGTGCTGGCTGAGGGCAAAGAGGGTTCCCCGGGGACCTGCAGCGCTGACACTGTCTACCTCCGTGCCATCCCCAGAGGTGCTGCATCTGCCGCCTGCGGGGCGCCTCGGTCACCTGCCGGGGCCGGCGCTGTCCCCGAATCTTCCACTTCCCCTGCGGCAGCGAGCGGGGATGCGTCTCCCAGTTCTTCGGGGAGTTCAAGTGAGTGTAACCGCCCTGCGGGGCCGTGCCGGTGCCGGGGGGTGGAGGAGCGCTGGGGCCAAGCTGTCACCTCCGTCTCGCAGGTCCTTCTGCTGGAAGCACCGACCGGTGCAGCGCGTGCGGGCAGTGCAGCAGGACCAGACCCTATGCCTTATCTGCCAGGAGGCGGTGGCGGGGCGGCCCTGCTATGACACCCTGGTCTGTCCCGCCTGCACCAGCGCCTGGTTCCACCGCCGCTGCATCCAGGTAGGTGGCATCGTCCCTGGCCCCTGACATGATCAGCCCTGTCGTCACCCCATCACCCACCCCCAGGGGGGCGAACGGGACCCCCCTGCCACTGATGCTGACGCCACCTCTGCCCCAGGGCCAGGCGCTGCGCTCTGCCCTGCACCACTTCCGCTGCCCGCTCTGCCAGGACGTGGCCACCTTCCAGGAGGAGATGTTTCGCCTGGGCATCAAAATCCCTGACAGGTCAGTACCCTCCCCCCTGCCTCCCTCCACCTCCACGATACTCTGGCCGATCACCTCCTGCCTCCCTGGGTGCTGGCGGGGTGTCCCCCACGGCCCCGGGGCTAAGCGCTCCCCTGCTCCCGCAGGGATGCTGCCTGGGAGGAGGACGGGGCCTTCGCAGACCATTACCAGCGGCACAGCTCCTGCGACGCCAGCCAGTGCCTGTGCCCAGTGGGACGGCAGCAGGCGGAGGTGAATGGGTGAGTGCTGGTGGGCCCTGTCCCCGCAGCCCCAGCAAGGAGGCGATGCCTTCGTCTACTCCTTTGGGCAGGGATGGAGGTTCCCTGGGTGCCGAGCCGGGCATGGCGCAGGGTGCGCGCCGGCAGCTCAGCCCTGGCTGCCAGGGGGTGGAGGTGGGCTCAGCACAGTGCCGGGGCTGGCACCCCACAGCTCGGGGGCCTTTGGTGGCAGTGGGTCCCGTTGCTCCCTCAGGCCGTGGAGACTCCTGCTGTGCAGCTCCTGTGGCTCCCGCGGGACACACCAGCTCTGCTCTGCCGTGGGAGAAGATGCCAACTCCTGGGAGTGCGGAGACTGCAGCGACACGGGCACCAGTGAGGCGTGCAGCCGGGGGGACAGGGTCCCCAGGGCCACGAGGCCACCACAGCCATCTGGGACCTGGGGAGAGGCGCAGGGCTGTGGTCCGGGCAGGGAGGGACTGTGGCATCGGCTTGTTGTGCTCATCATCTGCCTGTCCCTTGCAGTGCCCGCCGTTGCAGCCGGCCCAGACTCCAGCCCCGCCGGTGCAGGGACCCTCGCACAGCACCCCGGCTCCTGGCACTTCGGCTGAGGAGGAAGAGGCCAGGATCCTCGCAGGACACCCTGTCCCAGAAACCTGCAGATCCTCACTAATAAAAGTTGGATCTTCACACGTGCGTTTGCTGATGTGCCCGAGCACTGCAGGGCAAGAGCCTCCACGGTGGCACCGACCCTCCTCTTGGCACCGTGGTACCGCCCTCGGGTTATTACCCATTATTGCTTTCTCATGTAGGCAGCGATGAAGTTGCAATAACAAGTCCAAGGGCAATCAAGAGAGACTTCAGGGCCTTGGGACGACTGGTTAAGGGATCAGGAGCACAAGTAGCGTTCTCCTCTATCCCTCCAGTTCCAGGGAATGATGAGGGAAGAAACAGGAAGAACCTGCAGATCAATAACTGGCTCCGAGACTGGAGTCACCTGCAAAATTTTGGGGTTTTTGATCATGGGTCGGTCTACACGACATCAGGCCGTGACAATGGTGATGAAAGGGTCGAGTGTTTATGGGTAAGAGTCCGGGGAAAGGCCAACAAGGCACATATCACGGTGGGAGCCATGGTTATAGACCAGCCGGGATGAAGAGACAGATGAACTATTCCATAAGCATCTGGGAGAAGTCTCACGATCGCTAGCCCTTGTTCTCGTGGGGGACTTCAACTCACCAGATGTCTGCTGGAAATGCAAAACAGCGGAGAGGAAACACTCTAGGTGGTTCCTGGAGTGTGTGGAAGGTAACTTCCTGACACAGCTGGTGAGCCAGCCAACTAGGGAAGGGAAGGCTCCTGAGGTTGGCCTTCTGGCGTCCTGGACCTGATGTTTGCGAACAGAGAAGGACTTGTGGGTGATGTGATGGTTGGAGGCCGTCTTGGGCACAGCGATCACGAAATGATAAGAGTTTTCGACTCTCGGAGAAGTAAGGAGAGGGGTCAGCAGAACTGCCACCTTGGGCTTGCGGAGGGCAGACTTTGGCCTGTTTAGGAGACGGGTTGACAGAGTCCCTTGGGAGGCAGTCCTGAAGGGCAAAGGAGTCCAGGAAGGCTGGACATTCTTCAAGAAGGAAACCTTAAAGGCACAAGAGCAGGCCGTCGCCATGTGCCAAAAGACGAGCTGGCGGCGGCGAAGAAGACCGGCCTGCCCCTTGCCGTGCCCCCGTTCCAGCAGCCCAGACTCCAGACCCCCGGCCAGAGGGGATTTTGGCCAGTGCCTGGCTGTGCAAGCAGAGGCCCCCACGCCGTGGGAAGGTGCTCTGGCCTCTCCCCCAGCCCACTCCCAGGGTTACCCCCACTGGCACCCCGGCACGGTGCCGGGGGTGACAGTGCCGCTGCCCCCCAGCAGTGTGCGGCCTGTGCCGGCGGACAGACTGTGACCACGAGGTCGTTGGGCAGCTCTGCTGTCAGCACGGACTCTGGGTCCATGAGAACTGCCTGGTGAGTCCACGGGGCTTGACACCCCACAGTCCCCAGCACCCCCCGGTCCCCAGACCCACACCGCCAGCAGCCCCTGGCACGCACCCCCTTTTCCCCTCTTGCAGTACCACGCCAGCGGGCTGAGCCAGAGAGGGGCCGATGAAGAGGGCTTCTACGGCTTCCTCTTCCCCGACATCCGGCAGGAGCTGAAGCGGGTGGCACAGAAGGTGAGGTCAGGGCACACGTGTCCCCACCGTGGTCCCCATGCCGCGTGTACGGTGCTGCACAGGCCAGCAACCCCCCAGGGATGCTCTGGCAGCCGGCTGCAAGCAACCCACCCAGATCCTCCTTCATCCAAAAAGGCCCATTTCTGTGGAAATGGGGGATTTGGGAGGGCAGGTGGCTTGATCGGTGGCCCCGTGTCACCGGCCAGGCGGCCCACCGAAACGTGGCGGGGCTGTGCTGGCTGAGGGCAAAGAGGGTTCCCCGGGGACCTGCAGCGCTGACACTGTCTACCTCCGTGCCATCCCCAGAGGTGCTGCATCTGCCGCCTGCGGGGCGCCTCGGTCACCTGCCGGGGCCGGCGCTGTCCCCGAATCTTCCACTTCCCCTGCGGCAGCGAGCGGGGATGCGTCTCCCAGTTCTTCGGGGAGTCCAAGTGAGTGTAACCGCCCTGCGGGGCCGTGCCGGTGCCGGGGGGTGGAGGAGCGCTGGGGCCAAGCTGTCACCTCCGTCTCGCAGGTCCTTCTGCTGGAAGCACCGACCGGTGCAGCGCGTGCGGGCAGTGCAGCAGGACCAGACCCTATGCCTTATCTGCCAGGAGGCGGTGGCGGGGCGGCCCTGCTATGACACCCTGGTCTGTCCCGCCTGCACCAGCGCCTGGTTCCACCGCCGCTGCATCCAGGTAGGTGGCATCGTCCCTGGCCCCTGACATGATCAGCCCTGTCGTCACCCCATCACCCACCCCCAGGGGGGCGAACGGGACCCCCCTGCCACTGATGCTGACGCCACCTCTGCCCCAGGGCCAGGCGCTGCGCTCTGCCCTGCACCACTTCCGCTGCCCGCTCTGCCAGGACGTGGCCACCTTCCAGGAGGAGATGTTTCGCCTGGGCATCAAAATCCCTGACAGGTCAGTACCCTCCCCCCTGCCTCCCTCCACCTCCACGATACTCTGGCCGATCACCTCCTGCCTCCCTGGGTGCTGGCGGGGTGTCCCCCACGGCCCCGGGGCTAAGCGCTCCCCTGCTCCCGCAGGGATGCTGCCTGGGAGGAGGACGGGGCCTTCGCAGACCATTACCAGCGGCACAGCTCCTGCGACGCCAGCCAGTGCCTGTGCCCAGTGGGACGGCAGCAGGCGGAGGTGAATGGGTGAGTGCTGGTGGGCCCTGTCCCCGCAGCCCCAGCAAGGAGGCGATGCCTTCGTCTACTCCTTTGGGCAGGGATGGAGGTTCCCTGGGTGCCGAGCCGGGCATGGCGCAGGGTGCGCGCCGGCAGCTCAGCCCTGGCTGCCAGGGGGTGGAGGTGGGCTCAGCACAGTGCCGGGGCTGGCACCCCACAGCTCGGGGGCCTTTGGTGGCAGTGGGTCCCGTTGCTCCCTCAGGCCGTGGAGACTCCTGCTGTGCAGCTCCTGTGGCTCCCGCGGGACACACCAGCTCTGCTCTGCCGTGGGAGAAGATGCCGACTCCTGGGAGTGCGGAGACTGCAGCGACACGGGCACCAGTGAGGCGTGCAGCCGGGGGGACAGGGTCCCCAGGGCCACGAGGCCACCACAGCCATCTGGGACCTGGGGAGAGGCGCAGGGCTGTGGTCCGGGCAGGGAGGGACTGTGGCATCGGCTTGTTGTGCTCATCATCTGCCTGTCCCTTGCAGTGCCCGCCGTTGCAGCCGGCCCAGACTCCAGCCCCGCCGGTGCAGGGACCCTCGCACAGCACCCCGGCTCCTGGCACTTCGGCTGAGGAGGAAGAGGCCAGGATCCTCGCAGGACACCCTGTCCCAGAAACCTGCAGATCCTCACTAATAAAAGTTGGATCTTCACACGTGCGTTTGCTGATGTGCCCGAGCACTGCAGGGCAAGAGCCTCCACGGTGGCACCGACCCTCCTCTTGGCACCGTGGTACCGCCCTCGGGTTATTACCCATTATTGCTTTCTCATGTAGGCAGCGATGAAGTTGCAATAACAAGTCCAAGGGCAATCAAGAGAGACTTCAGGGCCTTGGGACGACTGGTTAAGGGATCAGGAGCACAAGTAGCGTTCTCCTCTATCCCTCCAGTTCCAGGGAATGATGAGGGAAGAAACAGGAAGAACCTGCAGATCAATAACTGGCTCCGAGACTGGAGTCACCTGCAAAATTTTGGGGTTTTTGATCATGGGTCGGTCTACACGACATCAGGCCGTGACAATGGTGATGAAAGGGTCGAGTGTTTATGGGTAAGAGTCCGGGGAAAGGCCAACAAGGCACATATCACGGTGGGAGCCATGGTTATAGACCAGCCGGGATGAAGAGACAGATGAACTATTCCATAAGCATCTGGGAGAAGTCTCACGATCGCTAGCCCTTGTTCTCGTGGGGGACTTCAACTCACCAGATGTCTGCTGGAAATGCAAAACAGCGGAGAGGAAACACTCTAGGTGGTTCCTGGAGTGTGTGGAAGGTAACTTCCTGACACAGCTGGTGAGCCAGCCAACTAGGGAAGGGAAGGCTCCTGAGGTTGGCCTTCTGGCGTCCTGGACCTGATGTTTGCGAACAGAGAAGGACTTGTGGGTGATGTGATGGTTGGAGGCCGTCTTGGGCACAGCGATCACGAAATGATAAGAGTTTTCGACTCTCGGAGAAGTAAGGAGAGGGGTCAGCAGAACTGCCACCTTGGGCTTGCGGAGGGCAGACTTTGGCCTGTTTAGGAGACGGGTTGACAGAGTCCCTTGGGAGGCAGTCCTGAAGGGCAAAGGAGTCCAGGAAGGCTGGACATTCTTCAAGAAGGAAACCTTAAAGGCACAAGAGCAGGCCGTCGCCATGTGCCAAAAGACGAGCTGGCGGCGGCGAAGAAGACCGGCCTGCCCCTTGCCGTGCCCCCGTTCCAGCAGCCCAGACTCCAGACCCCCGGCCAGAGGGGATTTTGGCCAGTGCCTGGCTGTGCAAGCAGAGGCCCCCACGCCGTGGGAAGGTGCTCTGGCCTCTCCCCCAGCCCACTCCCAGGGTTACCCCCACTGGCACCCCGGCACGGTGCCGGGGGTGACAGTGCCGCTGCCCCCCAGCAGTGTGCGGCCTGTGCCGGCGGACAGACTGTGACCACGAGGTCGTTGGGCAGCTCTGCTGTCAGCACGGACTCTGGGTCCATGAGAACTGCCTGGTGAGTCCACGGGGCTTGACACCCCACAGTCCCCAGCACCCCCCGGTCCCCAGACCCACACCGCCAGCAGCCCCTGGCACGCACCCCCTTTTCCCCTCTTGCAGTACCACGCCAGCGGGCTGAGCCAGAGAGGGGCCGATGAAGAGGGCTTCTACGGCTTCCTCTTCCCCGACATCCGGCAGGAGCTGAAGCGGGTGGCACAGAAGGTGAGGTCAGGGCACACGTGTCCCCACCGTGGTCCCCATGCCGCGTGTACGGTGCTGCACAGGCCAGCAACCCCCCAGGGATGCTCTGGCAGCCGGCTGCAAGCAACCCACCCAGATCCTCCTTCATCCAAAAAGGCCCATTTCTGTGGAAATGGGGGATTTGGGAGGGCAGGTGGCTTGATCGGTGGCCCCGTGTCACCGGCCAGGCGGCCCACCGAAACGTGGCGGGGCTGTGCTGGCTGAGGGCAAAGAGGGTTCCCCGGGGACCTGCAGCGCTGACACTGTCTACCTCCGTGCCATCCCCAGAGGTGCTGCATCTGCCGCCTGCGGGGCGCCTCGGTCACCTGCCGGGGCCGGCGCTGTCCCCGAATCTTCCACTTCCCCTGCGGCAGCGAGCGGGGATGCGTCTCCCAGTTCTTCGGGGAGTCCAAGTGAGTGTAACCGCCCTGCGGGGCCGTGCCGGTGCCGGGGGGTGGAGGAGCGCTGGGGCCAAGCTGTCACCTCCGTCTCGCAGGTCCTTCTGCTGGAAGCACCGACCGGTGCAGCGCGTGCGGGCAGTGCAGCAGGACCAGACCCTATGCCTTATCTGCCAGGAGGCGGTGGCGGGGCGGCCCTGCTATGACACCCTGGTCTGTCCCGCCTGCACCAGCGCCTGGTTCCACCGCCGCTGCATCCAGGTAGGTGGCATCGTCCCTGGCCCCTGACATGATCAGCCCTGTCGTCACCCCATCACCCACCCCCAGGGGGGCGAACGGGACCCCCCTGCCACTGATGCTGACGCCACCTCTGCCCCAGGGCCAGGCGCTGCGCTCTGCCCTGCACCACTTCCGCTGCCCGCTCTGCCAGGACGTGGCCACCTTCCAGGAGGAGATGTTTCGCCTGGGCATCAAAATCCCTGACAGGTCAGTACCCTCCCCCCTGCCTCCCTCCACCTCCACGATACTCTGGCCGATCACCTCCTGCCTCCCTGGGTGCTGGCGGGGTGTCCCCCACGGCCCCGGGGCTAAGCGCTCCCCTGCTCCCGCAGGGATGCTGCCTGGGAGGAGGACGGGGCCTTCGCAGACCATTACCAGCGGCACAGCTCCTGCGACGCCAGCCAGTGCCTGTGCCCAGTGGGACGGCAGCAGGCGGAGGTGAATGGGTGAGTGCTGGTGGGCCCTGTCCCCGCAGCCCCAGCAAGGAGGCGATGCCTTCGTCTACTCCTTTGGGCAGGGATGGAGGTTCCCTGGGTGCCGAGCCGGGCATGGCGCAGGGTGCGCGCCGGCAGCTCAGCCCTGGCTGCCAGGGGGTGGAGGTGGGCTCAGCACAGTGCCGGGGCTGGCACCCCACAGCTCGGGGGCCTTTGGTGGCAGTGGGTCCCGTTGCTCCCTCAGGCCGTGGAGACTCCTGCTGTGCAGCTCCTGTGGCTCCCGCGGGACACACCAGCTCTGCTCTGCCGTGGGAGAAGATGCCGACTCCTGGGAGTGCGGAGACTGCAGCGACACGGGCACCAGTGAGGCGTGCAGCCGGGGGGACAGGGTCCCCAGGGCCACGAGGCCACCACAGCCATCTGGGACCTGGGGAGAGGCGCAGGGCTGTGGTCCGGGCAGGGAGGGACTGTGGCATCGGCTTGTTGTGCTCATCATCTGCCTGTCCCTTGCAGTGCCCGCCGTTGCAGCCGGCCCAGACTCCAGCCCCGCCGGTGCAGGGACCCTCGCACAGCACCCCGGCTCCTGGCACTTCGGCTGAGGAGGAAGAGGCCAGGATCCTCGCAGGACACCCTGTCCCAGAAACCTGCAGATCCTCACTAATAAAAGTTGGATCTTCACACGTGCGTTTGCTGATGTGCCCGAGCACTGCAGGGCAAGAGCCTCCACGGTGGCACCGACCCTCCTCTTGGCACCGTGGTACCGCCCTCGGGTTATTACCCATTATTGCTTTCTCATGTAGGCAGCGATGAAGTTGCAATAACAAGTCCAAGGGCAATCAAGAGAGACTTCAGGGCCTTGGGACGACTGGTTAAGGGATCAGGAGCACAAGTAGCGTTCTCCTCTATCCCTCCAGTTCCAGGGAATGATGAGGGAAGAAACAGGAAGAACCTGCAGATCAATAACTGGCTCCGAGACTGGAGTCACCTGCAAAATTTTGGGGTTTTTGATCATGGGTCGGTCTACACGACATCAGGCCGTGACAATGGTGATGAAAGGGTCGAGTGTTTATGGGTAAGAGTCCGGGGAAAGGCCAACAAGGCACATATCACGGTGGGAGCCATGGTTATAGACCAGCCGGGATGAAGAGACAGATGAACTATTCCATAAGCATCTGGGAGAAGTCTCACGATCGCTAGCCCTTGTTCTCGTGGGGGACTTCAACTCACCAGATGTCTGCTGGAAATGCAAAACAGCGGAGAGGAAACACTCTAGGTGGTTCCTGGAGTGTGTGGAAGGTAACTTCCTGACACAGCTGGTGAGCCAGCCAACTAGGGAAGGGAAGGCTCCTGAGGTTGGCCTTCTGGCGTCCTGGACCTGATGTTTGCGAACAGAGAAGGACTTGTGGGTGATGTGATGGTTGGAGGCCGTCTTGGGCACAGCGATCACGAAATGATAAGAGTTTTCGACTCTCGGAGAAGTAAGGAGAGGGGTCAGCAGAACTGCCACCTTGGGCTTGCGGAGGGCAGACTTTGGCCTGTTTAGGAGACGGGTTGACAGAGTCCCTTGGGAGGCAGTCCTGAAGGGCAAAGGAGTCCAGGAAGGCTGGACATTCTTCAAGAAGGAAACCTTAAAGGCACAAGAGCAGGCCGTCGCCATGTGCCAAAAGACGAGCTGGCGGCGGCGAAGAAGACCGGCCTGCCCCTTGCCGTGCCCCCGTTCCAGCAGCCCAGACTCCAGACCCCCGGCCAGAGGGGATTTTGGCCAGTGCCTGGCTGTGCAAGCAGAGGCCCCCACGCCGTGGGAAGGTGCTCTGGCCTCTCCCCCAGCCCACTCCCAGGGTTACCCCCACTGGCACCCCGGCACGGTGCCGGGGGTGACAGTGCCGCTGCCCCCCAGCAGTGTGCGGCCTGTGCCGGCGGACAGACTGTGACCACGAGGTCGTTGGGCAGCTCTGCTGTCAGCACGGACTCTGGGTCCATGAGAACTGCCTGGTGAGTCCACGGGGCTTGACACCCCACAGTCCCCAGCACCCCCCGGTCCCCAGACCCACACCGCCAGCAGCCCCTGGCACGCACCCCCTTTTCCCCTCTTGCAGTACCACGCCAGCGGGCTGAGCCAGAGAGGGGCCGATGAAGAGGGCTTCTACGGCTTCCTCTTCCCCGACATCCGGCAGGAGCTGAAGCGGGTGGCACAGAAGGTGAGGTCAGGGCACACGTGTCCCCACCGTGGTCCCCATGCCGCGTGTACGGTGCTGCACAGGCCAGCAACCCCCCAGGGATGCTCTGGCAGCCGGCTGCAAGCAACCCACCCAGATCCTCCTTCATCCAAAAAGGCCCATTTCTGTGGAAATGGGGGATTTGGGAGGGCAGGTGGCTTGATCGGTGGCCCCGTGTCACCGGCCAGGCGGCCCACCGAAACGTGGCGGGGCTGTGCTGGCTGAGGGCAAAGAGGGTTCCCCGGGGACCTGCAGCGCTGACACTGTCTACCTCCGTGCCATCCCCAGAGGTGCTGCATCTGCCGCCTGCGGGGCGCCTCGGTCACCTGCCGGGGCCGGCGCTGTCCCCGAATCTTCCACTTCCCCTGCGGCAGCGAGCGGGGATGCGTCTCCCAGTTCTTCGGGGAGTCCAAGTGAGTGTAACCGCCCTGCGGGGCCGTGCCGGTGCCGGGGGGTGGAGGAGCGCTGGGGCCAAGCTGTCACCTCCGTCTCGCAGGTCCTTCTGCTGGAAGCACCGACCGGTGCAGCGCGTGCGGGCAGTGCAGCAGGACCAGACCCTATGCCTTATCTGCCAGGAGGCGGTGGCGGGGCGGCCCTGCTATGACACCCTGGTCTGTCCCGCCTGCACCAGCGCCTGGTTCCACCGCCGCTGCATCCAGGTAGGTGGCATCGTCCCTGGCCCCTGACATGATCAGCCCTGTCGTCACCCCATCACCCACCCCCAGGGGGGCGAACGGGACCCCCCTGCCACTGATGCTGACGCCACCTCTGCCCCAGGGCCAGGCGCTGCGCTCTGCCCTGCACCACTTCCGCTGCCCGCTCTGCCAGGACGTGGCCACCTTCCAGGAGGAGATGTTTCGCCTGGGCATCAAAATCCCTGACAGGTCAGTACCCTCCCCCCTGCCTCCCTCCACCTCCACGATACTCTGGCCGATCACCTCCTGCCTCCCTGGGTGCTGGCGGGGTGTCCCCCACGGCCCCGGGGCTAAGCGCTCCCCTGCTCCCGCAGGGATGCTGCCTGGGAGGAGGACGGGGCCTTCGCAGACCATTACCAGCGGCACAGCTCCTGCGACGCCAGCCAGTGCCTGTGCCCAGTGGGACGGCAGCAGGCGGAGGTGAATGGGTGAGTGCTGGTGGGCCCTGTCCCCGCAGCCCCAGCAAGGAGGCGATGCCTTCGTCTACTCCTTTGGGCAGGGATGGAGGTTCCCTGGGTGCCGAGCCGGGCATGGCGCAGGGTGCGCGCCGGCAGCTCAGCCCTGGCTGCCAGGGGGTGGAGGTGGGCTCAGCACAGTGCCGGGGCTGGCACCCCACAGCTCGGGGGCCTTTGGTGGCAGTGGGTCCCGTTGCTCCCTCAGGCCGTGGAGACTCCTGCTGTGCAGCTCCTGTGGCTCCCGCGGGACACACCAGCTCTGCTCTGCCGTGGGAGAAGATGCCGACTCCTGGGAGTGCGGAGACTGCAGCGACACGGGCACCAGTGAGGCGTGCAGCCGGGGGGACAGGGTCCCCAGGGCCACGAGGCCACCACAGCCATCTGGGACCTGGGGAGAGGCGCAGGGCTGTGGTCCGGGCAGGGAGGGACTGTGGCATCGGCTTGTTGTGCTCATCATCTGCCTGTGCCTTGCAGTGCCCCCTGTTGCAGCGGCCCAGACTCCAGACCCCCGGCCAGAGGGGACTTTGGCCGGTGCCTGGCTGTGCAGGCAGAGGCCCCCACGCTGTGGGAAGGTGCTCTGGCCTCTCCCCTAGCCCACTCCCAGGGTTACCCCCACTGGCACCCCGGCACGGTGCTGGCGGTGACAGTGCCGCTGTCCCCCGGGGACACTTGGGGCACACGTGTCCCCACCGTGGTCCCCATGCCCGTGTCCGACACTGCACAGCCCAGCAACCCCCCAGGGATGCTCTGGCAGCCGGCTGCAAGCAACCCACCCAGATCCTCCTTCATCCAAAAAGGCCCATTTCTGTGGAAATGGGGGATTTGGGAGGGCAGGTGGCTTCATCAGTGGCCCCATGTCACCGGCCAGGTGGCCCACCGAAACGTGGCGGGGCTGTGCTGGCTGAGGGCAAAGAGGGTTCCCCAGGGACCTGCAGCGCTGACACTGTCCACCTCCGTGCCATCCCCAGAGGTGCTGCATCTGCCGCCTGCGGGGCGCCTCGGTCACCTGCCGGGGCCGGCGCTGTCCCCAAATCTTCCACTTCCCCTGCGGCAGGGAGCGGGGCTGCGTCTCCCAGTTCTTCGGGGAGTCCAAGTGAGTGTAACCGCCCTGCGGGGCCGTGCCGGTGCCAGGGTGGATTAGCGCTGGGGCTGAACTGTCACCTCCGTCTCGCAGGTCCTTCTGCTGGAAGCACCGACCGGTGCAGCGCGTGCGGGCAGTGCAGCAGGACCGGACCCTATGCCTTATCTGCCAGGAGGCAGTGGCGGGGCGGCCCTGCTATGACACCCTGGTCTGTCCCGCCTGCACCAGCGCCTGGTTCCACCGCCGCTGCATCCAGGTAGGCGGCATCGTCCCTGGCCCCTGACGTGATCAGCCCTGTCGTCACCCCATCACCCACCCCCGGGGGGGCGAACGGGACGCCCCTGCCACTAATGCTGACGCCACCTCTGCCCCAGGGCCAGGCGCTGCGCTCTACCCTGCACCACTTCCGCTGCCCGCTCTGCCAGGACATGGCCACCTTCCAGGAGGAGATGTTTCGCCTGGGCATCAAAATCCCTGACAGGTCAGTACCCTCCCCCCTGCCTCCCTCCACCTCCGCGATACTCTGGCCGATCACCTCCTGCCTCCCTGGGTGCTGGCGGGGTGTCCCCCACGGCCCCGGGGCTAAGCGCTCCCCTGCTCCCGCAGGGATGCTGCCTGGGAGGAGGACGGGGCCTTCGCGGACCATTACCAGCGGCACAGCTCCTGCGACGCCAGCCAGTGCCTGTGCCCAGCGGGACGGCAGCAGGCGGAGGTGAATGGGTGAGTGCTGGTGGGCCCTGTCCCCGCAGCCCCAGCAAGGAGGCAATGCCTTCGTCTCCTCCTTTGGGCAGGGATGGAGGTTCCCTGGGTGCCGAGCCAGGCATGGCGCAGGGTGCGCGCCGGCAGCTCAGCCCTGGCTGCCAGGGGGTGGAGGTGGGCTCAGCACAGTGCCGGGGCTGGCACCCCACAGCTCGGGGGCCTTTGGTGGCAGTGGGTCCCGTTGCTCCCCCAGGCCCTGGAGACTCCTGCTGTGCAGCTCCTGTGGCTCCCGCGGGACACACCAGCTCTGCTCTGCCGTGGGAGAAGGTGCCGACTCCTGGGAGTGCGGAGACTGCAGCAACACGGGCACCGGTGAGGGGTGCAGCCGGGGGGACAGGGTCCCCAGGGCCACAAGGCCACCACAGCCATCTGGGACCTGGGGAGAGGCGCAGGGCTGTGGTCCGGGCAGGGAGGGACTGTGGCATCGGCTTGTTGTGCTCATCATCTGCCTGTCCCTTGCAGTGCCCGCCGTTGCAGCCGGCCCAGACTCCAGCCCCGCCGGTGCAGGGACCCTCGCACAGCACCCCGGCTCCTGGCACTTCGGCTGAGGAGGAAGAGGCCAGGATCCTCGCAGGACACCCTGTCCCAGAAACCTGCAGATCCTCACTAATAAAAGTTGGATCTTCACACATGCGTTTGCTGATGTGCCCGAGCACTGCAGGGCAAGAGCCTCCACGGTGGCACCGACCCTCCTCTTGGCACCGTGGTACCGCCCTCGGGTTATTACCCATTATTGCTTTCTCATGTAGGCAGCGATGAAGTTGCAATAACTAGTCCAAGGGCAATCAAAAGAGACTTCAGGGCCTTGGGACAACTGGTTAAGGGATCAGGAGCACAAGTAGCGTTCTCCTCTATCCCTCCAGTTCCAGGGAATGATGAGGGAAGAAACAGGAAGAACCTGCAGATCAATAACTGGCTCCGAGACTGGAGTCACCTGCAAAATTTTGGGGTTTTTGATCATGGGTCGGTCTACACGACATCAGGCCTGTCTACCTCCGTGCCATCCCCAGAGGTGCTGCATCTGCCGCCTGCGGGGCGCCTCGGTCACCTGCCGGGGCCGGCGCTGTCCCCGAATCTTCCACTTCCCCTGCGGCAGGGAGCAGGGCTGCGTCTCCCAGTTCTTCGGGGAGTTCAAGTGAGTGTAACCACCCTGCGGGGCCGTGCCGGTGCCAGGGGGTGGAGGAGCGCTGGGGCTGAACTGTCACCTCCGTCTCGCAGGTCCTTCTGCTGGAAGCACCGACCGGTGCAGCGCGTGCGGGCAGTGCAGCAGGATCAGACCCTATGCCTCATCCGCCAGGACGCGGTGGTGGGGTGGCCCTGCTACAACACCCTGGTCTGTGCTGATCACCTCCTGCCTCCCTGGGTACCAGCAGGGTGTCCCCCATGCCCCTGGCGCTGAGTGCTCCCCTGCTCCCACAGGGATATTGCCTGGGAGGAGGATGGAGCCTGCACGGACCATTACCAGCGGCACAGCTCCTGCGACACTGGACAGTGCCTGTGCCCAGCGGGAGGGCAGCAGGCGGTGGTGCATGGCAGTGGCGGGCCAGCCCTGCTATGACACCCTGGTCCGTCCCGCCTGCGCCAGCGCCTGGTTCCACCGCCGCTGCATCTAGGTACGTGGCATCGCCCCTGGCCCCTCACCTGACCACCCCTGTCGTCGCCCTGTCGCCCAGCTCTGGGAGGGAAACGGGACCCCCCTGCCGCTGATGCCACCTCTGCCCAGGGCCAGGCGCTGCGCTCTGCCCTGCACCACTTCCGCCGCCCACTCTGCCAGGACCTGGCGACCTTCCAGGAGGAGATGTTTTGCCTGGGCTTTCAAGTCCCCCACAGGTCGGTACCCCCCGTGGCAGCTGCCCAGATGCCAGCCCCGCCAGCGCAGGGACCCTCGCACAGCACCCCCGCTCCTGGCACTTCGGCTGAGGAAGAAGAGGCCAGGATCCTCAAAGGACACTATCGGAAAATAACGGATGGTTGGCGAGAAGTGACCTGCTTAAGGGACCTGCAGCTGGGGCATAGAAAAACACATACATCATACTGCATGGTGTTTAGCCTTGTGTGTTTGACAAGTAGAACACCTGCATTTAGATAACATAGGCCAGTGACAGACTTGGAGGCACCCCATCGAACACGCTTGAGATTCCTGCCCTGCTACAGGAAAGATCAAAGCACAGTGGTAAACTACGCCTGCGCAAATCCCTGATAAACAGGCAAAAACAGCAGGTTCGGCGATCCTCTAGCATGGACTGAGCTCCGCGGCGCCTGCCTCCCCGCCTGTGTGCCTCTGCCCGGGTGCTGCTTCGGGTATCCCCCCCGACTGGCGAGGTAACGAAAATAAATTTACTCTTTGCATTTTGTCTGTGGTTTTGTGGTTGCTCCTGCGCCCTGCCTGTGCCAGCTCACACATTTGGCGTAGTCGGCAGGATCCAGGAACAGCTATGCCATGGCCGGCAAAAAAATCGGGGACTGGGGAGGCCACGACGGTGACTCCCTGTATTCCGGGATGGCCCAGTACTGAGCGCTGGACCCCTGTGGACACTTTCCTGGCTACATTGGCTCCGCCGGAAGCATGGCCTGAAATAGATGGCGGGGCCGTGGTTGCCCCCCAGACAATTGAAACGGCTATGCGTGGGTTGCCATGGGAAGCGGCATCGGAGTCTTCTCGCAAGTTAGCGGGGAGATTGGGATGGTTATTAGTTACCGGTCTTACAGCTCTTGACTGTGAAGTTGTTGCATGATGCAGCAAAAGGAGAGAGTTGGAAAGGGAAGTCGGGACTTTACAAGATGCAAAGGCAATCGCTCAAAAATTGGTGTACAATGGACGAAGGTATTAATTTGGTGCGGCAGATGGGGATGGCTCATGCGTCAGTTACGGGATCCAATCCGGACAGGGTAGCAGTAACGAGAAGTATGAAAATGCAGCTTTTGAGAGGAGCGCCTGCCTCACTAAAACTCTTGATTATAGCAGCAGTCACAAATGCTACGGGTAATGTAGGTGCCCTAGCAAATACCTTGAGGGAAATTGGGGCTGTAACTTCGGGACCATCTCTGTGGGTGGTGAACAACGGAAAGCCGGCAAAACCAAAAGAGTTGCATCACGGGTGATGAGGAAACAGATGTGGAATGATCCTGTACAAGCCGGTATCCCACAATCAGAAATAGATGGGATCACAGCATCAGAAACGTTTCGCCGATGGCAAAAGCTAGCGCTACCAAGCAACAGGAAGCCTTTGATGCCTGCAAAAATGCTTTGATTGAGCATGCGCAATTATACGCTCCTAGGCAAGGATACCCTTTTGAATTAGAAGTAACAATTCTAGACGATATAGTCTCGTGGGGATTGCGGCAGCTGACTGGGCCCAAGAGGACTGGCATGGACAAAAATACCCTATATGGGGGACAGATATATGGCAACAAATTTGGCAATATGTACAAAGGTATTCTTTAAAAGTAAGGCATGTCTCAGCTCGTCAAAAAGATGATTCGCTTGAGTCACAAAATAATAGGGAAGTAGATAATATGACCTCCGCCAAAGTACATGCTCAAGCTATAAATGCGCATATAGCTTGTGGACATCGATCAGCCCATACTGCGCACGCATGGGACATTGCTCACGGTCAAACCCCTTTGCCATTACATATTTATAAAGCATGTGCACACAACGGTACTATTTGTACGCAGCTACATCTAAGGGCATTATATAGGCCATGGGGAAAGATAAAACGGGGTCAGTGGGCCTTCAATACCTGCCCGGTCGATTACGTTGGCCCCTCGCCCCCGTCAAGGGGGTGGCAATATGTATTCACGGCTGTGCATACAGTGTCAGGACTGGTTTTGGCTAAACCCACCAAATATGCTAATCACCAGAGCACAACTGAAGCATTAGAACAACTCGTTCACCAATACGGACCTCCTCACCAAATACAAAGTGACCAAGGAACACACTTGAGTGGACATAATGTACAAGATTGGGCTCAAGGGCTAGGGATAGACTGGATATTCCACATTGCCTACCATCCCCAAGCTAATGGCTTGACTGAAAGAATGAATGGGATGTTGAAGGAACAGTTCAAAAAGCTAACCAGCACTAAAACTTTACAGCATTGGAGTTCACATCTTACTAAAGCAGGTTTTTTTGTTAACCAGCCGGAATATTCATAACCAAACACCCTATGATCGTATTACAACACCTCCAGTACACAACATGGTGAGGATTGAAATTCTTCCAGACGGCATCTCTCCCAAAGTATTAACTACAGGGGACATGGAATCCTTTACACCGACGGATTGCATGGTGGGACCGCAACCTGTTACTCTAGACGTGAAGATTCATATAATAACCCCTGAGAATGCCGTGTGGTTCTGCACCCCAACTTCTCCTCTTATTTTACATCCTCTGTTGAGATCAGATTCTTGAGTTCTAGTATTTCAGGTGTCTTCGACAAATATCTGTGCCTTATCTAGAGGAGATGGCATTGGAACGGTGTTATCGGTGTCACGAACCCAACACCGAATTGAAGTTCAATCTGAAAAAGCGCAAGCCATAGCTCTTCAATCTGTGTGAGCAATTACCCCACATCAGGTCATCAAACCCAGAGTGATATTAGCTGAAGGAGCTGGAGCAACAGCCTATGTATTACTGGAAGGAGATGACACTCCTGTTTTCCTCCCTTATCACAGGTTGGCTCGTCGTGCTTTGTAGTCTTGTACTACAAGCACATGCCCTGGATACTTTTCCGCAAGATCAGCGTGTAAATACTTGGACCTGGTTGGACTCTACTGTAACTAAGTCATCTGCCTGTTGTATTGAGGGAGGATTAACAGCCGCAGATCTTTTGACAACGTGTTTCATTGGCGTGCCAACCCCAGTAGCTGTATTACAGAATTATACTATGCTAAGTGCTTTTGATATGTGTGTTCCTCATTGTTATTTCTTCCAAGTAGGTAACGGCTGTACGCCAAGGAACATGAGGCGCTTAGGGACATGGTTTAGTGGGCACGGTGGTGTTGGGTTGACGGTTGGACTCGATGATCTTAGAGGTCTTTTCCAACCTTAATGATTCTATGATTCTATGATTACAAAATCGATTGGCGGTGGACCATCTCCTTCTTCAACACCATAAACACTGCTCCGATTTTGAAGGCATGTGTTGCTTCAACATAACTGATGAATCAGCCAGCGCAGAAGACGACATCCAACACCTCCAGGTCTTAATGCATCAAATGAAACAATCTACCGGTGGTGCCCGGCGGGCTGAGTGGTTTAATTCCCTGACAGGATGAGTGGGACACCTGATTCAAAGCATTATTGTAGGGATACGTTTATTCCTTTTTCTAGATGTGTTTATTGCGTGCCTCTGTACGTGCCTCTGGTGTGCCTACACCCCACAAGCCCAAATGGACACCTCCAGCTTCGCCAGCCCCAGCGGAAGTGGTCTCTTGAGCGAGGGGGCGGAATGAGGGAAAATAACGAAAGATTGGCTGAGAAAGAGGAGGCCAGGATCCTCGAAGGACACCCCCGACACCCAACTGCCCTCCCAGCCCCTGTCCCAGAAAACGGCAGATCCTCACTAAAAAAAACAGCACCCCAGGATGCGGTTCGCCCTCTCGGCTGCCAGGGCACACTGCTGACTCCTACTGAGCCTGCTGTCGACCAGCACCCACACATCCCTTTCTGCAGGGCTGCTCTCCAGCCACTCCTCTCCCAATTTGTACTTGTGCCCGGCATCATTATTTTCATATACTTTAAATTGGTTTTGTATTTTCCCTTTTCTCAGCAAAAAATATTTAGTTCTACTTAAATAAGTTAAACGGAATAAATTCTCCCCTTGAAGAAGGCTGCAGCTCAAGCACCCTCTGGTGACTCGGGGAAAACGGCGGTTACACCGCGGTTACGCCTCCCGCCGTTGCTCCTGGCCCCGCCCACGTCTCCTCAGCCGCTGGCGCGCGAGCCGCGGGCTCCTGGCGGGGCTCTCCGCTCTCCTGAGGTTTCCCCGGTTCAGGACCCCCCCGTACACGGCGCTAGACCGCTCCGCTACGAATCGTGCCGGCACCGGAGCTGCTCGCCGGGGCGACTGGCGCAGGGTGAGCGCGGGCAGCTCCGCCCCGGCTGCCGGGGGGGGAGGTGGGCTCAGCACAGTGCCGGGGCTGGCACCCCACAGCTCGGGGGCCTTTGGTGGCAGTGGGTCCCGTTGCTCCCTCAGGCCCTGGAGACTCCTGCTGTGGCTCCCGTGGGACGCAGCAGCGCTGCTCCACTCGGGGAGAAGATGCCGACTGCTGGGAGTGCGGAGACTGCAGCGACACGGGCACCGGTGAGGGGTGCAGCCGGGGGGACAGGGTCCCCAGGGCCACGAGGCCACCACAGCCATCTGGGACCTGGGGAGAGGCGCAGGGCTGTGGTCCGGGCAGGGAGGGACTGTGGCATCGGCTTGTTGTGCTCATCATCTGCCTGTGCCTTGCAGTGCCCCCTGTTGCAGCGGCCCAGACTCCAGACCCCCGGCCAGAGGGGACTTTGGCCGGTGCCTGGCTGTGCAGGCAGAGGCCCCCACGCTGTGGGAAGGTGCTCTGGCCTCTCCCCTAGCCCACTCCCAGGGTTACCCCCACTGGCACCCCGGCACGGTGCTGGCGGTGACAGTGCCGCTGTCCCCCGGGGACACTTGGGGCACACGTGTCCCCACCGTGGTCCCCATGCCCGTGTCCGACACTGCACAGCCCAGCAACCCCCCAGGGATGCTCTGGCAGCCGGCTGCAAGCAACCCACCCAGATCCTCCTTCATCCAAAAAGGCCCATTTCTGTGGAAATGGGGGATTTGGGAGGGCAGGTGGCTTGATCGGTGGCCCCGTGTCACCGGCCAGGCGGCCCACCGAAACGTGGCGGGGCTGTGCTGGCTGAGGGCAAAGAGGGTTCCCCGGGGACCTGCAGCGCTGACACTGTCCACCTCCGTGCCATCCCCAGAGGTGCTGCATCTGCCGCCTGCGGGGCGCCTCGGTCACCTGCCGGGGCCGGCGCTGTCCCCAAATCTTCCACTTCCCCTGCGGCAGGGAGCGGGGCTGCGTCTCCCAGTTCTTCGGGGAGTTCAAGTGAGTGTAACCACCCTGCGGGGTTGGGTCCGGTGCCAGGGCAAAGGAGGGCTGGGGCTGAACTGTCACCTCCATCTCGCAGGTCCTTCTGCTGGAAGCACCGACCGGTGCAGCGCGTGCGGGCAGTGCAGCAGGACCAGACCCTATGCCTCATCTGCCAGGAGGCGGTGGCGGGGCGGCCCTGCTATGGCATCCTGGTCTGTGCCGATCACGTCCTGCCTCCCTGGGTACCGGCAGGGTGTCCCCCACGCTCCTTGGGCTGAGTGCTCCCCTGCTCCCGCAGGGATGCTGCCTGGGAGGAAGACAGGGCCTCCGCGGACCATTACCAGCGGCACGGCTCCTGCGACACCAGCCAGTGCCTGTGCCCAGCGGGACGGCAGCAGGCGGAGGTGAATGGGTGAGTGCTGGTGGGCCCTGTCCCCGCAGCCCCAGCAAGGAGGCGATGCCTTCGTCTCCTCCTTTGGGCAGGGATGGAGGTTCCCTGGGTGCCGAGCCGGGCATGGCGCAGGGTGCGCGCCGGCAGCTCAGCCCTGGCTGCCAGGGGGTGGAGGTGGGCTCAGCACAGTGCCGGGGCTGGCACCCCACAGCTCGGGGGCCTTTGGTGGCAGTGGGTCCCGTTGCTCCCCCAGGCCCTGGAGACTCCTGCTGTGCAGCTCCTGTGGGACACACCAGCTCTGCTCTGCCGTGGGAGAAGGTGCCGACTGCTGGGAGTGCGGAGACTGCAGCGACACGGGCAACAGTGAGGGGTGCAGCTGGGGTGCAGAGTGTCCCCACGGCCACGAGGCCACCACAGCCATCTGGGACCTGGGGAGAGGCGCAGGGCTGTGGTCCGGGCAGGAAGGGACTGTGGCATCATCTTGTGGTGCTCATCATCTCCCTGCCTCTTGCTGTGCCACCGTTGCAGCCGGGCCAGGCTCCGGACCCCAGCCAG
Organism: Aptenodytes patagonicus; assembly: GCF_965638725.1. Classification (NCBI taxonomy): domain Eukaryota; kingdom Metazoa; phylum Chordata; class Aves; order Sphenisciformes; family Spheniscidae; genus Aptenodytes; species Aptenodytes patagonicus. The sequence continues at coordinate 6,396,538 of NC_134965.1, forward strand.
AGGGGTTTTTGGCCAGTGCCCGGCTGTGAAGGCAGAGGCCCCCTGCCGTGGGAAGGTGCTCTGGCCTCTCCCCCATCCCACTCCCAGCGTTAACCCCACTGGCTCCCTGGCGTGGTGCTTGGGGTTAACGGTGCCGCCGACCCCGGCAGTGTGCGGGCTGTGCCGGTGGGCAGACTGTGACCCCAAGGTCGTTAGGCAGCTCTGCCGTCACGATGGGCTCTGCATCCATGAGAACTGCCTGGTGAGTCCACGGGGCTCGACACCGCAAGGTCCCCAACACGCCCCGGTCTCCAGCCCCGCACCGCCAGCAGCCACTGGCTGGCGCCCACTTTTCCCCTCTTGCAGTACCATGCCAGCAGGCTGAGCCAGAGAGGGGCCGATGAAGAGGACCAGTGCTGCCCTCGAATCTTCCACTTCCCCTGCGGCAGCAAGCGGGGCTGCATCTCCCAGTTCTTCGGGGAGTTCAAGTGAGCATAGCCGCCCCACAGGGCTGAGGCCAGTGCCAGGGCAGAGGAGGGATGGGGCTCAACTGTCACCTCCGTCCCACAGGTCCTTCTGCTGGAAGCACCGGCCAGTGCAGCACGTGCGGGCGGTGCAGCAGGACCGGTCTGGTCCTGCCTCATCTGCCAGGAGGCGGTGGCGGGGTGGTCCTGCTACGACACCCTGGTGTGTCCCACCTGTGCCAGCACCTGGTTCCAGCGCTGCTGCATCCAGGTAGGCGGCATTGCCCCCAGCCCCTGACATGATGAGCCCTGTCGTCAACCCATCTCAGGGTCTCGGGTTGGGCTGGGGCGAGCCCGGCCACCACCGAGCCACTCACCCAGTGCAAAATTGCAAGAGAGGCATCGCAGCCGAGCTGACAACGGGTGGTTTTGGAAAAGAAACTTGCCCGGGGCTTTGGCAAGCGCAAGCCTCACACTGCGTGGTTTGCCGGTGGCAACAACCAAACCCAAAACAGACTGACGGCCCTGGCGCATCACCAGTGGCGCAGAGCTCCCGGCTGCTCGCCACACTTTCCAGCAGCCCTCGGGTACCGCAGGGGCCAGAGGGGCCGGGAGAAGGATTTTCCATTCACCGGTTGCCCTTTATCAATATCTCTGGGCGGTTCTTTCCCCGGGGAGAGCCCACAGCTGTCATGGAAAGCCTGGCCGGGGAGTACACCACGCCGAGGTGCAGGCAGGAGAGGCAGGTCGCTCTCGGTGGCCCCGAGTCAGCAAGAGCTGCCGGCTGCTGGTGCTGACTGAGCCCCAGGTCGCACGTCTGGGGCTGCTCACCCTGCTGCTGGCAGCTCTCTGGACTGGAAGCCAGGGCGTCTCCTGTAAGTACCGACGTTGAGCCTTTCCCCACGCCTGCCCCAGCACCGTCCCCGCCTCCTCCACTGACGGGGTTTTGCGGGGTCGGGAAGGGGGACAAGAGCTTCAACTCCTGCTTCTGCCATGGGCTTGGGGGGCTAAGGGCATCGCCAGCTGCCCGAGCACGGGGCTGTCCTGGTCTTGTTCAACATGAGCAAAAATAGGCTTGGGGATGGCTTCAGCCCCGGCACCCTGGCTGGGGAGCTCAGTAATAACCCCCCGTGGGCAGGGAAACGGGGGGCTCCTACCCTGGGGCAAAGCAGCACCGCCGGGGATGCGAGAGGGGACCCCTCGTAGCGGGAGGGAGCAGGAGAGTCCCTGGGGGAGCACCCACACCCCTCAGGGTAGCACCCACACCCTTCATGCCAGGCGTGGGAGAGCACTAACCCCTCTCGCCTCCTCTCAGTCTGCAGCCCCTACGGCGCCTGCTGCTACAAGGAGATGTTCGTCCGGCAGAAAATCCCTGCCTTCCTCATCAGGAGCTACCAGAAGACGCCTTCCCACTGCTCCCGCAAGACTGCGTGGTGAGTATCCCCAGCCCCCACCAAGCCTTCCTCCCTGGCACCTCGCTTCTCACCCTCGCTCGCCCAGCTTCCCTACCAGTTGTTCTGCCTTCAGGGATCCCCCAAAACAAGCCACCCCCAAAGGGTGCCGTGGTTGGGGGTGCCCTGCCCTGGCTCTTCACATGCACCTCCCTCCTCACTGCTTTATCCCAAATAGCCCCCAAATCCCCCGTTTCAGCTGCCAGCCAGAAAAACAGGAAGGAAGACGAGGTTTCAGAGATTGCTAAAAGTCAGCACTTTGGGGGGATGCGGGGGGCAGGATGCTGCAGGCATCCCCAGGCTGGCAGGGGAACCCCAGGGCACGGCCGGAGCCTGCACCCACCCAGCTAACGCAGCCCCTCTCTCCCCACCAGCGTGGAGCTACTGAAGGGGAAGAAGTTCTGCGTGGACTGGGAGGAGGGCTGGTTCCAGCAGTACCGGCGGCAGAAGGAGTCGACCAGCACCTCCACGTGAAGCTGCCTTCCATATAAGCTCTATTTATTCGCATCCCGCAATTATCTGTATGTTGTCGTCTCGTTAACTTACGGAGCCGGCTCCGTCCCCTCCCCTGCCGTCGCCCCCTCCACACTACTGTACATCCCTCGACGGGTGTAATAAAACATCTCGTGCGGACCTGCAGCTGGAGTGAGACGATGTAAATCCTGCGTGAGAAAACAGGGGTCACATCAGGGCTCAGAATCCCCGCGGGGACCCAGGCATAGTCCTGGAAGCCCCTGGCAGGGCAGGGAAACCCAAAGGGCCGAGGCTGAACCCCTCAGCTCCCCCCCAAGATGAAGCGGCCCCAGCCCGGGCGGCTGCCCGCCCGGTGGGATGCGCATTGAGGCAGGGATAAAGGCAGGCGCAGGCTGGCAATGGGAGAAAGGCTGGGTTTGGGGGGTGTTGGGGGTTTGATGTTGTGCCCATCATCTCCTGCAAGGGGCAGGGAGACGATGAGCACAGCAAGCCCATGCCACACTCCCTCCCTCCCCGGATCACAGCCCTCTGCCCGTCCCCAGGTCCCAGATGCAGGGAAGGAGATGACTGGGCGTGGGGACATTTGTGACCCGGCTCCGCACATGCAGGTCTGTGTTTGTGACCGTACATGCGTGCGGTGCCATGTCACAAACACCCAGGGCTGGATAAATACCCCAACGCAACCGCCCCCTGCTCAGTGGCGCGTTTGCCACGGACGCTGGAGGATCAGGACGGTCTTCGACCGCACCGACATCCCCACGCCCAGCCACCTCCTTCGCTGCAGCCACTTGCGGTGATGGAGCTGAGGTCGCGGCGCCGAAAGGTGCCGCAGTCCCCCCCTGCCCAGTGTCCCGCAGCTCTGCAGGACGAGCAGGCAGGACCCTCCTCTGCGCCTCCCCCGCGCAAAAGGAAGCGTCAGGTCCCCAAGGAGGAAGGTGAGTGCAGAGCAGCCCCCCAGGCACCTGCTAGAGGGGATCTTGGCCGATGCCTGGCTGTGCAAGCAGAGGCCTCTGTACCATGTGAAGGTGCTCCGACCTCTCCCCCATCCCACTCCCAGCATTACCCCCACCGGCACACCCGCACGGTGCTGGGGGTGACAGTGCCATTGTTCCCCAGCAGTGTGTGGGCTGTGCCGGCGGACAGACTGCGACCCCGAGGTCGTTGGGCAGCTCTGCCGTCACCGTGGACTCTGCGTCCATGAGAACTGCCTGGTGAGTCCACGGGGCTTGACACCCCACAGTCCCCAGCACCCCCCGGTCCCCAGACCCACACCGCCAGCAGCCCCTGGCACGCACCCCCTTTTCCCCTCTTGCAGTACCACGCCAGCGGCCTGAGCCAGAGAGGGGCCGATGAAGAGGGCTTCTACGGCTTCCTCTTCCCCGACATCCGGCAGGAGCTGAAGCGGGTGGCACAGAAGGTGAGGTCAGGGCACACGTGTCCCCACCGTGGTCCCCATGCCCCATGTACGGTGCTGCACAGGCCAGCAACCCCCCAGGGATGCTCTGGCAGCCGGCTGCAAGCAACCCACCCAGATCCTCCTTCATCCAAAAAGGCCCATTTCTGTGGAAATGGGGGATTTGGGAGGGCAGGTGGCTTGATCGGTGGCCCCGTGTCACCGGCCAGGCGGCCCACCGAAACGTGGCGGGGCTGTGCTGGCTGAGGGCAAAGAGGGTTCCCCGGGGACCTGCAGCGCTGACACTGTCCACCTCCGTGCCATCCCCAGAGGTGCTGCATCTGCCGCCTGCGGGGCGCCTCGGTCACCTGCCGGGGCCGGCGCTGTCCCCGAATCTTCCACTTCCCCTGCGGCAGGGAGCGGGGCTGCGTCTCCCAGTTCTTCGGGGAGTTCAAGTGAGTGTAACCGCCCTGCGGGGCCATGCCGGTGCCGGGGGGTGGAGGAGCGCTGGGACCAAGCTGTCACCTCCGTCTTGCAGGTCCTTCTGCTGGAAGCACCGACCGGTGCAGCGCGTGCGGGCAGTGCAGCAGGACCAGACCCTATGCCTTATCTGCCAGGAGGCGGTGGCGGGGCGGCCCTGCTATGACACCCTGGTCTGTCCCGCCTGCACCAGCGCCTGGTTCCACCGCCGCTGCATCCAGGTAGGTGGCATCGTCCCTGGCCCCTGACGTGATCAGCCCTGTCGTCACCCCATCACCCACCCCCGGGGGGGCGAACGGGACCCCCCTGCCACTGATGCTGACGCCACCTCTGCCCCAGGGCCAGGCGCTGCGCTCTGCCCTGCACCACTTCCGCTGCCCGCTCTGCCAGGACGTGGCCACCTTCCAGGAGGAGATGTTTCGCCTGGGCATCAAAATCCCTGACAGGTCAGTACCCTCCCCCCTGCCTCCCTCCACCTCCGCGATACTCTGGCCGATCACCTCCTGCCTCCCTGGGTGCTGGCGGGGTGTCCCCCACGGCCCCGGGGCTAAGCGCTCCCCTGCTCTCGCAGGGATGCTGCCTGGGAGGAGGACGGGGCCTTCGCAGACCATTACCAGCGGCACAGCTCCTGCGACGCCAGCCAGTGCCTGTGCCCAGTGGGACGGCAGCAGGCGGAGGTGAATGGGTGAGTGCTGGTGGGCCCTGTCCCCGCAGCCCCAGCAAGGAGGCAATGCCTTCGTCTCCTCCTTTGGGCAGGGATGGAGGTTCCCTGGGTGCCGAGCCGGGCATGGCGCAGGGTGCGCGCCGGCAGCTCAGCCCTGGCTGCCAGGGGGTGGAGGTGGGCTCAGCACAGTGCCGAGGCTGGCACCCCACAGCTCGGGGGCCTTTGGTGGCAGTGGGTCCCGTTGCTCCCTCAGGCCGTGGAGACTCCTGCTGTGCAGCTCCTGTGGCTCCCGCGGGACACACCAGCTCTGCTCTGCCGTGGGAGAAGATGCCGACTCCTGGGAGTGCGGAGACTGCAGCGACACGGGCACCGGTGAGGGGTGCAGCCGGGGGGACAGGGTCCCCAGGGCCACAAGGCCACCACAGCCATCTGGGACCTGGGGAGAGGCGCAGGGCTGTGGTCCGGGCAGGGAGGGACTGTGGCATCGGCTTGTTGTGCTCATCATCTGCCTGTCCCTTGCAGTGCCCGCCGTTGCAGCCGGCCCAGACTCCAGCCCCGCCGGTGCAGGGACCCTCGCACAGCACCCCGGCTCCTGGCACTTCGGCTGAGGAGGAAGAGGCCAGGATCCTCGCAGGACACCCTGTCCCAGAAGCCTGCAGATCCTCACTAATAAAAGTTGGATCTTCACACGTGCGTTTGCTGATGTGCCCGAGCACTGCAGGGCAAGAGCCTCCACGGTGGCACCGACCCTCCTCTTGGCACCGTGGTACCGCCCTCGGGTTATTACCCATTATTGCTTTCTCATGTAGGCAGCGATGAAGTTGCAATAACAAGTCCAAGGGCAATCAAGAGAGACTTCAGGGCCTTGGGACGACTGGTTAAGGGATCAGGAGCACAAGTAGCGTTCTCCTCTATCCCTCCAGTTCCAGGGAATGATGAGGGAAGAAACAGGAAGAACCTGCAGATCAATAACTGGCTCCGAGACTGGAGTCACCTGCAAAATTTTGGGGTTTTTGATCATGGGTCGGTCTACACGACATCAGGCCGTGACAATGGTGATGAAAGGGTCGAGTGTTTATGGGTAAGAGTCCGGGGAAAGGCCAACAAGGCACATATCACGGTGGGAGCCATGGTTATAGACCAGCCGGGATGAAGAGACAGATGAACTATTCCATAAGCATCTGGGAGAAGTCTCACGATCGCTAGCCCTTGTTCTCGTGGGGGACTTCAACTCACCAGATGTCTGCTGGAAATGCAAAACAGCGGAGAGGAAACACTCTAGGTGGTTCCTGGAGTGTGTGGAAGGTAACTTCCTGACACAGCTGGTGAGCCAGCCAACTAGGGAAGGGAAGGCTCCTGAGGTTGGCCTTCTGGCGTCCTGGACCTGATGTTTGCGAACAGAGAAGGACTTGTGGGTGATGTGATGGTTGGAGGCCGTCTTGGGCACAGCGATCACGAAATGATAAGAGTTTTCGACTCTCGGAGAAGTAAGGAGAGGGGTCAGCAGAACTGCCACCTTGGGCTTGCGGAGGGCAGACTTTGGCCTGTTTAGGAGACGGGTTGACAGAGTCCCTTGGGAGGCAGTCCTGAAGGGCAAAGGAGTCCAGGAAGGCTGGACATTCTTCAAGAAGGAAACCTTAAAGGCACAAGAGCAGGCCGTCGCCATGTGCCAAAAGACGAGCTGGCGGCGGCGAAGAAGACCGGCCTGCCCCTTGCCGTGCCCCCGTTCCAGCAGCCCAGACTCCAGACCCCCGGCCAGAGGGGATTTTGGCCGGTGCCTGGCTGTGCAAGCAGAGGCCCCCACGCCGTGGGAAGGTGCTCTGGCCTCTCCCCCAGCCCACTCCCAGGGTTACCCCCACTGGCACCCCGGCACCGTGCCAGGGGTGACAGTGCCGCTGTCCCCCGGCAGTGTGCGGCCTGTGCCGGCGGACAGACTGTGACCACGAGGTCATTGGGCAGCTCTGCTGTCAGCACGGACTCTGGGTCCATGAGAACTGCCTGGTGAGTCCACGGGGCTTGACACCCCACAGTCCCCAGCACCCCCCGGTCCCCAGACCCACACCGCCAGCAGCCCCTGGCACGCACCCCCTTTTCCCCTCTTGCAGTACCACGCCAGCGGGCTGAGCCAGAGAGGGGCCGATGAAGAGGGCTTCTACGGCTTCCTCTTCCCCGACATCCGGCAGGAGCTGAAGCGGGTGGCACAGAAGGTGAGGCCGGGGGACACGTGTCCCCACCGTGGTCTCCTTGCCCGTGTCCGACACTGCACAGGCCAGCAACCCCCCAGGGATGCTCTGGCAGCCGGCTGCAAGCAACCCACCCAGATCCTCCTTCATCCAAAAAGGCCCATTTCTGTGGAAATGGGGGATTTGGGAGGGCAGGTGGCTTGATCGGTGGCCCCGTGTCACCGGCCAGGCGGCCCACCGAAACGTGGCGGGGCTGTGCTGGCTGAGGGCAAAGAGGGTTCCCCAGGGACCTGCAGCGCTGACACTGTCCACCTCCGTGCCATCCCCAGAGGTGCTGCATCTGCCGCCTGCGGGGCGCCTCAGTCACCTGCCGGGGCCGGCGCTGTCCCCGAATCTTCCACTTCCCCTGCGGCAGGGAGCAGGGCTGCGTCTCCCAGTTCTTCGGGGAGTTCAAGTGAGCGTAACCGCCCTGCGGGGCCATGCCGGTGCCGGGGTGGAGGAGCGCTGGGGCTGAACTGTCACCTCCGTCTCGCAGGTCCTTCTGCTGGAAGCACCAGACAGTGCAGTGTGTGCGTGCAGTGCAGCAGGACCAGACCCTATGCCTCATCTGCCAGGAGGCGGTGGCGGGGTGGCCCTGCTACGGCACCTAGGTCTATGCCGAATACCTCCTGCCTCCCTGGGTACCAGCAGGGTGTCCCCCACGCCCCTGGGGCTGAGTGCTCCCCTGCTCCCGCAGGGATGCTGCCTGGGAGGAGGACGGGGCCTTCGCAGACCATTACCAGTGGCACAGCTCCTGCGACGCCAGCCAGTGCCTGTGCCCAGCGGGACGGCAGCAGGCGGAGGTGAATGGGTGAGTGCTGGTGGGCCCTGTCCCCGCAGCCCCAGCAAGGAGGCAATGCCTTCGTCTCCTCCTTTGGGCAGGGATGGAGGTTCCCTGGGTGCCGAGCCGGGCATGGCGCAGGGTGCGCGCCGGCAGCTCAGCCCTGGCTGCCAGGGGGTGGAGGTGGGCTCAGCACAGTGCCGGGGCTGGCACCCCACAGCTCGGGGGCCTTTGGTGGCAGTGGGTCCCGTTGCTCCCCCAGGCCCTGGAGACTCCTGCTGTGCAGCTCCTGTGGCTCCCGCGGGACACACCAGCTCTGCTCTGCCGTGGGAGAAGATGCCGACTCCTGGGAGTGCAGAGACTGCAGCGACACGGGCACCGGTGAGGGGTGCAGCCGGGGGGACAGGGTCCCCAGGGCCACGAGGCCACCACAGCCATCTGGGACCTGGGGAGAGGCGCAGGGCTGTGGTCCGGGCAGGGAGGGACTGTGGCATCGGCTTGTTGTGCTCATCATCTGCCTGTGCCTTGCAGTGCCCCCTGTTGCAGCGGCCCAGACTCCAGACCCCCGGCCAGAGGGGACTTTGGCCGGTGCCTGGCTGGGCAGGCAGAGGCCCCCACGCTGTGGGAAGGTGCTCTGGCCTCTCCCCTAGCCCACTCCCAGGGTTACCCCCACTGGCACCCCGGCACGGTGCTGGCGGTGACAGTGCCGCTGTCCCCCGGGGACACTTGGGGCACACGTGTCCCCACCATGGTCCCCATGCCCGTGTCCGACACTGCACAGGCCAGCAACCCCCCAGGGATGCTCTGGCAGCCGGCTGCAAGCAACCCACCCAGATCCTCCTTCATCCAAAAAGGCCCATTTCTGTGGAAATGGGGGATTTGGGAGGGCAGGTGGCTTCATCAGTGGCCCCATGTCACCGGCCAGGTGGCCCACCGAAACGTGGCGGGGCTGTGCTGGCTGAGGGCAAAGAGGGTTCCCCGGGGACCTGCAGCGCTGACACTGTCTACCTCCGTGCCATCCCCAGAGGTGCTGCATCTGCCGCCTGCGGGGCGCCTCGGTCACCTGCCGGGGCCGGCGCTGTCCCTGAATCTTCCACTTCCCCTGCGGCAGGGAGCAGGGCTGCGTCTCCCAGTTCTTCGGGGAGTTCAAGTGAGTGTAACCGCCCTGCGGGGTTGGGTCCGGTGCCAGGGCAAAGGAGGGCTGGGGCTGAACTGTCACCTCCGTCTCGCACGTCCTTCTGCTGGAAGCACCGACCGGTGCAGCGCGTGCGGGCAGTGCAGCAGGACCAGACCCTATGCCTCATCTGCCAGGAGGCGGTGGCGGGGCGGCCCTGCTATGGCACCCTGGTCTGTGCCGATCACGTCCTGCCTCCCTGGGTGCTGGCGGGGTGTCCCCCACGCCCCCGGGGCTAAGCGCTCCCCTGCTCCCGCAGGGATGCTGCCTGGGAGGAGGACGGGGCCTTCGCGGACCATTACCAGCGGCACAGCTCCTGCGACACCAGCCAGTGCCTGTGCCCAGCGGGACGGCAGCAGGCGGAGGTGAATGGGTGAGTGCTGGTGGGCCCTGTCCCCGCAGCCCCAGCAAGGAGGCGATGCCTTCGTCTCCTCCTTTGGGCAGGGATGGAGGTTCCCTGGGTGCCGAGCCGGGCATGGCGCAGGGTGCGCGCCGGCAGCTCAGCCCTGGCTGCCAGGGGGTGGAGGTGGGCTCAGCACAGTGCCGGGGCTGGCACCCCACAGCTCGGGGGCCTTTGGTGGCAGTGGGTCCCGTTGCTCCCCCAGGCCCTGGAGACTCCTGCTGTGCAGCTCCTGTGGGACACACCAGCTCTGCTCTGCCGTGGGAGAAGATGCCGACTCCTGGGAGTGCGGAGACTGCAGCGACACGGGCAACAGTGAGGGGTGCAGCTGGGGTGCAGAGTGTCCCCACGGCCACAAGGCCACCACAGCCATCTGGGACCTGGGGAGAGGCGCAGGGCTGTGGTCCGGGCAGGAAGGGACTGTGGCATCATCTTGTGGTGCTCATCATCTCCCTGCCTCTTGCTGTGCCACCGTTGCAGCCGGGCCAGGCTCCGGACCCCAGCCAGAGGGGTTTTTGGCCAGTGCCCGGCTGTGAAGGCAGAGGCCCCCTGCCGTGGGAAGGTGCTCTGGCCTCTCCCCCATCCCACTCCCAGCGTTAACCCCACTGGCTCCCTGGCGTGGTGCTTGGGGTTAACGGTGCCGCCGACCCCGGCAGTGTGCGGGCTGTGCCAGTGGGCAGACTGTGACCCCAAGGTCGTTAGGCAGCTCTGCCGTCACGATGGGCTCTGCATCCATGAGAACTGCCTGGTGAGTCCACGGGGCTCGACACCGCAAGGTCCCCAACACGCCCCGGTCTCCAGCCCCGCACCGCCAGCAGCCGCTGGCACACGCCCGCTTTTCCCCTCTTGCAGTACCATGCCAGCAGGCTGAGCCAGAGAGGGGCCGATGAAGAGGACCAGTGCTGCCCTCGAATCTTCCACTTCCCCTGCGGCAGCAAGCGGGGCTGCATCTCCCAGTTCTTCGGGGAGTTCAAGTGAGCATAGCCGCCCCACAGGGCTGAGGCCAGTGCCAGGGCAGAGGAGGGATGGGGCTCAACTGTCACCTCCGTCCCACAGGTCCTTCTGCTGGAAGCACCGGCCAGTGCAGCACGTGCGGGCGGTGCAGCAGGACCGGTCTGGTCCTGCCTCATCTGCCAGGAGGCGGTGGCGGGGTGGTCCTGCTACGACACCCTGGTGTGTCCCACCTGTGCCAGCACCTGGTTCCAGCGCTGCTGCATCCAGGTAGGCGGCATTGCCCCCAGCCCCTGACATGATGAGCCCTGTCGTCAACCCATCTCAGGGTCTCGGGTTGGGCTGGGGCGAGCCCGGCCACCACTGAGCCACTCACCCAGTGCAAAATTGCAAGAGAGGCATCGCAGCCGAGCTGACAACGGGTGGTTTTGGAAAAGAAACTTGCCCGGGGCTTTGGCAAGCGCAAGCCTCACGCTGCGTGGTTTGCCGGTGGCAACAACCAAACCCAAAACAGACTGACGGCCCTGGCGCATCACCAGTGGCGCAGAGCTCCCGGCTGCTCGCCACACTTTCCAGCAGCCCTCGGGTACCGCAGGGGCCAGAGGGGCCGGGAGAAGGATTTTCCATTCACCGGTTGCCCTTTATCAATATCTCTGGGCGGTTCTTTCCCCGGGGAGAGCCCACAGCTGTCATGGAAAGCCTGGCCGGGGAGTACACCACGCCGAGGTGCAGGCAGGAGAGGCAGGTCGCTCTCGGTGGCCCCGAGTCAGCAAGAGCTGCCGGCTGCTGGTGCTGACTGAGCCCCAGGTCGCACGTCTGGGGCTGCTCACCCTGCTGCTGGCAGCTCTCTGGACTGGAAGCCAGGGCGTCTCCTGTAAGTACCGACGTTGAGCCTTTCCCCACGCCTGCCCCAGCACCGTCCCCGCCTCCTCCACTGACGGGGTTTTGCGGGGTCGGGAAGGGGGACAAGAGCTTCAACTCCTGCTTCTGCCATGGGCTTGGGGGGCTAAGGGCATCGCCAGCTGCCCGAGCACGGGGCTGTCCTGGTCTTGTTCAACATGAGCAAAAATAGGCTTGGGGATGGCTTCAGCCCCGGCACCCTGGCTGGGGAGCTCAGTAATAACCCCCCGTGGGCAGGGAAACGGGGGGCTCCTACCCTGGGGCAAAGCAGCACCGCCGGGGATGCGAGAGGGGACCCCTCGTAGCGGGAGGGAGCAGGAGAGTCCCTGGGGGAGCACCCACACCCCTCAGGGTAGCACCCACACCCTTCATGCCAGGCGTGGGAGAGCACTAACCCCTCTCGCCTCCTCTCAGTCTGCAGCCCCTACGGCGCCTGCTGCTACAAGGAGATGTTCGTCCGGCAGAAAATCCCTGCCTTCCTCATCAGGAGCTACCAGAAGACGCCTTCCCACTGCTCCCGCAAGACTGCGTGGTGAGTATCCCCAGCCCCCACCAAGCCTTCCTCCCTGGCACCTCGCTTCTCACCCTCGCTCGCCCAGCTTCCCTACCAGTTGTTCTGCCTTCAGGGATCCCCCAAAACAAGCCACCCCCAAAGGGTGCCGTGGTTGGGGGTGCCCTGCCCTGGCTCTTCACATGCACCTCCCTCCTCACTGCTTTATCCCAAATAGCCCCCAAATCCCCCGTTTCAGCTGCCAGCCAGAAAAACAGGAAGGAAGACGAGGTTTCAGAGATTGCTAAAAGTCAGCACTTTGGGGGGATGCGGGGGGCAGGATGCTGCAGGCATCCCCAGGCTGGCAGGGGAACCCCAGGGCACGGCCGGAGCCTGCACCCACCCAGCTAACGCAGCCCCTCTCTCCCCACCAGCGTGGAGCTACTGAAGGGGAAGAAGTTCTGCGTGGACTGGGAGGAGGGCTGGTTCCAGCAGTACCGGCGGCAGAAGGAGTCGACCAGCACCTCCACGTGAAGCTGCCTTCCATATAAGCTCTATTTATTCGCATCCCGCAATTATCTGTATGTTGTCGTCTCGTTAACTTACGGAGCTGGCTCCGTCCCCTCCCCTGCCGTCGCCCCCTCCACACTACTGTACATCCCTCGACGGGTGTAATAAAACATCTCGTGCGGACCTGCAGCTGGAGTGAGACGATGTAAATCCTGCGTGAGAAAACAGGGGTCACATCAGGGCTCAGAATCCCCGCGGGGACCCAGGCATAGTCCTGGAAGCCCCTGGCAGGGCAGGGAAACCCAAAGGGCCGAGGCTGAACCCCTCAGCTCCCCCCCAAGATGAAGCGGCCCCAGCCCGGGCGGCTGCCCGCCCGGTGGGATGCGCATTGAGGCAGGGATAAAGGCAGGCGCAGGCTGGCAATGGGAGAAAGGCTGGGTTTGGGGGGTGTTGGGGGTTTGATGTTGTGCCCATCATCTCCTGCAAGGGGCAGGGAGACGATGAGCACAGCAAGCCCATGCCACACTCCCTCCCTCCCCGGATCACAGCCCTCTGCCCGTCCCCAGGTCCCAGATGCAGGGAAGGAGATGACTGGGCGTGGGGACATTTGTGACCCGGCTCCGCACATGCAGGTCTGTGTTTGTGACCGTACATGCGTGCGGTGCCATGTCACAAACACCCAGGGCTGGATAAATACCCCAACGCAACCGCCCCCTGCTCAGTGGCGCGTTTGCCACGGACGCTGGAGGATCAGGACGGTCTTCGACCGCACCGACATCCCCACGCCCAGCCACCTCCTTCGCTGCAGCCACTTGCGGTGATGGAGCTGAGGTCGCGGCGCCGAAAGGTGCCGCAGTCCCCCCCTGCCCAGTGTCCCGCAGCTCTGCAGGACGAGCAGGCAGGACCCTCCTCTGCGCCTCCCCCGCGCAAAAGGAAGCGTCAGGTCCCCAAGGAGGAAGGTGAGTGCAGAGCAGCCCCCCAGGCACCTGCTAGAGGGGATCTTGGCCGATGCCTGGCTGTGCAAGCAGAGGCCTCTGTACCATGTGAAGGTGCTCCGACCTCTCCCCCATCCCACTCCCAGCATTACCCCCACCGGCACACCCGCACGGTGCTGGGGGTGACAGTGCCATTGTTCCCCAGCAGTGTGTGGGCTGTGCCGGCGGACAGACTGCGACCCCGAGGTCGTTGGGCAGCTCTGCCGTCACCGTGGACTCTGCGTCCATGAGAACTGCCTGGTGAGTCCACGGGGCTTGACACCCCACAGTCCCCAGCACCCCCCGGTCCCCAGACCCACACCGCCAGCAGCCCCTGGCACGCACCCCCTTTTCCCCTCTTGCAGTACCACGCCAGCGGGCTGAGCCAGAGAGGGGCCGATGAAGAGGGCTTCTACGGCTTCCTCTTCCCCGACATCCGGCAGGAGCTGAAGCGGGTGGCACAGAAGGTGAGGTCAGGGCACACGTGTCCCCACCGTGGTCCCCATGCCTGTGTCCGACACTGCACAGCCCAGCAACCCCCCAGGGATGCTCTGGCAGCCGGCTGCAAGCAACCCACCCAGATCCTCCTTCATCCAAAAAGGCCCATTTCTGTGGAAATGGGGGATTTGGGAGGGCAGGTGGCTTGATCGGTGGCCCCGTGTCACCGGCCAGGCGGCCCACCGAAACGTGGCGGGGCTGTGCTGGCTGAGGGCAAAGAGGGTTCCCCAGGGACCTGCAGCGCTGACACTGTCTACCTCCGTGCCATCCCCAGAGGTGCTGCATCTGCCGCCTGCGGGGCGCCTCGGTCACCTGCCGGGGCCGGCGCTGTCCCCGAATCTTCCACTTCCCCTGCGGCAGGGAGCGGGGCTGCGTCTCCCAGTTCTTCGGGGAGTTCAAGTGAGTGTAACCGCCCTGCGGGGCCGTGCCGGTGCCAGGGGGTGGAGGAGCGCTGGGACCAAGCTGTCACCTCCGTCTCGCAGGTCCTTCTGCTGGAAGCACCGACCGGTGCAGCGCGTGCGGGCAGTGCAGCAGGACCGGACCCTATGCCTTATCTGCCAGGAGGCGGTGGCGGGGCGGCCCTGCTATGACACCCTGGTCTGTCCCGCCTGCACCAGCGCCTGGTTCCACCGCCGCTGCATCCAGGTAGGTGGCATCGTCCCTGGCCCCTGACGTGATCAGCCCTGTCGTCACCCCATCACCCATCCCCGGGGGGGCGAACGGGACGCCCCTGCCACTAATGCTGACGCCACCTCTGCCCCAGGGCCAGGCGCTGCGCTCTGCCCTGCACCACTTCCGCTGCCCGCTCTGCCAGGACGTGGCCACCTTCCAGGAGGAGATGTTTCGCCTGGGCATCAAAATCCCTGACAGGTCAGTACCCTCCCCCCTGCCTCCCTCCACCTCCACGATACTCTGGCCGATCACCTCCTGCCTCCCTGGGTGCTGGCGGGGTGTCCCCCACGGCCCCGGGGCTAAGCGCTCCCCTGCTCCCGCAGGGATGCTGCCTGGGAGGAGGACGGGGCCTTCGCAGACCATTACCAGCGGCACAGCTCCTGCGACGCCAGCCAGTGCCTGTGCCCAGCGGGACGGCAGCAGGCGGAGGTGAATGGGTGAGTGCTGGTGGGCCCTGTCCCCGCAGCCCCAGCAAGGAGGCAATGCCTTCGTCTCCTCCTTTGGGCAAGGATGGAGGTTCCCTGGGTGCCGAGCCGGGCATGGCGCAGGGTGCGCGCCGGCAGCTCAGCCCTGGCTGCCAGGGGGTGGAGGTGGGCTCAGCACAGTGCCGAGGCTGGCACCCCACAGCTCGGGGGCCTTTGGTGGCAGTGGGTCCCGTTGCTCCCCCAGGCCCTGGAGACTCCTGCTGTGCAGCTCCTGTGGCTCCCGCGGGACACACCAGCTCTGCTCTGCCGTGGGAGAAGATGCCGACTCCTGGGAGTGCGGAGACTGCAGCAACACGGGCACCGGTGAGGGGTGCAGCCGGGGGGACAGGGTCCCCAGGGCCACGAGGCCACCACAGCCATCTGGGACCTGGGGAGAGGCGCAGGGCTGTGGTCCGGGCAGGGAGGGACTGTGGCATCGGCTTGTTGTGCTCATCATCTGCCTGTCCCTTGCAGTGCCCGCCGTTGCAGCCGGCCCAGACTCCAGCCCCGCCGGTGCAGGGACCCTCGCACAGCACCCCGGCTCCTGGCACTTCGGCTGAGGAGGAAGAGGCCAGGATCCTCGCAGGACACCCTGTCCCAGAAACCTGCAGATCCTCACTAATAAAAGTTGGATCTTCACACATGCGTTTGCTGATGTGCCCGAGCACTGCAGGGCAAGAGCCTCCACGGTGGCACCGACCCTCCTCTTGGCACCGCGGTACCGCCCTCGGGTTATTACCCATTATTGCTTTCTCATGTAGGCAGCGATGAAGTTGCAATAACTAGTCCAAGGGCAATCAAGAGAGACTTCAGGGCCTTGGGACAACTGGTTAAGGGATCAGGAGCACAAGTAGCGTTCTCCTCTATCCCTCCAGTTCCAGGGAATGATGAGGGAAGAAACAGGAAGAACCTGCAGATCAATAACTGGCTCCGAGACTGGAGTCACCTGCAAAATTTTGGGGTTTTTGATCATGGGTCGGTCTACACGACATCAGGCCGTGACAATGGTGATGAAAGGGTCGAGTGTTTATGGGTAAGAGTCCGGGGAAAGGCCAACAAGGCACATATCACGGTGGGAGCCATGGTTATAGACCAGCCGGGATGAAGAGACAGATGAACTATTCCATAAGCATCTGGGAGAAGTCTCACGATCGCTAGCCCTTGTTCTCGTGGGGGACTTCAACTCACCAGATGTCTGCTGGAAATGCAAAACAGCGGAGAGGAAACACTCTAGGTGGTTCCTGGAGTGTGTGGAAGGTAACTTCCTGACACAGCTGGTGAGCCAGCCAACTAGGGAAGGGAAGGCTCCTGAGGTTGGCCTTCTGGCGTCCTGGACCTGATGTTTGCGAACAGAGAAGGACTTGTGGGTGATGTGATGGTTGGAGGCCGTCTTGGGCACAGCGATCACGAAATGATAAGAGTTTTCGACTCTCGGAGAAGTAAGGAGAGGGGTCAGCAGAACTGCCACCTTGGGCTTGCGGAGGGCAGACTTTGGCCTGTTTAGGAGACGGGTTGACAGAGTCCCTTGGGAGGCAGTCCTGAAGGGCAAAGGAGTCCAGGAAGGCTGGACATTCTTCAAGAAGGAAACCTTAAAGGCACAAGAGCAGGCCGTCGCCATGTGCCAAAAGACGAGCTGGCGGCGGCGAAGAAGACCGGCCTGCCCCTTGCCGTGCCCCCGTTCCAGCAGCCCAGACTCCAGACCCCCGGCCAGAGGGGATTTTGGCCGGTGCCTGGCTGTGCAAGCAGAGGCCCCCACGCCGTGGGAAGGTGCTCTGGCCTCTCCCCCAGCCCACTCCCAGGGTTACCCCCACTGGCACCCCGGCACCGTGCCAGGGGTGACAGTGCCGCTGTCCCCCGGCAGTGTGCGGCCTGTGCCGGCGGACAGACTGTGACCACGAGGTCGTTGGGCAGCTCTGCTGTCAGCACGGACTCTGGGTCCATGAGAACTGCCTGGTGAGTCCACGGGGCTTGACACCCCACAGTCCCCAGCACCCCCCGGTCCCCAGACCCACACCGCCAGCAGCCCCTGGCACGCACCCCCTTTTCCCCTCTTGCAGTACCACGCCAGCGGGCTGAGCCAGAGAGGGGCCGATGAAGAGGGCTTCTACGGCTTCCTCTTCCCCGACATCCGGCAGGAGCTGAAGCGGGTGGCACAGAAGGTGAGGCCGGGGGACACGTGTCCCCACCGTGGTCTCCTTGCCCGTGTCCGACACTGCACAGGCCAGCAACCCCCCAGGGATGCTCTGGCAGCCGGCTGCAAGCAACCCACCCAGATCCTCCTTCATCCAAAAAGGCCCATTTCTGTGGAAATGGGGGATTTGGGAGGGCAGGTGGCTTGATCGGTGGCCCCGTGTCACCGGCCAGGCGGCCCACCGAAACGTGGCGGGGCTGTGCTGGCTGAGGGCAAAGAGGGTTCCCCAGGGACCTGCAGCGCTGACACTGTCCACCTCCGTGCCATCCCCAGAGGTGCTGCATCTGCCGCCTGCGGGGCGCCTCAGTCACCTGCCGGGGCCGGCGCTGTCCCCGAATCTTCCACTTCCCCTGCGGCAGGGAGCAGGGCTGCGTCTCCCAGTTCTTCGGGGAGTTCAAGTGAGCGTAACCGCCCTGCGGGGCCATGCCGGTGCCGGGGTGGAGGAGCGCTGGGGCTGAACTGTCACCTCCGTCTCGCAGGTCCTTCTGCTGGAAGCACCAGACAGTGCAGTGTGTGCGTGCAGTGCAGCAGGACCAGACCCTATGCCTCATCTGCCAGGAGGCGGTGGCGGGGTGGCCCTGCTACGGCACCTAGGTCTATGCCGAATACCTCCTGCCTCCCTGGGTACCAGCAGGGTGTCCCCCACGCCCCTGGGGCTGAGTGCTCCCCTGCTCCCGCAGGGATGGTGCCTGGGAGGAGGACGGGGCCTTCGCAGACCATTACCAGTGGCACAGCTCCTGCGACGCCAGCCAGTGCCTGTGCCCAGCGGGACGGCAGCAGGCGGAGGTGAATGGGTGAGTGCTGGTGGGCCCTGTCCCCGCAGCCCCAGCAAGGAGGCAATGCCTTCGTCTCCTCCTTTGGGCAGGGATGGAGGTTCCCTGGGTGCCGAGCCGGGCATGGCGCAGGGTGCGCGCCGGCAGCTCAGCCCTGGCTGCCAGGGGGTGGAGGTGGGCTCAGCACAGTGCCGGGGCTGGCACCCCACAGCTCGGGGGCCTTTGGTGGCAGTGGGTCCCGTTGCTCCCCCAGGCCCTGGAGACTCCTGCTGTGCAGCTCCTGTGGCTCCCGCGGGACACACCAGCTCTGCTCTGCCGTGGGAGAAGATGCCGACTCCTGGGAGTGCAGAGACTGCAGCGACACGGGCACCGGTGAGGGGTGCAGCCGGGGGGACAGGGTCCCCAGGGCCACGAGGCCACCACAGCCATCTGGGACCTGGGGAGAGGCGCAGGGCTGTGGTCCGGGCAGGGAGGGACTGTGGCATCGGCTTGTTGTGCTCATCATCTGCCTGTGCCTTGCAGTGCCCCCTGTTGCAGCGGCCCAGACTCCAGACCCCCGGCCAGAGGGGACTTTGGCCGGTGCCTGGCTGGGCAGGCAGAGGCCCCCACGCTGTGGGAAGGTGCTCTGGCCTCTCCCCTAGCCCACTCCCAGGGTTACCCCCACTGGCACCCCGGCACGGTGCTGGCGGTGACAGTGCCGCTGTCCCCCGGGGACACTTGGGGCACACGTGTCCCCACCATGGTCCCCATGCCGCGTGTACGGTGCTGCACAGGCCAGCAACCCCCCAGGGATGCTCTGGCAGCCGGCTGCAAGCAACCCAC
The DNA here is from genome assembly GCF_965638725.1 of Aptenodytes patagonicus. Classification (NCBI taxonomy): domain Eukaryota; kingdom Metazoa; phylum Chordata; class Aves; order Sphenisciformes; family Spheniscidae; genus Aptenodytes; species Aptenodytes patagonicus. The sequence continues at coordinate 6,415,265 of NC_134965.1, forward strand.
CCAGATCCTCCTTCATCCAAAAAGGCCCATTTCTGTGGAAATGGGGGATTTGGGAGGGCAGGTGGCTTGATCGGTGGCCCCGTGTCACCGGCCAGGCGGCCCATCGAAACGTGGCGGGGCTGTGCTGGCTGAGGGCAAAGAGGGTTCCCCGGGGACCTGCAGCACTGACACTGTCCACCTCCGTGCCATCCCCAGAGGTGCTGCACCTGCCGCCTGCGGGGCGCCTCGGTCACCTGCCGGGGCCGGCGCTGTCCCCGAATCTTCCACTTCCCCTGCGGCAGGGAGCAGGGCTGCGTCTCCCAGTTCTTCGGGGAGTTCAAGTGAGTGTAACCGCCCTGCGGGGCCGTGCCGGTGCCAGGGGGTGGAGGAGCGCTGGGACCAAGCTGTCACCTCCGTCTCGCAGGTCCTTCTGCTGGAAGCACCGACCGGTGCAGCGCGTGCGGGCAGTGCAGCAGGACCAGACCCTATGCCTTATCTGCCAGGAGGCGGTGGCGGGGCGGCCCTGCTATGACACCCTGGTCTGTCCCGCCTGCACCAGCGCCTGGTTCCACCGCCGCTGCATCCAGGTAGGTGGCATCGTCCCTGGCCCCTTACGTGATCAGCCCTGTCGTCACCCCATCACCCACCCCCGGGGGGGCGAACGGGACCCCCCTGCCACTGATGCTGACGCCACCTCTGCCCCAGGGCCAGGCGCTGCGCTCTGCCCTGCACCACTTCCGCTGCCCGCTCTGCCAGGACGTGGCCACCTTCCAGGAGGAGATGTTTCGCCTGGGCATCAAAATCCCTGACAGGTCAGTACCCTCCCCCCTGCCTCCCTCCACCTCCACGATACTCTGGCCGATCACCTCCTGCCTCCCTGGGTGCTGGCGGGGTGTCCCCCACGGCCCCGGGGCTAAGCGCTCCCCTGCTCCCGCAGGGATGCTGCCTGGGAGGAGGACGGGGCCTTCGCAGACCATTACCAGCGGCACAGCTCCTGCGACGCCAGCCAGTGCCTGTGCCCAGCGGGACGGCAGCAGGCGGAGGTGAATGGGTGAGTGCTGGTGGGCCCTGTCCCCGCAGCCCCAGCAAGGAGGCCTTCGTCTCCTCCTTTGGGCAGGGATGGAGGTTCCCTGGGTGCCAAGCCGGGCATGGCGCAGGGTGTGCGCCGGCAGCTCAGCCCCGGCTGCCAGGGGGTGGAGGTGGGCTCAGCACAGTGCCGGGGCTGGCACCCCACAGCTCGGGGGCCTTTGGTGGCAGTGGGTCCCGTTGCTCCCCCAGGCCCTGGAGACTCCTGCTGTGCAGCTCCTGTGGCTCCCGCGGGACACACCAGCTCTGCTCTGCCGTGGGAGAAGATGCCGACTCCTGGGAGTGCGGAGACTGCAGCGACACGGGCACCGGTGAGGGGTGCAGCTGGGGGGACAGGGTCCCCAGGGCCACGAGGCCACCACAGCCATCTGGGACCTGGGGAGAGGCGCAGGGCTGTGGTCCGGGCAGGGAGGGACTGTGGCATCAGCTTGTTGTGCTCATCATCTGCCTGTGCCTTGCAGTGCCCCCTGTTGCAGCGGCCCAGACTCCAGACCCCCGGCCAGAGGGGACTTTGGCCGGTGCCTGGCTGTGCAGGCAGAGGCCCCCACGCTGTGGGAAGGTGCTCTGGCCTCTCCCCTAGCCCACTCCCAGGGTTACCCCCACTGGCACCCCGGCACGGTGCTGGCGGTGACAGTGCCGCTGTCCCCCGGGGACACTTGGGGCACACGTGTCCCCACCATGGTCCCCATGCCCGTGTCCGACACTGCACAGCCCAGCAACCCCCCAGGGATGCTCTGGCAGCCGGCTGCAAGCAACCCACCCAGATCCTCCTTCATCCAAAAAGGCCCATTTCTGTGGAAATGGGGGATTTGGGAGGGCAGGTGGCTTCATCAGTGGCCCCGTGTCACCGGCCAGGCGGCCCACCGAAACGTGGCGGGGCTGTGCTGGCTGAGGGCAAAGAGGGTTCCCCGGGGACCTGCAGCGCTGACACTGTCCACCTCCGTGCCATCCCCAGAGGTGCTGCATCTGCCGCCTGCGGGGCGCCTCGGTCACCTGCCGGGGCCGGCACTGTCCCCGAATCTTCCACTTCCCCTGCGGCAGGGAGCAGGGCTGCGTCTCCCAGTTCTTCGGGGAGTTCAAGTGAGTGTAACCGCCCTGCGGGGCCGTGCTGGTGCCAGGGTGGAGGAGCACTGGGGCTGAACTGTCACCTCCGTCTCGGAGGTCCTTCTGCTGGAAGCGCCGACCGGTGCAGCGCGTGTGGGCAGTGCAGCAGGACCGGACCCTATGCCTTATCTGCCAGGAGGCGGTGGCGGGGCGGCCCTGCTATGACACCCTGGTCTGTCCCGCCTGCACCAGCGCCTGGTTCCACCGCCGCTGCATCCAGGTAGGTGGCATCGTCCCTGGCCCCTGACGTGATCAGCCCTGTCGTCACCCCATCACCCATCCCCGGGGGGGCGAACGGGACGCCCCTGCCACTAATGCTGACGCCACCTCTGCCCCAGGGCCAGGCGCTGCGCTCTGCCCTGCACCACTTCCGCTGCCCGCTCTGCCAGGACGTGGCCACCTTCCAGGAGGAGATGTTTCGCCTGGGCATCAAAATCCCTGACAGGTCAGTACCCTCCCCCCTGCCTCCCTCCACCTCCACGATACTCTGGCCGATCACCTCCTGCCTCCCTGGGTGCTGGCGGGGTGTCCCCCACGGCCCCGGGGCTAAGCGCTCCCCTGCTCCCGCAGGGATGCTGCCTGGGAGGAGGACGGGGCCTTCGCGGACCATTACCAGCGGCACAGCTCCTGCGACACCAGCCAGTGCCTGTGCCCAGCGGGACGGCAGCAGGCGGAGGTGAATGGGTGAGTGCTGGTGGGCCCTGTCCCCGCAGCCCCAGCAAGGAGGCGATGCCTTCGTCTCCTCCTTTGGGCAGGGATGGAGGTTCCCTGGGTGCCGAGCCGGGCATGGCGCAGGGTGCGCGCCGGCAGCTCAGCCCTGGCTGCCAGGGGGTGGAGGTGGGCTCAGCACAGTGCCGGGGCTGGCACCCCACAGCTCGGGGGCCTTTGGTGGCAGTGGGTCCCGTTGCTCCCCCAGGCCCTGGAGACTCCTGCTGTGCAGCTCCTGTGGGACACACCAGCTCTGCTCTGCCGTGGGAGAAGATGCCGACTCCTGGGAGTGCGGAGACTGCAGCGACATGGGCAACAGTGAGGGGTGCAGCTGGGGTGCAGAGTGTCCCCACGGCCACAAGGCCACCACAGCCATCTGGGACCTGGGGAGAGGCGCAGGGCTGTGGTCCGGGCAGGAAGGGACTGTGGCATCATCTTGTGGTGCTCATCATCTCCCTGCCTCTTGCTGTGCCACCGTTGCAGCCGGGCCAGGCTCCGGACCCCAGCCAGAGGGGTTTTTGGCCAGTGCCCGGCTGTGAAGGCAGAGGCCCCCTGCCGTGGGAAGGTGCTCTGGCCTCTCCCCCATCCCACTCCCAGCATTAACCCCACTGGCTCCCTGGCGTGGTGCTTGGGGTTAACGGTGCCGCCGACCCCGGCAGTGTGCGGGCTGTGCCAGTGGGCAGACTGTGACCCCAAGGTCGTTAGGCAGCTCTGCCGTCACGATGGGCTCTGCATCCATGAGAACTGCCTGGTGAGTCCACGGGGCTCGACACCGCAAGGTCCCCAACACGCCCCGGTCTCCAGCCCCGCACCGCCAGCAGCCGCTGGCACACGCCCGCTTTTCCCCTCTTGCAGTACCATGCCAGCAGGCTGAGCCAGAGAGGGGCCGATGAAGAGGACCAGTGCTGCCCTCGAATCTTCCACTTCCCCTGCGGCAGCAAGCGGGGCTGCATCTCCCAGTTCTTCGGGGAGTTCAAGTGAGCATAGCCGCCCCACAGGGCTGAGGCCAGTGCCAGGGCAGAGGAGGGATGGGGCTCAACTGTCACCTCCGTCCCACAGGTCCTTCTGCTGGAAGCACCGGCCAGTGCAGCACGTGCGGGCGGTGCAGCAGGACCGGTCTGGTCCTGCCTCATCTGCCAGGAGGCGGTGGCGGGGTGGTCCTGCTACGACACCCTGGTGTGTCCCACCTGTGCCAGCACCTGGTTCCAGCGCTGCTGCATCCAGGTAGGCGGCATTGCCCCCAGCCCCTGACATGATGAGCCCTGTCGTCAACCCATCTCAGGGTCTCGGGTTGGGCTGGGGCGAGCCCGGCCACCACTGAGCCACTCACCCAGTGCAAAATTGCAAGAGAGGCATCGCAGCCGAGCTGACAACGGGTGGTTTTGGAAAAGAAACTTGCCCGGGGCTTTGGCAAGCGCAAGCCTCACGCTGCGTGGTTTGCCGGTGGCAACAACCAAACCCAAAACAGACTGACGGCCCTGGCGCATCACCAGTGGCGCAGAGCTCCCGGCTGCTCGCCACACTTTCCAGCAGCCCTCGGGTACCGCAGGGGCCAGAGGGGCCGGGAGAAGGATTTTCCATTCACCGGTTGCCCTTTATCAATATCTCTGGGCGGTTCTTTCCCCGGGGAGAGCCCACAGCTGTCATGGAAAGCCTGGCCGGGGAGTACACCACGCCGAGGTGCAGGCAGGAGAGGCAGGTCGCTCTCGGTGGCCCCGAGTCAGCAAGAGCTGCCGGCTGCTGGTGCTGACTGAGCCCCAGGTCGCACGTCTGGGGCTGCTCACCCTGCTGCTGGCAGCTCTCTGGACTGGAAGCCAGGGCGTCTCCTGTAAGTACCGACGTTGAGCCTTTCCCCACGCCTGCCCCAGCACCGTCCCCGCCTCCTCCACTGACGGGGTTTTGCGGGGTCGGGAAGGGGGACAAGAGCTTCAACTCCTGCTTCTGCCATGGGCTTGGGGGGCTAAGGGCATCGCCAGCTGCCCGAGCACGGGGCTGTCCTGGTCTTGTTCAACATGAGCAAAAATAGGCTTGGGGATGGCTTCAGCCCCGGCACCCTGGCTGGGGAGCTCAGTAATAACCCCCCGTGGGCAGGGAAACGGGGGGCTCCTACCCTGGGGCAAAGCAGCACCGCCGGGGATGCGAGAGGGGACCCCTCGTAGCGGGAGGGAGCAGGAGAGTCCCTGGGGGAGCACCCACACCCCTCAGGGTAGCACCCACACCCTTCATGCCAGGCGTGGGAGAGCACTAACCCCTCTCGCCTCCTCTCAGTCTGCAGCCCCTACGGCGCCTGCTGCTACAAGGAGATGTTCGTCCGGCAGAAAATCCCTGCCTTCCTCATCAGGAGCTACCAGAAGACGCCTTCCCACTGCTCCCGCAAGACTGCGTGGTGAGTATCCCCAGCCCCCACCAAGCCTTCCTCCCTGGCACCTCGCTTCTCACCCTCGCTCGCCCAGCTTCCCTACCAGTTGTTCTGCCTTCAGGGATCCCCCAAAACAAGCCACCCCCAAAGGGTGCCGTGGTTGGGGGTGCCCTGCCCTGGCTCTTCACATGCACCTCCCTCCTCACTGCTTTATCCCAAATAGCCCCCAAATCCCCCGTTTCAGCTGCCAGCCAGAAAAACAGGAAGGAAGACGAGGTTTCAGAGATTGCTAAAAGTCAGCACTTTGGGGGGATGCGGGGGGCAGGATGCTGCAGGCATCCCCAGGCTGGCAGGGGAACCCCAGGGCACGGCCGGAGCCTGCACCCACCCAGCTAACGCAGCCCCTCTCTCCCCACCAGCGTGGAGCTACTGAAGGGGAAGAAGTTCTGCGTGGACTGGGAGGAGGGCTGGTTCCAGCAGTACCGGCGGCAGAAGGAGTCGACCAGCACCTCCACGTGAAGCTGCCTTCCATATAAGCTCTATTTATTCGCATCCCGCAATTATCTGTATGTTGTCGTCTCGTTAACTTACGGAGCTGGCTCCGTCCCCTCCCCTGCCGTCGCCCCCTCCACACTACTGTACATCCCTCGACGGGTGTAATAAAACATCTCGTGCGGACCTGCAGCTGGAGTGAGACGATGTAAATCCTGCGTGAGAAAACAGGGGTCACATCAGGGCTCAGAATCCCCGCGGGGACCCAGGCATAGTCCTGGAAGCCCCTGGCAGGGCAGAGAAACCCAAAGGGCCGAGGCTGAACCCCTCAGCTCCCCCCCAAGATGAAGCGGCCCCAGCCCGGGCGGCTGCCCGCCCGGTGGGATGCGCATTGAGGCAGGGATAAAGGCAGGCGCAGGCTGGCAATGGGAGAAAGGCTGGGTTTGGGGGGTGTTGGGGGTTTGATGTTGTGCCCATCATCTCCTGCAAGGGGCAGGGAGACGATGAGCACAGCAAGCCCATGCCACACTCCCTCCCTCCCCGGATCACAGCCCTCTGCCCGTCCCCAGGTCCCAGATGCAGGGAAGGAGATGACTGGGCGTGGGGACATTTGTGACCCGGCTCCGCACATGCAGGTCTGTGTTTGTGACCGTACATGCGTGCGGTGCCATGTCACAAACACCCAGGGCTGGATAAATACCCCAACGCAACCGCCCCCTGCTCAGTGGCGCGTTTGCCACGGACGCTGGAGGATCAGGACGGTCTTCGACCGCACCGACATCCCCACGCCCAGCCACCTCCTTCGCTGCAGCCACTTGCGGTGATGGAGCTGAGGTCGCGGCGCCGAAAGGTGCCGCAGTCCCCCCCTGCCCAGTGTCCCGCAGCTCTGCAGGACGAGCAGGCAGGACCCTCCTCTGCGCCTCCCCCGCGCAAAAGGAAGCGTCAGGTCCCCAAGGAGGAAGGTGAGTGCAGAGCAGCCCCCCAGGCACCTGCTAGAGGGGATCTTGGCCGATGCCTGGCTGTGCAAGCAGAGGCCTCTGTACCATGTGAAGGTGCTCCGACCTCTCCCCCATCCCACTCCCAGCATTACCCCCACCGGCACACCCGCACGGTGCTGGGGGTGACAGTGCCATTGTTCCCCAGCAGTGTGTGGGCTGTGCCGGCGGACAGACTGCGACCCCGAGGTCGTTGGGCAGCTCTGCCGTCACCGTGGACTCTGCGTCCATGAGAACTGCCTGGTGAGTCCACGGGGCTTGACACCCCACAGTCCCCAGCACCCCCCGGTCCCCAGACCCACACCGCCAGCAGCCCCTGGCACGCACCCCCTTTTCCCCTCTTGCAGTACCACGCCAGCGGGCTGAGCCAGAGAGGGGCCGATGAAGAGGGCTTCTACGGCTTCCTCTTCCCCGACATCCGGCAGGAGCTGAAGCGGGTGGCACAGAAGGTGAGGTCAGGGCACACGTGTCCCCACCGTGGTCCCCATGCCCGTGTCCGACACTGCACAGCCCAGCAACCCCCCAGGGATGCTCTGGCAGCCGGCTGCAAGCAACCCACCCAGATCCTCCTTCATCCAAAAAGGCCCATTTCTGTGGAAATGGGGGATTTGGGAGGGCAGGTGGCTTGATCGGTGGCCCCGTGTCACCGGCCAGGCGGCCCACCGAAACGTGGCGGGGCTGTGCTGGCTGAGGGCAAAGAGGGTTCCCCAGGGACCTGCAGCGCTGACACTGTCTACCTCCGTGCCATCCCCAGAGGTGCTGCATCTGCCGCCTGCGGGGCGCCTCGGTCACCTGCCGGGGCCGGCGCTGTCCCCGAATCTTCCACTTCCCCTGCGGCAGGGAGCGGGGCTGCGTCTCCCAGTTCTTCGGGGAGTTCAAGTGAGTGTAACCGCCCTGCGGGGCCGTGCCGGTGCCAGGGGGTGGAGGAGCGCTGGGACCAAGCTGTCACCTCCGTCTCGCAGGTCCTTCTGCTGGAAGCACCGACCGGTGCAGCGCGTGCGGGCAGTGCAGCAGGACCGGACCCTATGCCTTATCTGCCAGGAGGCGGTGGCGGGGCGGCCCTGCTATGACACCCTGGTCTGTCCCGCCTGCACCAGCGCCTGGTTCCACCGCCGCTGCATCCAGGTAGGTGGCATCGTCCCTGGCCCCTGACGTGATCAGCCCTGTCGTCACCCCATCACCCATCCCCGGGGGGGCGAACGGGACGCCCCTGCCACTAATGCTGACGCCACCTCTGCCCCAGGGCCAGGCGCTGCGCTCTGCCCTGCACCACTTCCGCTGCCCGCTCTGCCAGGACGTGGCCACCTTCCAGGAGGAGATGTTTCGCCTGGGCATCAAAATCCCTGACAGGTCAGTACCCTCCCCCCTGCCTCCCTCCACCTCCACGATACTCTGGCCGATCACCTCCTGCCTCCCTGGGTGCTGGCGGGGTGTCCCCCACGGCCCCGGGGCTAAGCGCTCCCCTGCTCCCGCAGGGATGCTGCCTGGGAGGAGGACGGGGCCTTCGCAGACCATTACCAGCGGCACAGCTCCTGCGACGCCAGCCAGTGCCTGTGCCCAGCGGGACGGCAGCAGGCGGAGGTGAATGGGTGAGTGCTGGTGGGCCCTGTCCCCGCAGCCCCAGCAAGGAGGCAATGCCTTCGTCTCCTCCTTTGGGCAGGGATGGAGGTTCCCTGGGTGCCGAGCCGGGCATGGCGCAGGGTGCGCGCCGGCAGCTCAGCCCTGGCTGCCAGGGGGTGGAGGTGGGCTCAGCACAGTGCCGAGGCTGGCACCCCACAGCTCGGGGGCCTTTGGTGGCAGTGGGTCCCGTTGCTCCCCCAGGCCCTGGAGACTCCTGCTGTGCAGCTCCTGTGGCTCCCGCGGGACACACCAGCTCTGCTCTGCCGTGGGAGAAGATGCCGACTCCTGGGAGTGCGGAGACTGCAGCAACACGGGCACCGGTGAGGGGTGCAGCCGGGGGGACAGGGTCCCCAGGGCCACGAGGCCACCACAGCCATCTGGGACCTGGGGAGAGGCGCAGGGCTGTGGTCCGGGCAGGGAGGGACTGTGGCATCGGCTTGTTGTGCTCATCATCTGCCTGTCCCTTGCAGTGCCCGCCGTTGCAGCCGGCCCAGACTCCAGCCCCGCCGGTGCAGGGACCCTCGCACAGCACCCCGGCTCCTGGCACTTCGGCTGAGGAGGAAGAGGCCAGGATCCTCGCAGGACACCCTGTCCCAGAAACCTGCAGATCCTCACTAATAAAAGTTGGATCTTCACACATGCGTTTGCTGATGTGCCCGAGCACTGCAGGGCAAGAGCCTCCACGGTGGCACCGACCCTCCTCTTGGCACCGCGGTACCGCCCTCGGGTTATTACCCATTATTGCTTTCTCATGTAGGCAGCGATGAAGTTGCAATAACTAGTCCAAGGGCAATCAAGAGAGACTTCAGGGCCTTGGGACAACTGGTTAAGGGATCAGGAGCACAAGTAGCGTTCTCCTCTATCCCTCCAGTTCCAGGGAATGATGAGGGAAGAAACAGGAAGAACCTGCAGATCAATAACTGGCTCCGAGACTGGAGTCACCTGCAAAATTTTGGGGTTTTTGATCATGGGTCGGTCTACACGACATCAGGCCGTGACAATGGTGATGAAAGGGTCGAGTGTTTATGGGTAAGAGTCCGGGGAAAGGCCAACAAAGCACATATCACGGTGGGAGCCATGCTTATAGACCAGCCGGGATGAAGAGACAGATGAACTATTCCATAAGCATCTGGGAGAAGTCTCACGATCGCTAGCCCTTGTTCTCGTGGGGGACTTCAACTCACCAGATGTCTGCTGGAAATGCAAAACAGCGGAGAGGAAACACTCTAGGTGGTTCCTGGAGTGTGTGGAAGGTAACTTCCTGACACAGCTGGTGAGCCAGCCAACTAGGGAAGGGAAGGCTCCTGAGGTTGGCCTTCTGGCGTCCTGGACCTGATGTTTGCGAACAGAGAAGGACTTGTGGGTGATGTGATGGTTGGAGGCCGTCTTGGGCACAGCGATCACGAAATGATAGAGTTTTTGACTCTCGGAGAAGTAAGGAGAGGGGTCAGCAGAACTGCCACCTTGGGCTTGCGGAGGGCAGACTTTGGCCTGTTTAGGAGACGGGTTGACAGAGTCCCTTGGGAGGCAGTCCTGAAGGGCAAAGGAGTCCAGGAAGGCTGGACATTCTTCAAGAAGGAAACCTTAAAGGCGCAGGAGCAGGCCGTCCCCATGTGCCAAAAGACGAGCCGCCGGCGGCGAAGACCGGCCTGCCCCTTGCCGTGCCCCCGTTCCAGCAGCCCAGACTCCAGACCCCCGGCCAGAGGGGATTTTGGCCGGTGCCTGGCTGTGCAAGCAGAGGCCCCCACGCCGTGGGAAGGTGCTCTGGCCTCTCCCCCAGCCCACTCCCAGGGTTACCCCCACTGGCACCCCGGCACCGTGCCGGGGGTGACAGTGCCGCTGTCCCCCAGCAGTGTGCGGCCTGTGCCGGCGGGCAGAATGTGACCGCGAGGTCGTTGGGCAGCTCTGCTGTCAGCACGGACTCTGGGTCCATGAGAACTGCCTGGTGAGTCCTCGGGGCTCGACACCGCACGGTCCCCAACACCCCCGGTCCCCAGACCCGCACCACCGGCAGCCCCTGGCACGCACCCCCTTTTCCCCTCTTGCAGTACCACGCCAGCGGCCTGAGCCAGAGAGGGGCCGATGAAGAGGGCTTCTACGGCTTCCTCTTCCCCGACATCCGGCAGGAGCTGAAGCGGGTGCCACAGAAGGTGAGGCCGGGGGACTCGTGTCCCCACCGTGGTCCCCATGCCGCGTGTACGGTGCTGCACAGGCCAGCAACCCCCCAGGGATGCTCTGGCAGCCGGCTGCAAGCAACCCACCCAGATCCTCCTTCATCCAAAAAGGCCCATTTCTGTGGAAATGGGGGATTTGGGAGGGCAGGTGGCTTGATCGGTGGCCCCGTGTCACCGGCCAGGCGGCCCATCGAAACGTGGCGGGGCTGTGCTGGCTGAGGGCAAAGAGGGTTCCCCGGGGACCTGCAGCACTGACACTGTCCACCTCCGTGCCATCCCCAGAGGTGCTGCACCTGCCGCCTGCGGGGCGCCTCGGTCACCTGCCGGGGCCGGCGCTGTCCCCGAATCTTCCACTTCCCCTGCGGCAGGGAGCAGGGCTGCGTCTCCCAGTTCTTCGGGGAGTTCAAGTGAGTGTAACCGCCCTGCGGGGCCGTGCCGGTGCCAGGGGGTGGAGGAGCGCTGGGACCAAGCTGTCACCTCCGTCTCGCAGGTCCTTCTGCTGGAAGCACCGACCGGTGCAGCGCGTGCGGGCAGTGCAGCAGGACCAGACCCTATGCCTTATCTGCCAGGAGGCGGTGGCGGGGCGGCCCTGCTATGACACCCTGGTCTGTCCCGCCTGCACCAGCGCCTGGTTCCACCGCCGCTGCATCCAGGTAGGTGGCATCGTCCCTGGCCCCTTACGTGATCAGCCCTGTCGTCACCCCATCACCCACCCCCGGGGGGGCGAACGGGACCCCCCTGCCACTGATGCTGACGCCACCTCTGCCCCAGGGCCAGGCGCTGCGCTCTGCCCTGCACCACTTCCGCTGCCCGCTCTGCCAGGACGTGGCCACCTTCCAGGAGGAGATGTTTCGCCTGGGCATCAAAATCCCTGACAGGTCAGTACCCTCCCCCCTGCCTCCCTCCACCTCCACGATACTCTGGCCGATCACCTCCTGCCTCCCTGGGTGCTGGCGGGGTGTCCCCCACGGCCCCGGGGCTAAGCGCTCCCCTGCTCCCGCAGGGATGCTGCCTGGGAGGAGGACGGGGCCTTCGCAGACCATTACCAGCGGCACAGCTCCTGCGACGCCAGCCAGTGCCTGTGCCCAGCGGGACGGCAGCAGGCGGAGGTGAATGGGTGAGTGCTGGTGGGCCCTGTCCCCGCAGCCCCAGCAAGGAGGCCTTCGTCTCCTCCTTTGGGCAGGGATGGAGGTTCCCTGGGTGCCAAGCCGGGCATGGCGCAGGGTGTGCGCCGGCAGCTCAGCCCCGGCTGCCAGGGGGTGGAGGTGGGCTCAGCACAGTGCCGGGGCTGGCACCCCACAGCTCGGGGGCCTTTGGTGGCAGTGGGTCCCGTTGCTCCCCCAGGCCCTGGAGACTCCTGCTGTGCAGCTCCTGTGGCTCCCGCGGGACACACCAGCTCTGCTCTGCCGTGGGAGAAGATGCCGACTCCTGGGAGTGCGGAGACTGCAGCGACACGGGCACCGGTGAGGGGTGCAGCTGGGGGGACAGGGTCCCCAGGGCCACGAGGCCACCACAGCCATCTGGGACCTGGGGAGAGGCGCAGGGCTGTGGTCCGGGCAGGGAGGGACTGTGGCATCAGCTTGTTGTGCTCATCATCTGCCTGTGCCTTGCAGTGCCCCCTGTTGCAGCGGCCCAGACTCCAGACCCCCGGCCAGAGGGGACTTTGGCCGGTGCCTGGCTGTGCAGGCAGAGGCCCCCACGCTGTGGGAAGGTGCTCTGGCCTCTCCCCTAGCCCACTCCCAGGGTTACCCCCACTGGCACCCCGGCACGGTGCTGGCGGTGACAGTGCCGCTGTCCCCCGGGGACACTTGGGGCACACGTGTCCCCACCATGGTCCCCATGCCCGTGTCCGACACTGCACAGCCCAGCAACCCCCCAGGGATGCTCTGGCAGCCGGCTGCAAGCAACCCACCCAGATCCTCCTTCATCCAAAAAGGCCCATTTCTGTGGAAATGGGGGATTTGGGAGGGCAGGTGGCTTCATCAGTGGCCCCGTGTCACCGGCCAGGCGGCCCACCGAAACGTGGCGGGGCTGTGCTGGCTGAGGGCAAAGAGGGTTCCCCGGGGACCTGCAGCGCTGACACTGTCCACCTCCGTGCCATCCCCAGAGGTGCTGCATCTGCCGCCTGCGGGGCGCCTCGGTCACCTGCCGGGGCCGGCACTGTCCCCGAATCTTCCACTTCCCCTGCGGCAGGGAGCAGGGCTGCGTCTCCCAGTTCTTCGGGGAGTTCAAGTGAGTGTAACCGCCCTGCGGGGCCGTGCTGGTGCCAGGGTGGAGGAGCACTGGGGCTGAACTGTCACCTCCGTCTCGGAGGTCCTTCTGCTGGAAGCGCCGACCGGTGCAGCGCGTGTGGGCAGTGCAGCAGGACCGGACCCTATGCCTTATCTGCCAGGAGGCGGTGGCGGGGCGGCCCTGCTATGACACCCTGGTCTGTCCCGCCTGCACCAGCGCCTGGTTCCACCGCCGCTGCATCCAGGTAGGTGGCATCGTCCCTGGCCCCTGACGTGATCAGCCCTGTCGTCACCCCATCACCCACCCCCGGGGGGGCGAACGGGACGCCCCTGCCACTAATGCTGACGCCACCTCTGCCCCAGGGCCAGGCGCTGCGCTCTGCCCTGCACCACTTCCGCTGCCCGCTCTGCCAGGACGTGGCCACCTTCCAGGAGGAGATGTTTCGCCTGGGCATCAAAATCCCTGACAGGTCAGTACCCTCCCCCCTGCCTCCCTCCACCTCCACGATACTCTGGCCGATCACCTCCTGCCTCCCTGGGTGCTGGCGGGGTGTCCCCCACGGCCCCGGGGCTAAGCGCTCCCCTGCTCCCGCAGGGATGCTGCCTGGGAGGAGGACGGGGCCTTCGCGGACCATTACCAGCGGCACAGCTCCTGCGACACCAGCCAGTGCCTGTGCCCAGCGGGACGGCAGCAGGCGGAGGTGAATGGGTGAGTGCTGGTGGGCCCTGTCCCCGCAGCCCCAGCAAGGAGGCAATGCCTTCATCTCCTCCTTTGGGCAGGGATGGAGGTTCCCTGGGTGCCGAGCCGGGCATGGCGCAGGGTGCGCGCCGGCAGCTCAGCCCTGGCTGCCAGGGGGTGGAGGTGGGCTCAGCACAGTGCCGGGGCTGGCACCCCACAGCTCGGGGGCCTTTGGTGGCAGTGGGTCCCGTTGCTCCCCCAGGCCCTGGAGACTCCTGCTGTGCAGCTCCTGTGGGACACACCAGCTCTGCTCTGCCGTGGGAGAAGATGCCGACTCCTGGGAGTGCGGAGACTGCAGCGACATGGGCAACAGTGAGGGGTGCAGCTGGGGTGCAGAGTGTCCCCACGGCCACAAGGCCACCACAGCCATCTGGGACCTGGGGAGAGGCGCAGGGCTGTGGTCCGGGCAGGAAGGGACTGTGGCATCATCTTGTGGTGCTCATCATCTCCCTGCCTCTTGCTGTGCCACCGTTGCAGCCGGGCCAGGCTCCGGACCCCAGCCAGAGGGGTTTTTGGCCAGTGCCCGGCTGTGAAGGCAGAGGCCCCCTGCCGTGGGAAGGTGCTCTGGCCTCTCCCCCATCCCACTCCCAGCGTTAACCCCACTGGCTCCCTGGCGTGGTGCTTGGGGTTAACAGTGCCGCCGACCCCGGCAGTGTGCGGGCTGTGCCGGTGGGCAGACTGTGACCCCAAGGTCGTTAGGCAGCTCTGCCGTCACGATGGGCTCTGCATCCATGAGAACTGCCTGGTGAGTCCACGGGGCTCGACACCGCAAGGTCCCCAACACACCCCGGTCTCCAGCCCCGCACCGCCAGCAGCCGCTGGCACACGCCCGCTTTTCCCCTCTTGCAGTACCATGCCAGCAGGCTGAGCCAGAGAGGGGCCGATGAAGAGGACCAGTGCTGCCCTCGAATCTTCCACTTCCCCTGCGGCAGCAAGCGGGGCTGCATCTCCCAGTTCTTCGGGGAGTTCAAGTGAGCATAGCCGCCCCACAGGGCTGAGGCCAGTGCCAGGGCAGAGGAGGGATGGGGCTCAACTGTCACCTCCGTCCCACAGGTCCTTCCACTGGAAGCACCGGCCAGTGCAGCACGTGCGGGCGGTGCAGCACGACCGGTCTGGTCCTGCCTTATCTGCCAGGAGGCGGTGGCGGGGTGGTCCTGCTACGACACCCTGGTGTGTCCCACCTGTGCCAGCACCTGGTTCCAGCGCTGCTGCATCCAGGTAGGCGGCATTGCCCCCAGCCCCTGACATGATGAGCCCTGTCGTCAACCCATCTCAGGGTCTCGGGTTGGGCTGGGGCGAGCCCGGCCACCACCGAGCCACTCGCCCAGTGCAAAATTGCAAGAGAGGCATCGCAGCCGAGCTGACAATGGGTGGTTTTGGAAAAGAAACTTGCCCGGGGCTTTGGCAAGCGCAAGCCTCACGCTGCGTGGTTTGCCGGTGGCAACAACCAAACCCAAAACAGACTGACGGCCCTGGCGCATCACCAGTGGCGCAGAGCTCCCGGCTGCTCGCCACACTTTCCAGCAGCCCTCGGGTACCGCAGGGGCCAGAGGGGCCGGGAGAAGGATTTTCCATTCACCGGTTGCCCTTTATCAATATCTCTGGGCGGTTCTTTCCCCGGGGAGAGCCCACAGCTGTCATGGAAAGCCTGGCCGGGGAGTACACCACGCCGAGGTGCAGGCAGGAGAGGCAGGTCGCTCTCGGTGGCCCCGAGTCAGCAAGAGCTGCCGGCTGCTGGTGCTGACTGAGCCCCAGGTCGCACGTCTGGGGCTGCTCACCCTGCTGCTGGCAGCTCTCTGGACTGGAAGCCAGGGCGTCTCCTGTAAGTACCGACGTTGAGCCTTTCCCCACGCCTGCCCCAGCACCGTCCCCGCCTCCTCCACTGACGGGGTTTTGCGGGGTCGGGAAGGGGGACAAGAGCTTCAACTCCTGCTTCTGCCATGGGCTTGGGGGGCTAAGGGCATCGCCAGCTGCCCGAGCACGGGGCTGTCCTGGTCTTGTTCAACATGAGCAAAAATAGGCTTGGGGATGGCTTCAGCCCCGGCACCCTGGCTGGGGAGCTCAGTAATAACCCCCCGTGGGCAGGGAAACGGGGGGCTCCTACCCTGGGGCAAAGCAGCACCGCCGGGGATGCGAGAGGGGACCCCTCGTAGCGGGAGGGAGCAGGAGAGTCCCTGGGGGAGCACCCACACCCCTCAGGGTAGCACCCACACCCTTCATGCCAGGCGTGGGAGAGCACTAACCCCTCTCGCCTCCTCTCAGTCTGCAGCCCCTACGGCGCCTGCTGCTACAAGGAGATGTTCGTCCGGCAGAAAATCCCTGCCTTCCTCATCAGGAGCTACCAGAAGACGCCTTCCCACTGCTCCCGCAAGACTGCGTGGTGAGTATCCCCAGCCCCCACCAAGCCTTCCTCCCTGGCACCTCGCTTCTCACCCTCGCTCGCCCAGCTTCCCTACCAGTTGTTCTGCCTTCAGGGATCCCCCAAAACAAGCCACCCCCAAAGGGTGCCGTGGTTGGGGGTGCCCTGCCCTGGCTCTTCACATGCACCTCCCTCCTCACTGCTTTATCCCAAATAGCCCCCAAATCCCCCGTTTCAGCTGCCAGCCAGAAAAACAGGAAGGAAGACGAGGTTTCAGAGATTGCTAAAAGTCAGCACTTTGGGGGGATGCGGGGGGCAGGATGCTGCAGGCATCCCCAGGCTGGCAGGGGAACCCCAGGGCACGGCCGGAGCCTGCACCCACCCAGCTAACGCAGCCCCTCTCTCCCCACCAGCGTGGAGCTACTGAAGGGGAAGAAGTTCTGCGTGGACTGGGAGGAGGGCTGGTTCCAGCAGTACCGGCGGCAGAAGGAGTCGACCAGCACCTCCACGTGAAGCTGCCTTCCATATAAGCTCTATTTATTCGCATCCCGCAATTATCTGTATGTTGTCGTCTCGTTAACTTACGGAGCTGGCTCCGTCCCCTCCCCTGCCGTCGCCCCCTCCACACTACTGTACATCCCTCGACGGGTGTAATAAAACATCTCGTGCGGACCTGCAGCTGGAGTGAGACGATGTAAATCCTGCGTGAGAAAACAGGGGTCACATCAGGGCTCAGAATCCCCGCGGGGACCCAGGCATAGTCCTGGAAGCCCCTGGCAGGGCAGGGAAACCCAAAGGGCCGAGGCTGAACCCCTCAGCTCCCCCCCAAGATGAAGCGGCCCCAGCCCGGGCGGCTGCCCGCCCGGTGGGATGCGCATTGAGGCAGGGATAAAGGCAGGCGCAGGCTGGCAATGGGAGAAAGGCTGGGTTTGGGGGGTGTTGGGGGTTTGATGTTGTGCCCATCATCTCCTGCAAGGGGCAGGGAGACGATGAGCACAGCAAGCCCATGCCACACTCCCTCCCTCCCCGGATCACAGCCCTCTGCCCGTCCCCAGGTCCCAGATGCAGGGAAGGAGATGACTGGGCGTGGGGACATTTGTGACCCGGCTCCGCACATGCAGGTCTGTGTTTGTGACCGTACATGCGTGCGGTGCCATGTCACAAACACCCAGGGCTGGATAAATACCCCAACGCAACCGCCCCCTGCTCAGTGGCGCGTTTGCCACAGACGCTGGAGGATCAGGACGGTCTTCGACCGCACCGACATCCCCACGCCCAGCCACCTCCTTCGCTGCAGCCACTTGCGGTGATGGAGCTGAGGTCGCGGCGCCGAAAGGTGCCGCAGTCCCCCCCTGCCCAGTGTCCCGCAGCTCTGCAGGACGAGCAGGCAGGACCCTCCTCTGCGCCTCCCCCGCGCAAAAGGAAGCGTCAGGTCCCCAAGGAGGAAGGTGAGTGCAGAGCAGCCCCCCAGGCACCTGCTAGAGGGGATCTTGGCCGATGCCTGGCTGTGCAAGCAGAGGCCTCTGTACCATGTGAAGGTGCTCCGACCTCTCCCCCATCCCACTCCCAGCATTACCCCCACCGGCACACCCGCACGGTGCTGGGGGTGACAGTGCCATTGTTCCCCAGCAGTGTGTGGGCTGTGCCGGCGGACAGACTGCGACCCCGAGGTCGTTGGGCAGCTCTGCCGTCACCGTGGACTCTGCGTCCATGAGAACTGCCTGGTGAGTCCACGGGGCTTGACACCCCACAGTCCCCAGCACCCCCCGGTCCCCAGACCCACACCGCCAGCAGCCCCTGGCACGCACCCCCTTTTCCCCTCTTGCAGTACCACGCCAGCGGGCTGAGCCAGAGAGGGGCCGATGAAGAGGGCTTCTACGGCTTCCTCTTCCCCGACATCCGGCAGGAGCTGAAGCGGGTGGCACAGAAGGTGAGGTCAGGGCACACGTGTCCCCACCGTGGTCCCCATGCCCGTGTCCGACACTGCACAGCCCAGCAACCCCCCAGGGATGCTCTGGCAGCCGGCTGCAAGCAACCCACCCAGATCCTCCTTCATCCAAAAAGGCCCATTTCTGTGGAAATGGGGGATTTGGGAGGGCAGGTGGCTTGATCGGTGGCCCCGTGTCACCGGCCAGGCGGCCCACCGAAACGTGGCGGGGCTGTGCTGGCTGAGGGCAAAGAGGGTTCCCCGGGGACCTGCAGCGCTGACACTGTCTACCTCCGTGCCATCCCCAGAGGTGCTGCATCTGCCGCCTGCGGGGCGCCTCGGTCACCTGCCGGGGCCGGCGCTGTCCCCGAATCTTCCACTTCCCCTGCGGCAGGGAGCGGGGCTGCGTCTCCCAGTTCTTCGGGGAGTTCAAGTGAGTGTAACCGCCCTGCGGGGCCGTGCCGGTGCCAGGGGGTGGAGGAGCGCTGGGACCAAGCTGTCACCTCCGTCTCGCAGGTCCTTCTGCTGGAAGCACCGACCGGTGCAGCGCGTGCGGGCAGTGCAGCAGGAACAGACCCTATGCCTTATCTGCCAGGAGGCGGTGGCGGGGCGGCCCTGCTATGA
Source organism: Aptenodytes patagonicus (assembly GCF_965638725.1). NCBI lineage: Eukaryota > Metazoa > Chordata > Aves > Sphenisciformes > Spheniscidae > Aptenodytes > Aptenodytes patagonicus. Next base: position 6,433,662 of record NC_134965.1, read on the forward strand.
CACCCTGGTCTGTCCCGCCTGCACCAGCGCCTGGTTCCACCGCCGCTGCATCCAGGTAGGTGGCATCGTCCCTGGCCCCTGACGTGATCAGCCCTGTCGTCACCCCATCACCCACCCCCGGGGGGGCGAACGGGACCCCCCTGCCACTAATGCTGACGCCACCTCTGCCCCAGGGCCAGGCGCTGCGCTCTGCCCTGCACCACTTCCGCTGCCCGCTCTGCCAGGACATGGCCACCTTCCAGGAGGAGATGTTTCGCCTGGGCATCAAAATCCCTGACAGGTCAGTACCCTCCCCCCTGCCTCCCTCCACCTCCGCGATATTCTGGCCGATCACCTCCTGCCTCCCTGGGTGCTGGCGGGGTGTCCCCCACGGCCCCGGGGCTAAGCGCTCCCCTGCTCCCGCAGGGATGCTGCCTGGGAGGAGGATGGGGCCTTCGCAGACCATTACCAGCGGCACAGCTCCTGCGACGCCAGCCAGTGCCTGTGCCCAGCGGGACGGCAGCAGGCGGAGGTGAATGGGTGAGTGCTGGTGGGCCCTGTCCCCGCAGCCCCAGCAAGGAGGCAATGCCTTCGTCTCCTCCTTTGGGCAGGGATGGAGGTTCCCTGGGTGCCGAGCCGGGCATGGCGCAGGGTGCGCGCCGGCAGCTCAGCCCTGGCTGCCAGGGGGTGGAGGTGGGCTCAGCACAGTGCCGAGGCTGGCACCCCACAGCTCGGGGGCCTTTGGTGGCAGTGGGTCCCGTTGCTCCCCCAGGCCCTGGAGACTCCTGCTGTGCAGCTCCTGTGGCTCCCGCGGGACACACCAGCTCTGCTCTGCCGTGGGAGAAGGTGCCGACTCCTGGGAGTGCGGAGACTGCAGCAACACGGGCACCGGTGAGGGGTGCAGCCGGGGGGACAGGGTCCCCAGGGCCACGAGGCCACCACAGCCATCTGGGACCTGGGGAGAGGCGCAGGGCTGTGGTCCGGGCAGGGAGGGACTGTGGCATCGGCTTGTTGTGCTCATCATCTGCCTGTCCCTTGCAGTGCCCGCCGTTGCAGCCGGCCCAGACTCCAGCCCCGCCGGTGCAGGGACCCTCGCACAGCACCCCGGCTCCTGGCACTTCGGCTGAGGAGGAAGAGGCCAGGATCCTCGCAGGACACCCTGTCCCAGAAACCTGCAGATCCTCACTAATAAAAGTTGGATCTTCACACATGCGTTTGCTGATGTGCCCGAGCACTGCAGGGCAAGAGCCTCCACGGTGGCACCGACCCTCCTCTTGGCACCGTGGTACCGCCCTCGGGTTATTACCCATTATTGCTTTCTCATGTAGGCAGCGATGAAGTTGCAATAACTAGTCCAAGGGCAATCAAGAGAGACTTCAGGGCCTTGGGACAACTGGTTAAGGGATCAGGAGCACAAGTAGCGTTCTCCTCTATCCCTCCAGTTCCAGGGAATGATGAGGGAAGAAACAGGAAGAACCTGCAGATCAATAACTGGCTCCGAGACTGGAGTCACCTGCAAAATTTTGGGGTTTTTGATCATGGGTCGGTCTACACGACATCAGGCCGTGACAATGGTGATGAAAGGGTCGAGTGTTTATGGGTAAGAGTCCGGGGAAAGGCCAACAAAGCACATATCACGGTGGGAGCCATGCTTATAGACCAGCCGGGATGAAGAGACAGATGAACTATTCCATAAGCATCTGGGAGAAGTCTCACGATCGCTAGCCCTTGTTCTCGTGGGGGACTTCAACTCACCAGATGTCTGCTGGAAATGCAAAACAGCGGAGAGGAAACACTCTAGGTGGTTCCTGGAGTGTGTGGAAGGTAACTTCCTGACACAGCTGGTGAGCCAGCCAACTAGGGAAGGGAAGGCTCCTGAGGTTGGCCTTCTGGCGTCCTGGACCTGATGTTTGCGAACAGAGAAGGACTTGTGGGTGATGTGATGGTTGGAGGCCGTCTTGGGCACAGCGATCACGAAATGATAGAGTTTTTGACTCTCGGAGAAGTAAGGAGAGGGGTCAGCAGAACTGCCACCTTGGGCTTGCGGAGGGCAGACTTTGGCCTGTTTAGGAGACGGGTTGACAGAGTCCCTTGGGAGGCAGTCCTGAAGGGCAAAGGAGTCCAGGAAGGCTGGACATTCTTCAAGAAGGAAACCTTAAAGGCGCAGGAGCAGGCCGTCCCCATGTGCCAAAAGACGAGCCGCCGGCGGCGAAGACCGGCCTGCCCCTTGCCGTGCCCCCGTTCCAGCAGCCCAGACTCCAGACCCCCGGCCAGAGGGGATTTTGGCCGGTGCCTGGCTGTGCAAGCAGAGGCCCCCACGCCGTGGGAAGGTGCTCTGGCCTCTCCCCCAGCCCACTCCCAGGGTTACCCCCACTGGCACCCCGGCACCGTGCCGGGGGTGACAGTGCCGCGGTCCCCCGGCAGTGTGCGGCCTGTGCCGGCGGGCAGAATGTGACCGCGAGGTCGTTGGGCAGCTCTGCTGTCAGCACGGACTCTGGGTGCATGAGAACTGCCTGGTGAGTCCTCGGGGCTCGACACCGCACGGTCCCCAACACCCACGGTCCCCAGACCCGCACCACCGGCAGCCCCTGGCACGCACCCCCTTTTCCCCTCTTGCAGTACCACGCCAGCGGGCTGAGCCAGAGAGGGGCCGATGAAGAGGGCTTCTACGGCTTCCTCTTCCCCGACATCCGGCAGGAGCTGAAGCGGGTGGCACAGAAGGTGAGGCCGGGGGACTCGTGTCCCCACCGTGGTCCCCATGCCGCGTGTACGGTGCTGCACAGGCCAGCAACCCCCCAGGGATGCTCTGGCAGCCGGCTGCAAGCAACCCACCCAGATCCTCCTTCATCCAAAAAGGCCCATTTCTGTGGAAATGGGGGATTTGGGAGGGCAGGTGGCTTGATCGGTGGCCCCGTGTCACCGGCCAGGCGGCCCACCGAAACGTGGCGGGGCTGTGCTGGCTGAGGGCAAAGAGGGTTCCCCGGGGACCTGCAGCGCTGACACTGTCCACCTCCGTGCCATCCCCAGAGGTGCTGCACCTGCCGCCTGCGGGGCGCCTCGGTCACCTGCCGGGGCCGGCGCTGTCCCCGAATCTTCCACTTCCCCTGCGGCAGGGAGCAGGGCTGCGTCTCCCAGTTCTTCGGGGAGTTCAAGTGAGTGTAACCGCCCTGCGGGGCCGTGCCGGTGCCAGGGGGTGGAGGAGCGCTGGGACCAAGCTGTCACCTCCGTCTCGCAGGTCCTTCTGCTGGAAGCACCGACCGGTGCAGCGCGTGCGGGCAGTGCAGCAGGAACAGACCCTATGCCTTATCTGCCAGGAGGCGGTGGCGGGGCGGCCCTGCTATGACACCCTGGTCTGTCCCGCCTGCACCAGCGCCTGGTTCCACCGCCGCTGCATCCAGGTAGGTGGCATCGTCCCTGGCCCCTGACATGATCAGCCCTGTCGTCACCCCATCACCCACCCCCAGGGGGGCGAACGGGACGCCCCTGCCACTGATGCTGACGCCACCTCTGCCCCAGGGCCAGGCGCTGCGCTCTGCCCTGCACCACTTCCGCTGCCCGCTCTGCCAGGACGTGGCCACCTTCCAGGAGGAGATGTTTCGCCTGGGCATCAAAATCCCTGACAGGTCAGTACCCTCCCCCCTGCCTCCCTCCACCTCCACGATACTCTGGCCGATCACCTCCTGCCTCCCTGGGTGCTGGCGGGGTGTCCCCCACGGCCCCGGGGCTAAGCGCTCCCCTGCTCCCGCAGGGATGCTGCCTGGGAGGAGGACGGGGCCTTCGCAGACCATTACCAGCGGCACAGCTCCTGCGACGCCAGCCAGTGCCTGTGCCCAGCGGGACGGCAGCAGGCGGAGGTGAATGGGTGAGTGCTGGTGGGCCCTGTCCCCGCAGCCCCAGCAAGGAGGCAATGCCTTCGTCTCCTCCTTTGGGCAGGGATGGAGGTTCCCTGGGTGCCGAGCCGGGCATGGCGCAGGGTGCGCGCTGGCAGCTCAGCCCCGGCTGCCAGGGGGTGGAGGTGGGCTCAGCACAGTGCCGGGGCTGGCACCCCACAGCTCGGGGGCCTTTGGTGGCAGTGGGTCCCGTTGCTCCCCCAGGCCCTGGATACTCCTGCTGTGCAGCTCCTGTGGCTCCCGCGGGACACACCAGCTCTGCTCTGCCGTGGGAGAAGATGCCGACTCCTGGGAGTGCGGAGACTGCAGCGACACGGGCACCGGTGAGGGGTGCAGCCGGGGGGGCAGGGTCCCCAGGGCCACGAGGCCACCACAGCCATCTGGGACCTGGGGAGAGGCGCAGGGCTGTGGTCCGGGCAGGGAGGGACTGTGGCATCAGCTTGTTGTGCTCATCATCTGCCTGTGCCTTGCAGTGCCCCCTGTTGCAGCGGCCCAGACTCCAGACCCCCGGCCAGAGGGGACTTTGGCCGGTGCCTGGCTGTGCAGGCAGAGGCCCCCACGCTGTGGGAAGGTGCTCTGGCCTCTCCCCTAGCCCACTCCCAGGGTTACCCCCACTGGCACCCCGGCACGGTGCTGGCAGTGACAGTGCCGCTGTCCCCCGGGGACACTTGGGGCACACGTGTCCCCACCATGGTCCCCATGCCCGTGTCCGACACTGCACAGGCCAGCAACCCCCCAGGGATGCTCTGGCAGCCGGCTGCAAGCAACCCACCCAGATCCTCCTTCATCCAAAAAGGCCCATTTCTGTGGAAATGGGGGATTTGGGAGGGCAGGTGGCTTCATCAGTGGCCCCATGTCACCAGCCAGGTGGCCCACCGAAACGTGGCGGGGCTGTGCTGGCTGAGGGCAAAGAGGGTTCCCCAGGGACCTGCAGCGCTGACACTGTCCACCTCCGTGCCATCCCCAGAGGTGCTGCATCTGCCGCCTGCGGGGCGCCTCGGTCACCTGCCGGGGCCGGCACTGTCCCCGAATCTTCCACTTCCCCTGCGGCAGGGAGCAGGGCTGCGTCTCCCAGTTCTTCGGGGAGTTCAAGTGAGTGTAACCGCCCTGCGGGGCCGTGCCGGTGCCAGGGTGGATTAGCGCTGGGGCTGAACTGTCACCTCCGTCTCGCAGGTCCTTCTGCTGGAAGCACCGACCGGTGCAGCGCGTGCGGGCAGTGCAGCAGGACCGGACCCTATGCCTTATCTGCCAGGAGGCGGTGGCGGGGCGGCCCTGCTATGACACCCTGGTCTGTCCCGCCTGCACCAGCGCCTGGTTCCACCGCCGCTGCATCCAGGTAGGCGGCATCGTCCCTGGCCCCTGACGTGATCAGCCCTGTCGTCACCCCATCACCCACCCCCGGGGGGGCGAACGGGACGCCCCTGCCACTAATGCTGACGCCACCTCTGCCCCAGGGCCAGGCGCTGCGCTCTACCCTGCACCACTTCCGCTGCCCGCTCTGCCAGGACATGGCCACCTTCCAGGAGGAGATGTTTCGCCTGGGCATCAAAATCCCTGACAGGTCAGTACCCTCCCCCCTGCCTCCCTCCACCTCCGTGATACTCTGGCCGATCACCTCCTGCCTCCCTGGGTGCTGGCGGGGTGTCCCCCACGGCCCCGGGGCTAAGCGCTCCCCTGCTCCCGCAGGGATGCTGCCTGGGAGGAGGACGGGGCCTTCGCGGACCATTACCAGCGGCACAGCTCCTGCGACGCCAGCCAGTGCCTGTGCCCAGCGGGACGGCAGCAGGCGGAGGTGAATGGGTGAGTGCTGGTGGGCCCTGTCCCCGCAGCCCCAGCAAGGAGGCAATGCCTTCGTCTCCTCCTTTGGGCAGGGATGGAGGTTCCCTGGGTGCCGAGCCGGGCATGGCGCAGGGTGCGCGCCGGCAGCTCAGCCCTGGCTGCCAGGGGGTGGAGGTGGGCTCAGCACAGTGCCGGGGCTGGCACCCCACAGCTCGGGGGCCTTTGGTGGCAGTGGGTCCCGTTGCTCCCCCAGGCCCTGGAGACTCCTGCTGTGCAGCTCCTGTGGCTCCCGCGGGACACACCAGCTCTGCTCTGCCGTGGGAGAAGGTGCCGACTCCTGGGAGTGCGGAGACTGCAGCAACACGGGCACCGGTGAGGGGTGCAGCCGGGGGGACAGGGTCCCCAGGGCCACAAGGCCACCACAGCCATCTGGGACCTGGGGAGAGGCGCAGGGCTGTGGTCCGGGCAGGGAGGGACTGTGGCATCGGCTTGTTGTGCTCATCATCTGCCTGTCCCTTGCAGTGCCCGCCGTTGCAGCCGGCCCAGACTCCAGCCCCGCCGGTGCAGGGACCCTCGCACAGCACCCCGGCTCCTGGCACTTCGGCTGAGGAGGAAGAGGCCAGGATCCTCGCAGGACACCCTGTCCCAGAAACCTGCAGATCCTCACTAATAAAAGTTGGATCTTCACACATGCGTTTGCTGATGTGCCCGAGCACTGCAGGGCAAGAGCCTCCACGGTGGCACCGACCCTCCTCTTGGCACCGTGGTACCGCCCTCGGGTTATTACCCATTATTGCTTTCTCATGTAGGCAGCGATGAAGTTGCAATAACTAGTCCAAGGGCAATCAAGAGAGACTTCAGGGCCTTGGGACAACTGGTTAAGGGATCAGGAGCACAAGTAGCGTTCTCCTCTATCCCTCCAGTTCCAGGGAATGATGAGGGAAGAAACAGGAAGAACCTGCAGATCAATAACTGGCTCCGAGACTGGAGTCACCTGCAAAATTTTGGGGTTTTTGATCATGGGTCGGTCTACACGACATCAGGCCTGTCTACCTCCGTGCCATCCCCAGAGGTGCTGCATCTGCCGCCTGCGGGGCGCCTCGGTCACCTGCCGGGGCCGGCGCTGTCCCCGAATCTTCCACTTCCCCTGCGGCAGGGAGCGGGGCTGCGTCTCCCAGTTCTTCGGGGAGTTCAAGTGAGTGTAACCGCCCTGCGGGGCCGTGCCGGTGCCAGGGGGTGGAGGAGCGCTGGGGCTGAACTGTCACCTCCGTCTCGCAGGTCCTTCTGCTGGAAGCACCGACCGGTGCAGCGCGTGCGGGCAGTGCAGCAGGATCAGACCCTATGCCTCATCCGCCAGGACGCGGTGGTGGGGTGGCCCTGCTACAACACCCTGGTCTGTGCTGATCACCTCCTGCCTCCCTGGGTACCAGCAGGGTGTCCCCCATGCCCCTGGCGCTGAGTGCTCCCCTGCTCCCACAGGGATATTGCCTGGGAGGAGGATGGAGCCTGCACGGACCATTACCAGCGGCACAGCTCCTGCGACACTGGACAGTGCCTGTGCCCAGCGGGAGGGCAGCAGGCGGTGGTGCATGGCAGTGGCGGGCCAGCCCTGCTATGACACCCTGGTCCGTCCCGCCTGCGCCAGCGCCTGGTTCCACCGCCGCTGCATCTAGGTACGTGGCATCGCCCCTGGCCCCTCACCTGACCACCCCTGTCGTCGCCCTGTCGCCCAGCTCTGGGAGGGAAACGGGACCCCCCTGCCGCTGATGCCACCTCTGCCCAGGGCCAGGCGCTGCGCTCTGCCCTGCACCACTTCCGCCGCCCACTCTGCCAGGACCTGGCGACCTTCCAGGAGGAGATGTTTTGCCTGGGCTTTCAAGTCCCCCACAGGTCGGTACCCCCCGTGGCAGCTGCCCAGATGCCAGCCCCGCCAGCGCAGGGACCCTCGCACAGCACCCCCGCTCCTGGCACTTCGGCTGAGGAAGAAGAGGCCAGGATCCTCAAAGGACACTATCGGAAAATAACGGATGGTTGGCGAGAAGTGACCTGCTTAAGGGACCTGCAGCTGGGGCATAGAAAAACACATACATCATACTGCATGGTGTTTAGCCTTGTGTGTTTGACAAGTAGAACACCTGCATTTAGATAACATAGGCCAGTGACAGACTTGGAGGCACCCCATCGAACACGCTTGAGATTCCTGCCCTGCTACAGGAAAGATCAAAGCACAGTGGTAAACTACGCCTGCGCAAATCCCTGATAAACAGGCAAAAACAGCAGGTTCGGCGATCCTCTAGCATGGACTGAGCTCCGCGGCGCCTGCCTCCCCGCCTGTGTGCCTCTGCCCGGGTGCTGCTTCGGGTATCCCCCCCGACTGGCGAGGTAACGAAAATAAATTTACTCTTTGCATTTTGTCTGTGGTTTTGTGGTTGCTCCTGCGCCCTGCCTGTGCCGGCTCACACATTTGGCGTAGTCGGCAGGATCCAGGAACAGCTATGCCATGGCCGGCAAAAAAATCGGGGACTGGGGAGGCCACGACGGTGACTCCCTGTATTCCGGGATGGCCCAGTACTGAGCGCTGGACCCCTGTGGACACTTTCCTGGCTACATTGGCTCCGCCGGAAGCATGGCCTGAAATAGATGGCGGGGCCATGGTTGCCCCCCAGACAATTGAAACGGCTATGCGTGGGTTGCCATGGGAAGCGGCATCGGAGTCTTCTCGCAAGTTAGCGGGGAGATTGGGATGGTTATTAGTTACCGGTCTTACAGCTCTTGACTGTGAAGTTGTTGCATGATGCAGCAAAAGGAGAGAGTTGGAAAGGGAAGTCGGGACTTTACAAGATGCAAAGGCAATCGCTCAAAAATTGGTGTACAATGGACGAAGGTATTAATTTGGTGCGGCAGATGGGGATGGCTCATGCGTCAGTTACGGGATCCAATCCGGACAGGGTAGCAGTAACGAGAAGTATGAAAATGCAGCTTTTGAGAGGAGCGCCTGCCTCACTAAAACTCTTGATTATAGCAGCAGTCACAAATGCTACGGGTAATGTAGGTGCCCTAGCAAATACCTTGAGGGAAATTGGGGCTGTAACTTCGGGACCATCTCTGTGGGTGGTGAACAACGGAAAGCCGGCAAAACCAAAAGAGTTGCATCACGGGTGATGAGGAAACAGATGTGGAATGATCCTGTACAAGCCGGTATCCCACAATCAGAAATAGATGGGATCACAGCATCAGAAACGTTTCGCCGATGGCAAAAGCTAGCGCTACCAAGCAACAGGAAGCCTTTGATGCCTGCAAAAATGCTTTGATTGAGCATGCGCAATTATACGCTCCTAGGCAAGGATACCCTTTTGAATTAGAAGTAACAATTCTAGACGATATAGTCTCGTGGGGATTGCGGCAGCTGACTGGGCCCAAGAGGACTGGCATGGACAAAAATACCCTATATGGGGGACAGATATATGGCAACAAATTTGGCAATATGTACAAAGGTATTCTTTAAAAGTAAGGCATGTCTCAGCTCGTCAAAAAGATGATTCGCTTGAGTCACAAAATAATAGGGAAGTAGATAATATGACCTCCGCCAAAGTACATGCTCAAGCTATAAATGCGCATATAGCTTGTGGACATCGATCAGCCCATACTGCGCACGCATGGGACATTGCTCACGGTCAAACCCCTTTGCCATTACATATTTATAAAGCATGTGCACACAACGGTACTATTTGTACGCAGCTACATCTAAGGGCATTATATAGGCCATGGGGAAAGATAAAACGGGGTCAGTGGGCCTTCAATACCTGCCCGGTCGATTACGTTGGCCCCTCGCCCCCGTCAAGGGGGTGGCAATATGTATTCACGGCTGTGCATACAGTGTCAGGACTGGTTTTGGCTAAACCCACCAAATATGCTAATCACCAGAGCACAACTGAAGCATTAGAACAACTCGTTCACCAATACGGACCTCCTCACCAAATACAAAGTGACCAAGGAACACACTTGAGTGGACATAATGTACAAGATTGGGCTCAAGGGCTAGGGATAGACTGGATATTCCACATTGCCTACCATCCCCAAGCTAATGGCTTGACTGAAAGAATGAATGGGATGTTGAAGGAACAGTTCAAAAAGCTAACCAGCACTAAAACTTTACAGCATTGGAGTTCACATCTTACTAAAGCAGGTTTTTTTGTTAACCAGCCGGAATATTCATAACCAAACACCCTATGATCGTATTACAACACCTCCAGTACACAACATGGTGAGGATTGAAATTCTTCCAGACGGCATCTCTCCCAAAGTATTAACTACAGGGGACATGGAATCCTTTACACCGACGGATTGCGTGGTGGGACCGCAACCTGTTACTCTAGACGTGAAGATTCATATAATAACCCCTGAGAATGCCGTGTGGTTCTGCACCCCAACTTCTCCTCTTATTTTACATCCTCTGTTGAGATCAGATTCTCGAGTTCTAGTATTTCAGGTGTCTTCGACAAATATCTGTGCCTTATCTAGAGGAGATGGCATTGGAACGGTGTTATCGGTGTCACGAACCCAACACCGAATTGAAGTTCAATCTGAAAAAGCGCAAGCCATAGCTCTTCAATCTGTGTGGGCAATTACCCCACATCAGGTCATCAAACCCAGAGTGATATTAGCTGAAGGAGCTGGAGCAACAGCCTATGTATTACTGGAAGGAGATGACACTCCTGTTTTCCTCCCTTATCACAGGTTGGCTCGTCGTGCTTTGTAGTCTTGTACTACAAGCACATGCCCTGGATACTTTTCCGCAAGATCAGCGTGTAAATACTTGGACCTGGTTGGACTCTACTGTAACTAAGTCATCTGCCTGTTGTATTGAGGGAGGATTAACAGCCGCAGATCTTTTGACAACGTGTTTCATTGGCGTGCCAACCCCAGTAGCTGTATTACAGAATTATACTATGCTAAGTGCTTTTGATATGCGTGTTCCTCATTGTTATTTCTTCCAAGTAGGTAACGGCTGTACGCCAAGGAACATGAGGCGCTTAGGGACATGGTTTAGTGGGCATGGTGGTGTTGGGTTGACGGTTGGACTCGATGATCTTAGAGGTCTTTTCCAACCTTAATGATTCTATGATTCTATGATTACAAAATCGATTGGCGGTGGACCATCTCCTTCTTCAACACCATAAACACTGCTCCGATTTTGAAGGCATGTGTTGCTTCAACATAACTGATGAATCAGCCAGCGCAGAAGACGACATCCAACACCTCCAGGTCTTAATGCATCAAATGAAACAATCTACCGGTGGTGCCCGGCGGGCTGAGTGGTTTAATTCCCTGACAGGATGAGTGGGACACCTGATTCAAAGCATTATTGTAGGGATACGTTTATTCCTTTTTCTAGATGTGTTTATTGCGTGCCTCTGTACGTGCCTCTGGTGTGCCTACACCCCACAAGCCCAAATGGACACCTCCAGCTTCGCCAGCCCCAGCGGAAGTGGTCTCTTGAGCGAGGGGGCGGAATGAGGGAAAATAACGAAAGATTGGCTGAGAAAGAGGAGGCCAGGATCCTCGAAGGACACCCCCGACACCCAACTGCCCTCCCAGCCCCTGTCCCAGAAAACGGCAGATCCTCACTAAAAAAAACAGCACCCCAGGATGCGGTTCGCCCTCTCGGCTGCCAGGGCACACTGCTGACTCCTACTGAGCCTGCTGTCGACCAGCACCCACACATCCCTTTCTGCAGGGCTGCTCTCCAGCCACTCCTCTCCCAATTTGTACTTGTGCCCGGCATCATTATTTTCCTATACTTTAAATTGGTTTTGTATTTTCCCTTTTCTCAGCAAAAAATATTTAGTTCTACTTAAATAAGTTAAACGGAATAAATTCTCCCCTTGAAGAAGGCTGCAGCTCAAGCACCCTCTGGTGACTCGGGGAAAACGGCGGTTACACCGCGGTTACGCCTCCCGCCGTTGCTCCTGGCCCCGCCCACGTCTCCTCAGCCGCTGGCGCGCGAGCCGCGGGCTCCTGGCGGGGCTCTCCGCTCTCCTGAGGTTTCCCCGGTTCAGGACCCCCCCGTACACGGCGCTAGACCGCTCCGCTACGAATCGTGCCGGCACCGGAGCTGCTCGCCGGGGCGACTGGCGCAGGGTGAGCGCGGGCAGCTCCGCCCCGGCTGCCGGGGGGGGAGGTGGGCTCAGCACAGCGCCGGGGCTGGCACCCCACAGCTCGGGGGCCTTTGGTGGCAGTGGGTCCCGTTGCTCCCTCAGGCCCTGGAGACTCCTGCTGTGGCTCCCGTGGGACGCAGCAGCGCTGCTCCACTCGGGGAGAAGATGCCGACTGCTGGGAGTGCGGAGACTGCAGCGACACGGGCACCGGTGAGGGGTGCAGCCGGGGGGACAGGGTCCCCAGGGCCACGAGGCCACCACAGCCATCTGGGACCTGGGGAGAGGCGCAGGGCTGTGGTCCGGGCAGGGAGGGACTGTGGCATCGGCTTGTTGTGCTCATCATCTGCCTGTGCCTTGCAGTGCCCCCTGTTGCAGCGGCCCAGACTCCAGACCCCCGGCCAGAGGGGACTTTGGCCGGTGCCTGGCTGTGCAGGCAGAGGCCCCCACGCTGTGGGAAGGTGCTCTGGCCTCTCCCCTAGCCCACTCCCAGGGTTACCCCCACTGGCACCCCGGCACGGTGCTGGCGGTGACAGTGCCGCTGTCCCCCGGGGACACTTGGGGCACACGTGTCCCCACCGTGGTCCCCATGCCCGTGTCCGACACTGCACAGCCCAGCAACCCCCCAGGGATGCTCTGGCAGCCGGCTGCAAGCAACCCACCCAGATCCTCCTTCATCCAAAAAGGCCCATTTCTGTGGAAATGGGGGATTTGGGAGGGCAGGTGGCTTGATCGGTGGCCCCGTGTCACCGGCCAGGCGGCCCACCGAAACGTGGCGGGGCTGTGCTGGCTGAGGGCAAAGAGGGTTCCCCGGGGACCTGCAGCGCTGACACTGTCTACCTCCGTGCCATCCCCAGAGGTGCTGCATCTGCCGCCTGCGGGGCGCCTCGGTCACCTGCCGGGGCCGGCGCTGTCCCCAAATCTTCCACTTCCCCTGCGGCAGGGAGCGGGGCTGCGTCTCCCAGTTCTTCGGGGAGTTCAAGTGAGTGTAACCGCCCTGCGGGGTTGGGTCCGGTGCCAGGGCAAAGGAGGGCTGGGGCTGAACTGTCACCTCCATCTCGCACGTCCTTCTGCTGGAAGCACCGACCGGTGCAGCACGTGCGGGCAGTGCAGCAGGACCAGACCCTATGCCTCATCTGCCAGGAGGCGGTGGCGGGGCGGCCCTGCTATGGCATCCTGGTCTGTGCCGATCACGTCCTGCCTCCCTGGGTACCGGCAGGGTGTCCCCCACGCTCCTTGGGCTGAGTGCTCCCCTGCTCCCGCAGGGATGCTGCCTGGGAGGAAGACAGGGCCTCCGCGGACCATTACCAGCGGCACGGCTCCTGCGACACCAGCCAGTGCCTGTGCCCAGCGGGACGGCAGCAGGCGGAGGTGAATGGGTGAGTGCTGGTGGGCCCTGTCCCCGCAGCCCCAGCAAGGAGGCGATGCCTTCGTCTCCTCCTTTGGGCAGGGATGGAGGTTCCCTGGGTGCCGAGCCGGGCATGGCGCAGGGTGCGCGCTGGCAGCTCAGCCCTGGCTGCCAGGGGGTGGAGGTGGGCTCAGCACAGTGCCGGGGCTGGCACCCCACGGCTCGGGGGCCTTTGGTGGCAGTGGGTCCCGTTGCTCCCCCAGGCCCTGGAGACTCCTGCTGTGCAGCTCCTGTGGGACACACCAGCTCTGCTCTGCCGTGGGAGAAGGTGCCGACTGCTGGGAGTGCGGAGACTGCAGCGACACGGGCAACAGTGAGGGGTGCAGCTGGGGTGCAGAGTGTCCCCACGGCCACGAGGCCACCACAGCCATCTGGGACCTGGGGAGAGGCGCAGGGCTGTGGTCCGGGCAGGAAGGGACTGTGGCATCATCTTGTGGTGCTCATCATCTCCCTGCCTCTTGCTGTGCCACCGTTGCAGCCGGGCCAGGCTCCGGACCCCAGCCAGAGGGGTTTTTGGCCAGTGCCCGGCTGTGAAGGCAGAGGCCCCCTGCCGTGGGAAGGTGCTCTGGCCTCTCCCCCATCCCACTCCCAGCGTTAACCCCACTGGCTCCCTGGCGTGGTGCTTGGGGTTAACGGTGCCGCCGACCCCGGCAGTGTGCGGGCTGTGCCGGTGGGCAGACTGTGACCCCAAGGTCGTTAGGCAGCTCTGCCGTCACGATGGGCTCTGCATCCATGAGAACTGCCTGGTGAGTCCACGGGGCTCGACACCGCAAGGTCCCCAACACGCCCCGGTCTCCAGCCCCGCACCGCCAGCAGCCACTGGCTGGCGCCCACTTTTCCCCTCTTGCAGTACCATGCCAGCAGGCTGAGCCAGAGAGGGGCCGATGAAGAGGACCAGTGCTGCCCTCGAATCTTCCACTTCCCCTGCGGCAGCAAGCGGGGCTGCATCTCCCAGTTCTTCGGGGAGTTCAAGTGAGCATAGCCGCCCCACAGGGCTGAGGCCAGTGCCAGGGCAGAGGAGGGATGGGGCTCAACTGTCACCTCCGTCCCACAGGTCCTTCTGCTGGAAGCACTGGCCAGTGCAGCACGTGCGGGCGGTGCAGCAGGACCGGTCTGGTCCTGCCTCATCTGCCAGGAGGCGGTGGCGGGGTGGTCCTGCTACGACACCCTGGTGTGTCCCACCTGTGCCAGCACCTGGTTCCAGCGCTGCTGCATCCAGGTAGGCGGCATTGCCCCCAGCCCCTGACATGATGAGCCCTGTCGTCAACCCATCTCAGGGTCTCGGGTTGGGCTGGGGCGAGCCCGGCCACCACCGAGCCACTCACCCAGTGCAAAATTGCAAGAGAGGCATCGCAGCCGAGCTGACAACGGGTGGTTTTGGAAAAGAAACTTGCCCGGGGCTTTGGCAAGCGCAAGCCTCACGCTGCGTGGTTTGCCGGTGGCAACAACCAAACCCAAAACAGACTGACGGCCCTGGCGCATCACCAGTGGCGCAGAGCTCCCGGCTGCTCGCCACACTTTCCAGCAGCCCTCGGGTACCGCAGGGGCCAGAGGGGCCGGGAGAAGGATTTTCCATTCACCGGTTGCCCTTTATCAATATCTCTGGGCGGTTCTTTCCCCGGGGAGAGCCCACAGCTGTCATGGAAAGCCTGGCCGGGGAGTACACCACGCCGAGGTGCAGGCAGGAGAGGCAGGTCGCTCTCGGTGGCCCCGAGTCAGCTGCCGGTTGCTGGTGCTGACTGAGCCCCAGGTCGCACGTCTGGGGCTGCTCACCCTGCTGCTGGCAGCTCTCTGGACTGGAAGCCAGGGCGTCTCCTGTAAGTACCGACGTTGAGCCTTTCCCCACGCCTGCCCCAGCACCGTCCCCGCCTCCTCCACTGACGGGGTTTTGCGGGGTCGGGAAGGGGGACAAGAGCTTCAACTCCTGCTTCTGCCATGGGCTTGGGGGGCTAAGGGCATCGCCAGCTGCCCGAGCACGGGGCTGTCCTGGTCTTGTTCAACATGAGCAAAAATAGGCTTGGGGATGGCTTCAGCCCCAGCACCCTGGCTGGGGAGCTCAGTAATAACCCCCCGTGGGCAGGGAAACGGGGGGCTCCTACCCTGGGGCAAAGCAGCACCGCCGGGGATGCGAGAGGGGACCCCTCGTAGCGGGAGGGAGCAGGAGAGTCCCTGGGGGAGCACCCACACCCCTCAGGGTAGCACCCACACCCTTCATGCCAGGCGTGGGAGAGCACTAACCCCTCTCGCCTCCTCTCAGTCTGCAGCCCCTACGGCGCCTGCTGCTACAAGGAGATGTTCGTCCGGCAGAAAATCCCTGCCTTCCTCATCAGGAGCTACCAGAAGACGCCTTCCCACTGCTCCCGCAAGACTGCGTGGTGAGTATCCCCAGCCCCCACCAAGCCTTCCTCCCTGGCACCTCGCTTCTCACCCTCGCTCGCCCAGCTTCCCTACCAGTTGTTCTGCCTTCAGGGATCCCCCAAAACAAGCCACCCCCAAAGGGTGCCGTGGTTGGGGGTGCCCTGCCCTGGCTCTTCACATGCACCTCCCTCCTCACTGCTTTATCCCAAATAGCCCCCAAATCCCCCGTTTCAGCTGCCAGCCAGAAAAACAGGAAGGAAGACGAGGTTTCAGAGATTGCTAAAAGTCAGCACTTTGGGGGGATGCGGGGGGCAGGATGCTGCAGGCATCCCCAGGCTGGCAGGGGAACCCCAGGGCACGGCCGGAGCCTGCACCCACCCAGCTAACGCAGCCCCTCTCTCCCCACCAGCGTGGAGCTACTGAAGGGGAAGAAGTTCTGCGTGGACTGGGAGGAGGGCTGGTTCCAGCAGTACCGGCGGCAGAAGGAGTCGACCAGCACCTCCACGTGAAGCTGCCTTCCATATAAGCTCTATTTATTCGCATCCCGCAATTATCTGTATGTTGTCGTCTCGTTAACTTACGGAGCCGGCTCCGTCCCCTCCCCTGCCGTCGCCCCCTCCACACTACTGTACATCCTTCGACGGGTGTAATAAAACAGGTCGTGCGGACCTGCAGCTGGAGTGAGACGATGTAAATCCTGCGTGAGAAAACAGGGGTCACATCAGGGCTCAGAATCCCCGCGGGGACCCAGGCATAGTCCTGGAAGCCCCTGGCAGGGCAGGGAAACCCAAAGGGCCGAGGCTGAACCCCTCAGCTCCCCCCCAAGATGAAGCGGCCCCAGCCCGGGCGGCTGCCCGCCCGGTGGGATGCGCATTGAGGCAGGGATAAAGGCAGGCGCAGGCTGGCAATGGGAGAAAGGCTGGGTTTGGGGGGTGTTGGGGGTTTGATGTTGTGCCCATCATCTCCTGCAAGGGGCAGGGAGACGATGAGCACAGCAAGCCCATGCCACACTCCCGCCCTCCCCGGATCACAGCCCTCTGCCCGTCCCCAGGTCCCAGATGCAGGGAAGGAGATGACTGGGCGTGGGGACATTTGTGACCCGGCTCCGCACATGCAGGTCTGTGTTTGTGACCGTACATGCGTGCGGTGCCATGTCACAAACACCCAGGGCTGGATAAATACCCCAACGCAACCGCCCCCTGCTCAGTGGCGCGTTTGCCACGGACGCTGGAGGATCAGGACGGTCTTCGACCGCACCGACATCCCCACGCCCAGCCACCTCCTTCGCTGCAGCCACTTGCGGTGATGGAGCTGAGGTCGCGGCGCCGAAAGGTGCCGCAGTCCCCCCCTGCCCAGTGTCCCGCAGCTCTGCAGGACGAGCAGGCAGGACCCTCCTCTGCGCCTCCCCCGCGCAAAAGGAAGCGTCAGGTCCCCAAGGAGGAAGGTGAGTGCAGAGCAGCCCCCCAGGCACCTGCTAGAGGGGATCTTGGCCGATGCCTGGCTGTGCAAGCAGAGGCCTCTGTACCATGTGAAGGTGCTCCGACCTCTCCCCCATCCCACTCCCAGCATTACCCCCACCGGCACACCCGCACGGTGCTGGGGGTGACAGTGCCATTGTTCCCCAGCAGTGTGTGGGCTGTGCCGGCGGACAGACTGCGACCCCGAGGTCGTTGGGCAGCTCTGCCATCACCGTGGACTCTGCGTCCATGAGAACTGCCTGGTGAGTCCACGGGGCTTGACACCCCACAGTCCCCAGCACCCCCCGGTCCCCAGACCCACACCGCCAGCAGCCCCTGGCACGCACCCCCTTTTCCCCTCTTGCAGTACCACGCCAGCGGCCTGAGCCAGAGAGGGGCCGATGAAGAGGGCTTCTACGGCTTCCTCTTCCCCGACATCCGGCAGGAGCTGAAGCGGGTGGCACAGAAGGTGAGGTCAGGGCACACGTGTCCCCACCGTGGTCCCCATGCCGCATGTACGGTGCTGCACAGGCCAGCAACCCCCCAGGGATGCTCTGGCAGCCGGCTGCAAGCAACCCACCCAGATCCTCCTTCATCCAAAAAGGCCCATTTCTGTGGAAATGGGGGATTTGGGAGGGCGGGTGGCTTGATCGGTGGCCCCGTGTCACCGGCCAGGCGGCCCACCGAAACGTGGCGGGGCTGTGCTGGCTGAGGGCAAAGAGGGTTCCCCGGGGACCTGCAGCGCTGACACTGTCTACCTCCGTGCCATCCCCAGAGGTGCTGCATCTGCCGCCTGCGGGGCGCCTCGGTCACCTGCCGGGGCCGGCGCTGTCCCCGAATCTTCCACTTCCCCTGCGGCAGCGAGCGGGGATGCGTCTCCCAGTTCTTTGGGGAGTTCAAGTGAGTGTAACCGCCCTGCGGGGCCATGCCGGTGCCGGGGGGTGGAGGAGCGCTGGGACCAAGCTGTCACCTCCGTCTTGCAGGTCCTTCTGCTGGAAGCACCGACCGGTGCAGCGCGTGCGGGCAGTGCAGCAGGACCAGACCCTATGCCTTATCTGCCAGGAGGCGGTGGCGGGGCGGCCCTGCTATGACACCCTGGTCTGTCCCGCCTGCACCAGCGCCTGGTTCCACCGCCGCTGCATCCAGGTAGGTGGCATCGTCCCTGGCCCCTGACGTGATCAGCCCTGTCGTCACCCCATCACCCACCCCCGGGGGGGCGAACGGGACGCCCCTGCCACTGATGCTGACGCCACCTCTGCCCCAGGGCCAGGCGCTGCGCTCTGCCCTGCACCACTTCCGCTGCCCGCTCTGCCAGGACGTGGCCACCTTCCAGGAGGAGATGTTTCGCCTGGGCATCAAAATCCCTGACAGGTCAGTACCCTCCCCCCTGCCTCCCTCCACCTCCGCGATACTCTGGCCGATCACCTCCTGCCTCCCTGGGTGCTGGCGGGGTGTCCCCCACGGCCCCGGGGCTAAGCGCTCCCCTGCTCTCGCAGGGATGCTGCCTGGGAGGAGGACGGGGCCTTCGCAGACCATTACCAGCGGCACAGCTCCTGCGACGCCAGCCAGTGCCTGTGCCCAGTGGGACGGCAGCAGGCGGAGGTGAATGGGTGAGTGCTGGTGGGCCCTGTCCCCGCAGCCCCAGCAAGGAGGCAATGCCTTCGTCTCCTCCTTTGGGCAGGGATGGAGGTTCCCTGGGTGCCGAGCCGGGCATGGCGCAGGGTGCGCGCCGGCAGCTCAGCCCTGGCTGCCAGGGGGTGGAGGTGGGCTCAGCACAGTGCCGGGGCTGGCACCCCACAGCTCGGGGGCCTTTGGTGGCAGTGGGTCCCGTTGCTCCCCCAGGCCCTGGAGACTCCTGCTGTGCAGCTCCTGTGGCTCCCGCGGGACACACCAGCTCTGCTCTGCCGTGGGAGAAGATGCCGACTCCTGGGAGTGCGGAGACTGCAGCGACACGGGCACCGGTGAGGGGTGCAGCCGGGGGGACAGGGTCCCCAGGGCCACGAGGCCACCACAGCCATCTGGGACCTGGGGAGAGGCGCAGGGCTGTGGTCCGGGCAGGGAGGGACTGTGGCATCGGCTTGTTGTGCTCATCATCTGCCTGTCCCTTGCAGTGCCCGCCGTTGCAGCCGGCCCAGACTCCAGCCCCGCCGGTGCAGGGACCCTCGCACAGCACCCCGGCTCCTGGCACTTCGGCTGAGGAGGAAGAGGCCAGGATCCTCGCAGGACACCCTGTCCCAGAAACCTGCAGATCCTCACTAATAAAAGTTGGATCTTCACACGTGCGTTTGCTGATGTGCCCGAGCACTGCAGGGCAAGAGCCTCCACGGTGGCACCGACCCTCCTCTTGGCACCGTGGTACCGCCCTCGGGTTATTACCCATTATTGCTTTCTCATGTAGGCAGCGATGAAGTTGCAATAACAAGTCCAAGGGCAATCAAGAGAGACTTCAGGGCCTTGGGACGACTGGTTAAGGGATCAGGAGCACAAGTAGCGTTCTCCTCTATCCCTCCAGTTCCAGGGAATGATGAGGGAAGAAACAGGAAGAACCTGCAGATCAATAACTGGCTCCGAGACTGGAGTCACCTGCAAAATTTTGGGGTTTTTGATCATGGGTCGGTCTACACGACATCAGGCCGTGACAATGGTGATGAAAGGGTCGAGTGTTTATGGGTAAGAGTCCAGGGAAAGGCCAACAAGGCACATATCACGGTGGGAGCCATGGTTATAGACCAGCCGGGATGAAGAGACAGATGAACTATTCCATAAGCATCTGGGAGAAGTCTCACGATCGCTAGCCCTTGTTCTCGTGGGGGACTTCAACTCACCAGATGTCTGCTGGAAATGCAAAACAGCGGAGAGGAAACACTCTAGGTGGTTCCTGGAGTGTGTGGAAGGTAACTTCCTGACACAGCTGGTGAGCCAGCCAACTAGGGAAGGGAAGGCTCCTGAGGTTGGCCTTCTGGCGTCCTGGACCTGATGTTTGCGAACAGAGAAGGACTTGTGGGTGATGTGATGGTTGGAGGCCGTCTTGGGCACAGCGATCACGAAATGATAGAGTTTTTGACTCTCGGAGAAGTAAGGAGAGGGGTCAGCAGAACTGCCACCTTGGGCTTGCGGAGGGCAGACTTTGGCCCGTTTAGGAGACGGGTTGACAGGGCAAAGGAGTCCAGGAAGGCTGGACATTCTTCAAGAAGGAAACCTTAAAGGCGCAGGAGCAGGCCGTCCCCATGTGCCAAAAGACGAGCTGGCGGCGGCGAAGAAGACCGGCCTGCCCCTTGCCGTGCCCCCGTTCCAGCAGCCCAGACTCCAGACCCCCGGCCAGAGGGGATTTTGGCCGGTGCCTGGCTGTGCAAGCAGAGGCCCCCACGCCGTGGGAAGGTGCTCTGGCCTCTCCCCCAGCCCACTCCCAGGGTTACCCCCACTGGCACCCCGGCACCGTGCCAGGGGTGACAGTGCCGCTGTCCCCCGGCAGTGTGCGGCCTGTGCCGGCGGACAGACTGTGACCACGAGGTCATTGGGCAGCTCTGCTGTCACCGTGGACTCTGCGTCCATGAGAACTGCCTGGTGAGTCCACGGGGCTTGACACCCCACAGTCCCCAGCACCCCCCGGTCCCCAGACCCACACCGCCAGCAGCCCCTGGCACGCACCCCCTTTTCCCCTCTTGCAGTACCACGCCAGCGGGCTGAGCCAGAGAGGGGCCGATGAAGAGGGCTTCTACGGCTTCCTCTTCCCCGACATCCGGCAGCAGCTGAAGCGGGTGCCACAGAAGGTGAGGCCGGGGGACACGTGTCCCCACCGTGGTCTCCTTGCCCGTGTCCGACACTGCACAGGCCAGCAACCCCCCAGGGATGCTCTGGCAGCCGGCTGCAAGCAACCCACCCAGATCCTCCTTCATCCAAAAAGGCCCATTTCTGTGGAAATGGGGGATTTGGGAGGGCAGGTGGCTTGATCGGTGGCCCCGTGTCACCGGCCAGGCGGCCCACCGAAACGTGGCGGGGCTGTGCTGGCTGAGGGCAAAGAGGGTTCCCCAGGGACCTGCAGCGCTGACACTGTCCACCTCCGTGCCATCCCCAGAGGTGCTGCATCTGCCGCCTGCGGGGCGCCTCAGTCACCTGCCGGGGCCGGCGCTGTCCCCGAATCTTCCACTTCCCCTGCGGCAGGGAGCAGGGCTGCGTCTCCCAGTTCTTCGGGGAGTTCAAGTGAGCGTAACCGCCCTGCGGGGCCATGCCGGTGCCGGGGTGGAGGAGCGCTGGGGCTGAACTGTCACCTCCGTCTCGCAGGTCCTTCTGCTGGAAGCACCAGACAGTGCAGTGTGTGCGTGCAGTGCAGCAGGACCAGACCCTATGCCTCATCTGCCAGGAGGCGGTGGCGGGGTGGCCCTGCTACGGCACCTAGGTCTATGCCGAATACCTCCTACCTCCCTGGGTACCAGCAGGGTGTCCCCCACGCCCCTGGGGCTGAGTGCTCCCCTGCTCCCGCAGGGATGCTGCCTGGGAGGAGGACGGGGCCTTCGCAGACCATTACCAGCGGCACAGCTCCTGCGACGCCAGCCAGTGCCTGTGCCCAGCGGGACGGCAGCAGGCGGAGGTGAATGGGTGAGTGCTGGTGGGCCCTGTCCCCGCAGCCCCAGCAAGGAGGCAATGCCTTCGTCTCCTCCTTTGGGCAGGGATGGAGGTTCCCTGGGTGCCGAGCCGGGCATGGCGCAGGGTGCGCGCCGGCAGCTCAGCCCTGGCTGCCAGGGGGTGGAGGTGGGCTCAGCACAGTGCCGGGGCTGCCACCCCACAGCTCGGGGGCCTGGCACCTGCCGGTGCCAGGGTGGAGGAGCGCTGGGGCTGAACTGTCACCTCCATCTCGCAGGTCCTTCTGCTGGAACCACCAACCAGTGCAGCGCATGCGGGCAGTGCAGCAGGACCGGACCCTATGCCTCATCTGCCAGGACGCGGTGGCAGGGCGGCCCTGCTATGACACCCTGGTCTGTCCCGCCTGCACCAGCGCCTGGTTCCACCGCCGCTGCATCCAGGTAGGTGGCATCATCCCTGGCCCCTGACGTGATCAGCCCTGTCGTCACCCCATCACCCACCCCCGGGGGGGCGAACGGGACGCCCCTGCCACTGATGCTGACGCCACCTCTGCCCCAGGGCCAGGCGCTGCGCTCTGCCCTGCACCACTTCCGCTGCCCGCTCTGCCAGGACGTGGCCACCTTCCAGGAGGAGATGTTTCGCCTGGGCATCAAAATCCCTGACAGGTCAGTACCCTCCCCCCTGCCTCCCTCCACCTCCGCGATACTCTGGCCGATCACCTCCTGCCTCCCTGGGTGCTGGCGGGGTGTCCCCCACGGCCCCGGGGCTAAGTGCTCCCCTGCTCCCGCAGGGATGCTGCCTGGGAGGAGGACGGGGCCTTCGCGGACCATTACCAGCGGCACAGCTCCTGCGACGCCAGCCAGTGCCTGTGCCCAGCGGGACGGCAGCAGGCGGAGGTGAATGGGTGAGTGCTGGTGGGCCCTGTCCCCGCAGCCCCAGCAAGGAGGCAATGCCTTCGTCTCCTCCTTTGGGCAGGGATGGAGGTTCCCTGGGTGCCGAGCCGGGCATGGCGCAGGGTGCGCGCCGGCAGCTCAGCCCTGGCTGCCAGGGGGTGGAGGTGGGCTCAGCACAGTGCCGAGGCTGGCACCCCACAGCTCGGGGGCCTTTGGTGGCAGTGGGTCCCGTTGCTCCCTCAGGCCCTGGAGACTCCTGCTGTGCAGCTCCTGTGGCTCCCGCGGGACACACCAGCTCTGCTCTGCCATGGGAGAAGATGCCGACTCCTGGGAGTGCAGAGACTGCAGCGACACAGGCACCGGTGAGGGGTGCAGCCGGGGGGACAGGGTCCCCAGGGCCACGAGGCCACCACAGCCATCTGGGACCTGGGGAGAGGCGCAGGGCTGTGGTCCGGGCAGGGAGGGACTGTGGCATCGGCTTGTTGTGCTCATCATCTGCCTGTCCCTTGCAGTGCCCCCTGTTGCAGCGGCCCAGACTCCAGACCCCCGGCCAGAGGGGACTTTGGCCGGTGCCTGGCTGTGCAGGCAGAGGCCCCCACGCTGTGGGAAGGTGCTCTGGCCTCTCCCCTAGCCCACTCCCAGGGTTACCCCCACTGGCACCCCGGCACGGTGCTGGCGGTGACAGTGCTGCTGTCCCCCGGGGACACTTGGGGCACACGTGTCCCCACCGTGGTCCCCATGCCCGTGTCCGACACTGCACAGCCCAGCAACCCCCCAGGGATGCTCTGGCAGCCGGCTGCAAGCAACCCACCCAGATCCTCCTTCATCCAAAAAGGCCCATTTCTGTGGAAATGGGGGATTTGGGAGGGCAGGTGGCTTCATCAGTGGCCCCATGTCACCAGCCAGGTGGCCCACCGAAACGTGGCGGGGCTGTGCTGGCTGAGGGCAAAGAGGGTTCCCCGGGGACCTGCAGCGCTGACACTGTCCACCTCCGTGCCATCCCCAGAGGTGCTGCATCTGCCGCCTGCGGGGCGCCTCGGTCACCTGCCGGGGCCGGCACTGTCCCCGAATCTTCCACTTCCCCTGCGGCAGGGAGCAGGGCTGCGTCTCCCAGTTCTTCAGGGAGTTCAAGTGAGTGTAACCGCCCTGCGGGGCCGTGCCGGTGCCAGGGTGGATTAGCGCTGGGGCTGAACTGTCACCTCCGTCTCGCAGGTCCTTCTGCTGGAAGCACCGACCGGTGCAGCGCGTGCGGGCAGTGCAGCAGGACCGGACCCTATGCCTTATCTGCCAGGAGGCGGTGGCGGGGCGGCCCTGCTATGACACCCTGGTCTGTCCCGCCTGCACCAGCGCCTGGTTCCACCGCCGCTGCATCCAGGTAGGTGGCATCATCCCTGGCCCCTGACGTGATCAGCCCTGTCGTCACCCCATCACCCACCCCCGGGGGGGCGAACGGGACGCCCCTGCCACTGATGCTGACGCCACCTCTGCCCCAGGGCCAGGCGCTGCGCTCTGCCCTGCACCACTTCCGCTGCCCGCTCTGCCAGGACGTGGCCACCTTCCAGGAGGAGATGTTTCGCCTGGGCATCAAAATCCCTGACAGGTCAGTACCCTCCCCCCTGCCTCCCTCCACCTCCGCGATACTCTGGCCGATCACCTCCTGCCTCCCTGGGTGCTGGCGGGGTGTCCCCCACGGCCCCGGGGCTAAGCGCTCCCCTGCTCCCGCAGGGATGCTGCCTGGGAGGAGGACGGGGCCTTCGCGGACCATTACCAGCGGCACAGCTCCTGCGACGCCAGCCAGTGCCTGTGCCCAGTGGGACGGCAGCAGGCGGAGGTGAATGGGTGAGTGCTGGTGGGCCCTGTCCCCGCAGCCCCAGCAAGGAGGCGATGCCTTCGTCTCTTCCTTTGGGCAGGGATGGAGGTTCCCTGGGTGCCGAGCCGGGCATGGCGCAGGGTGCGCGCCGGCAGCTCAGCCCTGGCTGCCAGGGGGTGGAGGTGGGCTCAGCACAGTGCCGGGGCTGCCACCCCACAGCTCGGGGGCCTGGCACCTGCCGGTGCCAGGGTGGAGGAGCGCTGGGGCTGAACTGTCACCTCCATCTCGCAGGTCCTTCTGCTGGAACCACCAACCAGTGCAGCGCATGCGGGCAGTGCAGCAGGACCAGACCCTATGCCTCATCTACCAGGACGCGGTGGCAGGGCGGCCCTGCTATGACACCCTGGTCTGTCCCGCCTGCACCAGCGCCTGGTTCCACCGCCGCTGCATCCAGGTAGGTGGCATCATCCCTGGCCCCTGACGTGATCAGCCCTGTCGTCACCCCATCACCCACCCCCGGGGGGGCGAACGGGACGCCCCTGCCACTGATGCTGACGCCACCTCTGCCCCAGGGCCAGGCGCTGCGCTCTGCCCTGCACCACTTCCGCTGCCCGCTCTGCCAGGACATGGCCACCTTCCAGGAGGAGATGTTTCGCCTGGGCATCAAAATCCCTGACAGGTCAGTACCCTCCCCCCTGCCTCCCTCCACCTCCACGATACTCTGGCCGATCACCTCCTGCCTCCCTGGGTGCTGGCGGGGTGTCCCCCACGGCCCCGGGGCTAAGCGCTCCCCTGCTCCCGCAGGGATGCTGCCTGGGAGGAGGACGGGGCCTTCGCGGACCATTACCAGCGGCACAGCTCCTGCGACGCCAGCCAGTGCCTGTGCCCAGCGGGACGGCAGCAGGCGGAGGTGAATGGGTGAGTGCTGGTGGGCCCTGTCCCCGCAGCCCCAGCAAGGAGGCAATGCCTTCGTCTCCTCCTTTGGGCAGGGATGGAGGTTCCCTGGGTGCCGAGCCGGGCATGGCGCAGGGTGCGCGCCGGCAGCTCAGCCCTGGCTGCCAGGGGGTGGAGGTGGGCTCAGCACAGTGCCGAGGCTGGCACCCCACAGCTCGGGGGCCTTTGGTGGCAGTGGGTCCCGTTGCTCCCTCAGGCCCTGGAGACTCCTGCTGTGCAGCTCCTGTGGCTCCCGCGGGACACACCAGCTCTGCTCTGCCGTGGGAGAAGATGCCGACTCCTGGGAGTGCAGAGACTGCAGCGACACAGGCACCGGTGAGGGGTGCAGCCGGGGGGACAGGGTCCCCAGGGCCACGAGGCCACCACAGCCATCTGGGACCTGGGGAGAGGCGCAGGGCTGTGGTCCGGGCAGGGAGGGACTGTGGCATCGGCTTGTTGTGCTCATCATCTGCCTGTCCCTTGCAGTGCCCCCTGTTGCAGCGGCCCAGACTCCAGACCCCCGGCCAGAGGGGACTTTGGCCGGTGCCTGGCTGTGCAGGCAGAGGCCCCCACGCTGTGGGAAGGTGCTCTGGCCTCTCCCCTAGCCCACTCCCAGGGTTACCCCCACTGGCACCCCGGCACGGTGCTGGCGGTGACAGTGCTGCTGTCCCCCGGGGACACTTGGGGCACACGTGTCCCCACCGTGGTCCCCATGCCCGTGTCCGACACTGCACAGCCCAGCAACCCCCCAGGGATGCTCTGGCAGCCGGCTGCAAGCAACCCACCCAGATCCTCCTTCATCCAAAAAGGCCCATTTCTGTGGAAATGGGGGATTTGGGAGGGCAGGTGGCTTCATCAGTGGCCCCATGTCACCAGCCAGGTGGCCCACCGAAACGTGGCGGGGCTGTGCTGGCTGAGGGCAAAGAGGGTTCCCCGGGGACCTGCAGCGCTGACACTGTCCACCTCCGTGCCATCCCCAGAGGTGCTGCATCTGCCGCCTGCGGGGCGCCTCGGTCACCTGCCGGGGCCGGCACTGTCCCCGAATCTTCCACTTCCCCTGCGGCAGGGAGCAGGGCTGCGTCTCCCAGTTCTTCGGGGAGTTCAAGTGAGTGTAACCGCCCTGCGGGGCCGTGCCGGTGCCAGGGTGGATTAGCGCTGGGGCTGAACTGTCACCTCCGTCTCGCAGGTCCTTCTGCTGGAAGCACCGACCGGTGCAGCGCGTGCGGGCAGTGCAGCAGGACCGGACCCTATGCCTTATCTGCCAGGAGGCGGTGGCGGGGCGGCCCTGCTATGACACCCTGGTCTGTCCCGCCTGCACCAGCGCCTGGTTCCACCGCCGCTGCATCCAGGTAGGTGGCATCATCCCTGGCCCCTGACGTGATCAGCCCTGTCGTCACCCCATCACCCACCCCCGGGGGGGCGAACGGGACGCCCCTGCCACTGATGCTGACGCCACCTCTGCCCCAGGGCCAGGCGCTGCGCTCTGCCCTGCACCACTTCCGCTGCCCGCTCTGCCAGGACGTGGCCACCTTCCAGGAGGAGATGTTTCGCCTGGGCATCAAAATCCCTGACAGGTCAGTACCCTCCCCCCTGCCTCCCTCCACCTCCGCGATACTCTGGCCGATCACCTCCTGCCTCCCTGGGTGCTGGCGGGGTGTCCCCCACGGCCCCGGGGCTAAGCGCTCCCCTGCTCCCGCAGGGATGCTGCCTGGGAGGAGGACGGGGCCTTCGCGGACCATTACCAGCGGCACAGCTCCTGCGACGCCAGCCAGTGCCTGTGCCCAGTGGGACGGCAGCAGGCGGAGGTGAATGGGTGAGTGCTGGTGGGCCCTGTCCCCGCAGCCCCAGCAAGGAGGCGATGCCTTCGTCTCTTCCTTTGGGCAGGGATGGAGGTTCCCTGGGTGCCGAGCCGGGCATGGCGCAGGGTGCGCGCCGGCAGCTCAGCCCTGGCTGCCAGGGGGTGGAGGTGGGCTCAGCACAGTGCCGGGGCTGCCACCCCACAGCTCGGGGGCCTGGCACCTGCCGGTGCCAGGGTGGAGGAGCGCTGGGGCTGAACTGTCACCTCCATCTCGCAGGTCCTTCTGCTGGAACCACCAACCAGTGCAGCGCATGCGGGCAGTGCAGCAGGACCAGACCCTATGCCTCATCTACCAGGACGCGGTGGCAGGGCGGCCCTGCTATGACACCCTGGTCTGTCCCGCCTGCACCAGCGCCTGGTTCCACCGCCGCTGCATCCAGGTAGGTGGCATCATCCCTGGCCCCTGACGTGATCAGCCCTGTCGTCACCCCATCACCCACCCCCGGGGGGGCGAACGGGACGCCCCTGCCACTGATGCTGACGCCACCTCTGCCCCAGGGCCAGGCGCTGCGCTCTGCCCTGCACCACTTCCGCTGCCCGCTCTGCCAGGACGTGGCCACCTTCCAGGAGGAGATGTTTCGCCTGGGCATCAAAATCCCTGACAGGTCAGTACCCTCCCCCCTGCCTCCCTCCACCTCCACGATACTCTGGCCGATCACCTCCTGCCTCCCTGGGTGCTGGCGGGGTGTCCCCCACGGCCCCGGGGCTAAGCGCTCCCCTGCTCCCGCAGGGATGCTGCCTGGGAGGAGGACGGGGCCTTCGCGGACCATTACCAGCGGCACAGCTCCTGCGACGCCAGCCAGTGCCTGTGCCCAGCGGGACGGCAGCAGGCGGAGGTGAATGGGTGAGTGCTGGTGGGCCCTGTCCCCGCAGCCCCAGCAAGGAGGCAATGCCTTCGTCTCCTCCTTTGGGCAGGGATGGAGGTTCCCTGGGTGCCGAGCCGGGCATGGCGCAGGGTGCGCGCCGGCAGCTCAGCCCTGGCTGCCAGGGGGTGGAGGTGGGCTCAGCACAGTGCCGAGGTTGGCACCCCACAGCTCGGGGGCCTTTGGTGGCAGTGGGTCCCGTTGCTCCCCCAGGCCCTGGAGACTCCTGCTGTGCAGCTCCTGTGGCTCCCGCGGGACACACCAGCTCTGCTCTGCCGTGGGAGAAGATGCCGACTCCTGGGAGTGCAGAGACTGCAGCGACACAGGCACCGGTGAGGGGTGCAGCCGGGGGGACAGGGTCCCCAGGGCCACGAGGCCACCACAGCCATCTGGGACCTGGGGAGAGGCGCAGGGCTGTGGTCCGGGCAGGGAGGGACTGTGGCATCGGCTTGTTGTGCTCATCATCTGCCTGTCCCTTGCAGTGCCCCCTGTTGCAGCGGCCCAGACTCCAGACCCCCGGCCAGAGGGGATTTTGGCCGGTGCCTGGCTGTGCAGGCAGAGGCCCCCACGCTGTGGGAAGGTGCTCTGGCCTCTCCCCTAGCCCACTCCCAGGGTTACCCCCACTGGCACCCCGGCACGGTGCTGGCAGTGACAGTGCTGCTGTCCCCCGGGGACACTTGGGGCACACGTGTCCCCACCGTGGTCCCCATGCCCGTGTCCGACACTGCACAGCCCAGCAACCCCCCAGGGATGCTCTGGCAGCCGGCTGCAAGCAACCCACCCAGATCCTCCTTCATCCAAAAAGGCCCATTTCTGTGGAAATGGGGGATTTGGGAGGGCAGGTGGCTTCATCAGTGGCCCCATGTCACCAGCCAGGTGGCCCACCGAAACGTGGCGGGGCTGTGCTGGCTGAGGGCAAAGAGGGTTCCCCGGGGACCTGCAGCGCTGACACTGTCCACCTCCGTGCCATCCCCAGAGGTGCTGCATCTGCCGCCTGCGGGGCGCCTCGGTCACCTGCCGGGGCCGGCACTGTCCCCGAATCTTCCACTTCCCCTGCAGCAGGGAGCAGGGCTGCGTCTCCCAGTTCTTCGGGGAGTTCAAGTGAGTGTAACCGCCCTGCGGGGCCGTGCCGGTGCCAGGGTGGATTAGCGCTGGGGCTGAACTGTCACCTCCGTCTCGCAGGTCCTTCTGCTGGAAGCACCGACCGGTGCAGCGCGTGCGGGCAGTGCAGCAGGACCGGACCCTATGCCTTATCTGCCAGGAGGCGGTGGCGGGGTGGCCCTGCTATGACACCCTGGTCTGTCCCGCCTGCACCAGCGCCTGGTTCCACCGCCGCTGCATCCAGGTAGGTGGCATCATCCCTGGCCCCTGACGTGATCAGCCCTGTCGTCACCCCATCACCCACCCCCGGGGGGGCGAACGGGACGCCCCTGCCACTGATGCTGACGCCACCTCTGCCCCAGGGCCAGGCGCTGCGCTCTGCCCTGCACCACTTCCGCTGCCCGCTCTGCCAGGACGTGGCCACCTTCCAGGAGGAGATGTTTCGCCTGGGCATCAAAATCCCTGACAGGTCAGTACCCTCCCCCCTGCCTCCCTCCACCTCCGCGATACTCTGGCCGATCACCTCCTGCCTCCCTGGGTGCTGGCGGGGTGTCCCCCACGGCCCCGGGGCTAAGCGCTCCCCTGCTCCCGCAGGGATGCTGCCTGAGAGGAGGACGGGGCCTTCGCGGACCATTACCAGCGGCACAGCTCCTGCGACACCAGCCAGTGCCTGTGCCCAGCGGGACGGCAGCAGGCGGAGGTGAATGGGTGAGTGCTGGTGGGCCCTGTCCCCGCAGCCCCAGCAAGGAGGCAATGCCTTCGTCTCCTCCTTTGGGCAGGGATGGAGGTTCCCTGGGTGCCGAGCCGGGCATGGCGCAGGGTGCGCGCCGGCAGCTCAGCCCTGGCTGCCAGGGGGTGGAGGTGGGCTCAGCACAGTGCCGGGGCTGGCACCCCACAGCTCGGGGGCCTTTGGTGACAGTGGGTCCCGTTGCTCCCCCAGGCCCTGGAGACTCCTGCTGTGCAGCTCCTGTGGGACACACCAGCTCTGCTCTGCCGTGGGAGAAGGTGCCGACTCCTGGGAGTGCGGAGACTGCAGCGACACGGGCAACAGTGAGGGGTGCAGCTGGGGTGCAGAGTGTCCCCACGGCCACGAGGCCACCACAGCCATCTGGGACCTGGGGAGAGGCGCAGGGCTGTGGTCCGGGCAGGAAGGGACTGTGGCATCATCTTGTGGTGCTCATCATCTCCCTGCCTCTTGCTGTGCCACCGTTGCAGCCGGGCCAGGCTCCGGACCCCAGCCAGAGGGGTTTTTGGCCAGTGCCCGGCTGTGAAGGCAGAGGCCCCCTGCCGTGGGAAGGTGCTCTGGCCTCTCCCCCATCCCACTCCCAGCGTTAACCCCACTGGCTCCCTGGCGTGGTGCTTGGGGTTAACGGTGCCGCCGACCCCGGCAGTGTGCGGGCTGTGCCGGTGGGCAGACTGTGACCCCAAGGTCGTTAGGCAGCTCTGCCGTCACGATGGGCTCTGCATCCATGAGAACTGCCTGGTGAGTCCACGGGGCTCGACACCGCAAGGTCCCCAACACGCCCCGGTCTCCAGCCCCGCACCGCCAGCAGCCACTGGCTGGCGCCCACTTTTCCCCTCTTGCAGTACCATGCCAGCAGGCTGAGCCAGAGAGGGGCCGATGAAGAGGACCAGTGCTGCCCTCGAATCTTCCACTTCCCCTGCGGCAGCAAGCGGGGCTGCATCTCCCAGTTCTTCGGGGAGTTCAAGTGAGCATAGCCGCCCCACAGGGCTGAGGCCAGTGCCAGGGCAGAGGAGGGATGGGGCTCAACTGTCACCTCCGTCCCACAGGTCCTTCCACTGGAAGCACCGGCCAGTGCAGCACGTGCGGGCGGTGCAGCACGACCGGTCTGGTCCTGCCTTATCTGCCAGGAGGCGGTGGCGGGGTGGTCCTGCTACGACACCCTGGTGTGTCCCACCTGTGCCAGCACCTGGTTCCAGCGCTGCTGCATCCAGGTAGGCGGCATTGCCCCCAGCCCCTGACATGATGAGCCCTGTCGTCAACCCATCTCAGGGTCTCGGGTTGGGCTGGGGCGAGCCCGGCCACCACCGAGCCACTCACCCAGTGCAAAATTGCAAGAGAGGCATCGCAGCCGAGCTGACAACGGGTGGTTTTGGAAAAGAAACTTGCCCGGGGCTTTGGCAAGCGCAAGCCTCACGCTGCGTGGTTTGCCGGTGGCAACAACCAAACCCAAAACAGACTGACGGCCCTGGCGCATCACCAGTGGCGCAGAGCTCCCGGCTGCTCGCCACACTTTCCAGCAGCCCTCGGGTACCGCAGGGGCCAGAGGGGCCGGGAGAAGGATTTTCCATTCACCGGTTGCCCTTTATCAATATCTCTGGGCGGTTCTTTCCCCGGGGAGAGCCCACAGCTGTCATGGAAAGCCTGGCCGGGGAGTACACCACGCCGAGGTGCAGGCAGGAGAGGCAGGTCGCTCTCGGTGGCCCCGAGTCAGCAAGAGCTGCCGGCTGCTGGTGCTGACTGAGCCCCAGGTCGCACGTCTGGGGCTGCTCACCCTGCTGCTGGCAGCTCTCTGGACTGGAAGCCAGGGCGTCTCCTGTAAGTACCGACGTTGAGCCTTTCCCCACGCCTGCCCCAGCACCGTCCCCGCCTCCTCCACTGACGGGGTTTTGCGGGGTCGGGAAGGGGGACAAGAGCTTCAACTCCTGCTTCTGCCATGGGCTTGGGGGGCTAAGGGCATCGCCAGCTGCCCGAGCACGGGGCTGTCCTGGTCTTGTTCAACATGAGCAAAAATAGGCTTGGGGATGGCTTCAGCCCCGGCACCCTGGCTGGGGAGCTCAGTAATAACCCCCCGTGGGCAGGGAAACGGGGGGCTCCTACCCTGGGGCAAAGCAGCACCGCCGGGGATGCGAGAGGGGACCCCTCGTAGCGGGAGGGAGCAGGAGAGTCCCTGGGGGAGCACCCACACCCCTCAGGGTAGCACCCACACCCTTCATGCCAGGCGTGGGAGAGCACTAACCCCTCTCGCCTCCTCTCAGTCTGCAGCCCCTACGGCGCCTGCTGCTACAAGGAGATGTTCGTCCGGCAGAAAATCCCTGCCTTCCTCATCAGGAGCTACCAGAAGACGCCTTCCCACTGCTCCCGCAAGACTGCGTGGTGAGTATCCCCAGCCCCCACCAAGCCTTCCTCCCTGGCACCTCGCTTCTCACCCTCGCTCGCCCAGCTTCCCTACCAGTTGTTCTGCCTTCAGGGATCCCCCAAAACAAGCCACCCCCAAAGGGTGCCGTGGTTGGGGGTGCCCTGCCCTGGCTCTTCACATGCACCTCCCTCCTCACTGCTTTATCCCAAATAGCCCCCAAATCCCCCGTTTCAGCTGCCAGCCAGAAAAACAGGAAGGAAGACGAGGTTTCAGAGATTGCTAAAAGTCAGCACTTTGGGGGGATGCGGGGGGCAGGATGCTGCAGGCATCCCCAGGCTGGCAGGGGAACCCCAGGGCATGGCCGGAGCCTGCACCCACCCAGCTAACGCAGCCCCTCTCTCCCCACCAGCGTGGAGCTACTGAAGGGGAAGAAGTTCTGCGTGGACTGGGAGGAGGGCTGGTTCCAGCAGTACCGGCGGCAGAAGGAGTCGACCAGCACCTCCACGTGAAGCTGCCTTCCATATAAGCTCTATTTATTCGCATCCCGCAATTATCTGTATGTTGTCGTCTCGTTAACTTACGGAGCCGGCTCCGTCCCCTCCCCTGCCGTCGCCCCCTCCACACTACTGTACATCCTTCGACGGGTGTAATAAAACAGGTCGTGCGGACCTGCAGCTGGAGTGAGACGATGTAAATCCTGCGTGAGAAAACAGGGGTCACATCAGGGCTCAGAATCCCCGCGGGGACCCAGGCATAGTCCTGGAAGCCCCTGGCAGGGCAGGGAAACCCAAAGGGCCGAGGCTGAACCCCTCAGCTCCCCCCCAAGATGAAGCGGCCCCAGCCCGGGCGGCTGCCCGCCCGGTGGGATGCGCATTGAGGCAGGGATAAAGGCAGGCGCAGGCTGGCAATGGGAGAAAGGCTGGGTTTGGGGGGTGTTGGGGGTTTGATGTTGTGCCCATCATCTCCTGCAAGGGGCAGGGAGACGATGAGCACAGCAAGCCCATGCCACACTCCCTCCCTCCCCGGATCACAGCCCTCTGCCCGTCCCCAGGTCCCAGATGCAGGGAAGGAGATGACTGGGCGTGGGGACATTTGTGACCCGGCTCCGCACATGCAGGTCTGTGTTTGTGACCGTACATGCGTGCGGTGCCATGTCACAAACACCCAGGGCTGGATAAATACCCCAACGCAACCGCCCCCTGCTCAGTGGCGCGTTTGCCACGGACGCTGGAGGATCAGGACGGTCTTCGACCGCACCGACATCCCCACGCCCAGCCACCTCCTTCGCTGCAGCCACTTGCGGTGATGGAGCTGAGGTCGCGGCGCCGAAAGGTGCCGCAGTCCCCCCCTGCCCAGTGTCCCGCAGCTCTGCAGGACGAGCAGGCAGGACCCTCCTCTGCGCCTCCCCCGCGCAAAAGGAAGCGTCAGGTCCCCAAGGAGGAAGGTGAGTGCAGAGCAGCCCCCCAGGCACCTGCTAGAGGGGATCTTGGCCGATGCCTGGCTGTGCAAGCAGAGGCCTCTGTACCATGTGAAGGTGCTCCGACCTCTCCCCCATCCCACTCCCAGCATTACCCCCACCAGCACACCCGCACGGTGCTGGGGGTGACAGTGCCATTGTTCCCCAGCAGTGTGTGGGCTGTGCCGGCGGACAGACTGCAACCCCGAGGTCGTTGGGCAGCTCTGCCGTCACCGTGGACTCTGCGTCCATGAGAACTGCCTGGTGAGTCCACGGGGCTTGACACCCCACAGTCCCCAGCACCCCCCGGTCCCCAGACCCACACCGCCAGCAGCCCCTGGCACGCACCCCCTTTTCCCCTCTTGCAGTACCACGCCAGCGGGCTGAGCCAGAGAGGGGCCGATGAAGAGGGCTTCTACGGCTTCCTCTTCCCCGACATCCGGCAGGAGCTGAAGCGGGTGGCACAGAAGGTGAGGTCAGGGCACACGTGTCCCCACCGTGGTCCCCATGCCCGTGTCCGACACTGCACAGCCCAGCAACCCCCCAGGGATGCTCTGGCAGCCGGCTGCAAGCAACCCACCCAGATCCTCCTTCATCCAAAAAGGCCCATTTCTGTGGAAATGGGGGATTTGGGAGGGCAGGTGGCTTGATCGGTGGCCCCGTGTCACCGGCCAGGCGGCCCACCGAAACGTGGCGGGGCTGTGCTGGCTGAGGGCAAAGAGGGTTCCCCGGGGACCTGCAGCGCTGACACTGTTTACCTCCGTGCCATCCCCAGAGGTGCTGCATCTGCCGCCTGCGGGGCGCCTCGGTCACCTGCCGGGGCCGGCGCTGTCCCCGAATCTTCCACTTCCCCTGCGGCAGGGAGCGGGGCTGCGTCTCCCAGTTCTTCGGGGAGTTCAAGTGAGTGTAACCGCCCTGCGGGGCCGTGCCAGTGCCAGGGGGTGGAGGAGCGCTGGGACCAAGCTGTCACCTCCGTCTCGCAGGTCCTTCTGCTGGAAGCACCGACCGGTGCAGCGCGTGCGGGCAGTGCAGCAGGACCGGACCCTATGCCTTATCTGCCAGGAGGCGGTGGCGGGGCGGCCCTGCTATGACACCCTGGTCTGTCCCGCCTGCACCAGCGCCTGGTTCCACCGCCGCTGCATCCAGGTAGGTGGCATCGTCCCTGGCCCCTGACGTGATCAGCCCTGTCGTCACCCCATCACCCACCCCCGGGGGGGCGAACGGGACGCCCCTGCCACTAATGCTGACGCCACCTCTGCCCCAGGGCCAGGCGCTGCGATCTGCCCTGCACCACTTCCGCTGCCCGCTCTGCCAGGACGTGGCCACCTTCCAGGAGGAGATGTTTCGCCTGGGCATCAAAATCCCTGACAGGTCAGTACCCTCCCCCCTGCCTCCCTCCACCTCCGCGATACTCTGGCCGATCACCTCCTGCCTCCCTGGGTGCTGGCGGGGTGTCCCCCACGGCCCCGGGGCTAAGCGCTCCCCTGCTCCCGCAGGGATGCTGCCTGGGAGGAGGACGGGGCCTTCGCAGACCATTACCAGCGGCACAGCTCCTGCGACGCCAGCCAGTGCCTGTGCCCAGCGGGACGGCAGCAGGCGGAGGTGAATGGGTGAGTGCTGGTGGGCCCTGTCCCCGCAGCCCCAGCAAGGAGGCGATGCCTTCGTCTCCTCCTTTGGGCAGGGATGGAGGTTCCCTGGGTGCCGAGCCGGGCATGGCGCAGGGTGCGCGCCGGCAGCTCAGCCCTGGCTGCCAGGGGGTG
This sequence comes from Aptenodytes patagonicus, assembly GCF_965638725.1. Taxonomy (NCBI): domain Eukaryota; kingdom Metazoa; phylum Chordata; class Aves; order Sphenisciformes; family Spheniscidae; genus Aptenodytes; species Aptenodytes patagonicus. The sequence continues at coordinate 6,469,044 of NC_134965.1, forward strand.
GAGGTGGGCTCAGCACAGTGCCGAGGCTGGCACCCCACAGCTCGGGGGCCTTTGGTGGCAGTGGGTCCCGTTGCTCCCCCAGGCCCTGGAGACTCCTGCTGTGCAGCTCCTGTGGCTCCTGCGGGACACACCAGCTCTGCTCTGCCGTGGGAGAAGGTGCCGACTCCTGGGAGTGCGGAGACTGCAGCAACACGGGCACCGGTGAGGGGTGCAGCCGGGGGGACAGGGTCCCCAGGGCCACGAGGCCACCACAGCCATCTGGGACCTGGGGAGAGGCGCAGGGCTGTGGTCCGGGCAGGGAGGGACTGTGGCATCGGCTTGTTGTGCTCATCATCTGCCTGTCCCTTGCAGTGCCCGCCGTTGCAGCCGGCCCAGACTCCAGCCCCGCCGGTGCAGGGACCCTCGCACAGCACCCCGGCTCCTGGCACTTCGGCTGAGGAGGAAGAGGCCAGGATCCTCGCAGGACACCCTGTCCCAGAAACCTGCAGATCCTCACTAATAAAAGTTGGATCTTCACACATGCGTTTGCTGATGTGCCCGAGCACTGCAGGGCAAGAGCCTCCACGGTGGCACCGACCCTCCTCTTGGCACCGTGGTACCGCCCTCGGGTTATTACCCATTATTGCTTTCTCATGTAGGCAGCGATGAAGTTGCAATAACTAGTCCAAGGGCAATCAAGAGAGACTTCAGGGCCTTGGGACGACTGGTTAAGGGATCAGGAGCACAAGTAGCGTTCTCCTCTATCCCTCCAGTTCCAGGGAATGATGAGGGAAGAAACAGGAAGAACCTGCAGATCAATAACTGGCTCCGAGACTGGAGTCACCTGCAAAATTTTGGGGTTTTTGATCATGGGTCGGTCTACACGACATCAGGCCGTGACAATGGTGATGAAAGGGTCGAGTGTTTATGGGTAAGAGTCCGGGGAAAGGCCAACAAAGCACATATCACGGTGGGAGCCATGGTTATAGACCAGCCGGGATGAAGAGACAGATGAACTATTCCATAAGCATCTGGGAGAAGTCTCACGATCGCTAGCCCTTGTTCTCGTGGGGGACTTCAACTCACCAGATGTCTGCTGGAAATGCAAAACAGCGGAGAGGAAACACTCTAGGTGGTTCCTGGAGTGTGTGGAAGGTAACTTCCTGACACAGCTGGTGAGCCAGCCAACTAGGGAAGGGAAGGCTCCTGAGGTTGGCCTTCTGGCGTCCTGGACCTGATGTTTGCGAACAGAGAAGGACTTGTGGGTGATGTGATGGTTGGAGGCCGTCTTGGGCACAGCGATCACGAAATGATAGAGTTTTTGACTCTCGGAGAAGTAAGGAGAGGGGTCAGCAGAACTGCCACCTTGGGCTTGCGGAGGGCAGACTTTGGCCTGTTTAGGAGACGGGTTGACAGAGTCCCTTGGGAGGCAGTCCTGAAGGGCAAAGGAGTCCAGGAAGGCTGGACATTCTTCAAGAAGGAAACCTTAAAGGCGCAGGAGCAGGCCGTCCCCATGTGCCAAAAGACGAGCCGCCGGCGGCGAAGACCGGCCTGCCCCTTGCCGTGCCCCCGTTCCAGCAGCCCAGACTCCAGACCCCCGGCCAGAGGGGATTTTGGCCGGTGCCTGGCTGTGCAAGCAGAGGCCCCCACGCCGTGGGAAGGTGCTCTGGCCTCTCCCCCAGCCCACTCCCAGGGTTACCCCCACTGGCACCCCGGCACCGTGCCGGGGGTGACAGTGCCGCTGTCCCCCGGCAGTGTGCGGCCTGTGCCGGCGGGCAGAATGTGACCGCGAGGTCGTTGGGCAGCTCTGCTGTCAGCACGGACTCTGGGTCCATGAGAACTGCCTGGTGAGTCCTCGGGGCTCGACACCGCACGGTCCCCAACACCCACGGTCCCCAGACCCGCACCACCGGCAGCCCCTGGCACGCACCCCCTTTTCCCCTCTTGCAGTACCACGCCAGCGGCCTGAGCCAGAGAGGGGCCGATGAAGAGGGCTTCTACGGCTTCCTCTTCCCCGACATCCGGCAGCAGCTGAAGCGGGTGCCACAGAAGGTGAGGTCGGGGCACACGTTTCCCCACCGTGGTCCCCATGCCGCGTGTACGGTGCTGCACAGGCCAGCAACCCCCCAGGGATGCTCTGGCAGCCGGCTGCAAGCAACCCACCCAGATCCTCCTTCATCCAAAAAGGCCCATTTCTGTGGAAATGGGGGATTTGGGAGGGCAGGTGGCTTGATCGGTGGCCCCGTGTCACCGGCCAGGCGGCCCACCGAAACGTGGCGGGGCTGTGCTGGCTGAGGGCAAAGAGGGTTCCCCGGGGACCTGCAGCGCTGACACTGTCCACCTCCGTGCCATCCCCAGAGGTGCTGCACCTGCCGCCTGCGGGGCGCCTCGGTCACCTGCCGGGGCCGGCGCTGTCCCCGAATCTTCCACTTCCCCTGCGGCAGGGAGCAGGGCTGCGTCTCCCAGTTCTTCGGGGAGTTCAAGTGAGTGTAACCGCCCTGCGGGGCCGTGCCGGTGCCAGGGGGTGGAGGAGCGCTGGGACCAAGCTGTCACCTCCGTCTCGCAGGTCCTTCTGCTGGAAGCACCGACCGGTGCAGCGCGTGCGGGCAGTGCAGCAGGACCAGACCCTATGCCTTATCTGCCAGGAGGCGGTGGCGGGGCGGCCCTGCTATGACACCCTGGTCTGTCCCGCCTGCACCAGCGCCTGGTTCCACCGCCGCTGCATCCAGGTAGGTGGCATCGTCCCTGGCCCCTGACGTGATCAGCCCTGTCGTCACCCCATCACCCACCCCCGGGGGGGCAAACGGGACGCCCCTGCCACTGATGCTGACGCCACCTCTGCCCCAGGGCCAGGCGCTGCGCTCTGCCCTGCACCACTTCCGCTGCCTGCTCTGCCAGGACGTGGCCACCTTCCAGGAGGAGATGTTTCGCCTGGGCATCAAAATCCCTGACAGGTCAGTACCCTCCCCCCTGCCTCCCTCCACCTCCACGATACTCTGGCCGATCACCTCCTGCCTCCCTGGGTGCTGGCGGGGTGTCCCCCACGGCCCCGGGGCTAAGCGCTCCCCTGCTCCCGCAGGGATGCTGCCTGGGAGGAGGACGGGGCCTTCGCAGACCATTACCAGCGGCACAGCTCCTGCGACGCCAGCCAGTGCCTGTGCCCAGCGGGACGGCAGCAGGCGGAGGTGAATGGGTGAGTGCTGGTGGGCCCTGTCCCCGCAGCCCCAGCAAGGAGGCAATGCCTTCGTCTCCTCCTTTGGGCAGGGATGGAGGTTCCCTGGGTGCCGAGCCGGGCATGGCGCAGGGTGCGCGCCGGCAGCTCAGCCCCGGCTGCCAGGGGGTGGAGGTGGGCTCAGCACAGTGCCGGGGCTGGCACCCCACAGCTCGGGGGCCTTTGGTGGCAGTGGGTCCCGTTGCTCCGCCAGGCCCTGGAGACTCCTGCTGTGCAGCTCCTGTGGCTCCCGCGGGACACACCAGCTCTGCTCTGCCGTGGGAGAAGATGCCGACTCCTGGGAGTGCGGAGACTGCAGCGACACGGGCACCAGTGAGGGGTGCAGCCGGGGGGACAGGGTCCCCAGGGCCACGAGGCCACCACAGCCATCTGGGACCTGGGGAGAGGCGCAGGGCTGTGGTCCGGGCAGGGAGGGACTGTGGCATCGGCTTGTTGTGCTCATCATCTGCCTGTCCCTTGCAGTGCCCCCTGTTGCAGCGGCCCAGACTCCAAACCCCCGGCCAGAGGGGACCTTGGCCGGTGCCTGGCTGTGCAGGCAGAGGCCCCCACGCTGTGGGAAGGTGCTCTGGCCTCTCCCCTAGCCCACTCCCAGGGTTACCCCCACTGGCACCCCGGCACGGTGCTGGCAGTGACAGTGCCGCTGTCCCCCGGGGACACTTGGGGCACACGTGTCCCCACCATGGTCCCCATGCCCGTGTCCGACACTGCACAGGCCAGCAACCCCCCAGGGATGCTCTGGCAGCCGGCTGCAAGCAACCCACCCAGATCCTCCTTCATCCAAAAAGGCCCATTTCTGTGGAAATGGGGGATTTGGGAGGGCAGGTGGCTTCATCAGTGGCCCCATGTCACCGGCCAGGTGGCCCACCGAAACGTGGCGGGGCTGTGCTGGCTGAGGGCAAAGAGGGTTCCCCGGGGACCTGCAGCGCTGACACTGTCTACCTCCGTGCCATCCCCAGAGGTGCTGCATCTGCCGCCTGCGGGGCGCCTCGGTCACCTGCCGGGGCCGGCACTGTCCCCGAATCTTCCACTTCCCCTGTGGCAGGGAGCAGGGCTGCGTCTCCCAGTTCTTCGGGGAGTTCAAGTGAGTGTAACCACCCTGCGGGGCCGTGCCGGTGCCAGGGTGGAGGAGCACTGGGGCTGAACTGTCACCTCCGTCTCGGAGGTCCTTCTGCTGGAAGCGCCGACCGGTGCAGCGCGTGCGGGCAGTGCAGCAGGACCGGACCCTATGCCTTATCTGCCAGGAGGCGGTGGCGGGGCGGCCCTGCTATGACACCCTGGTCTGTCCCGCCTGCACCAGCGCCTGGTTCCACCGCCGCTGCATCCAGGTAGGTGGCATCGTCCCTGGCCCCTGACGTGATCAGCCCTGTCGTCACCCCATCACCCACCCCCGGGGGGGCGAACGGGACGCCCCTGCCACTAATGCTGACGCCACCTCTGCCCCAGGGCCAGGCGCTGCGCTCTGCCCTGCACCACTTCCGCTGCCCGCTCTGCCAGGACGTGGCCACCTTCCAGGAGGAGATGTTTCGCCTGGGCATCAAAATCCCTGACAGGTCAGTACCCTCCCCCCTGCCTCCCTCCACCTCCGCGATACTCTGGCCGATCACCTCCTGCCTCCCTGGGTGCTGGCGGGGTGTCCCCCACGGCCCCGGGGCTAAGCGCTCCCCTGCTCCCGCAGGGATGCTGCCTGGGAGGAGGACGGGGCCTTCGCGGACCATTACCAGCGGCACAGCTCCTGCGACACCAGCCAGTGCCTGTGCCCAGCGGGACGGCAGCAGGCGGAGGTGAATGGGTGAGTGCTGGTGGGCCCTGTCCCCGCAGCCCCAGCAAGGAGGCAATGCCTTCGTCTCCTCCTTTGGGCAGGGATGGAGGTTCCCTGGGTGCCAAGCCGGGCATGGCGCAGGGTGCGCGCCGGCAGCTCAGCCCTGGCTGCCAGGGGGTGGAGGTGGGCTCAGCACAGTGCCGGGGCTGGCACCCCACAGCTCGGGGGCCTTTGGTGGCAGTGGGTCCCGTTGCTCCCCCAGGCCCTGGAGACTCCTGCTGTGCAGCTCCTGTGGCTCCCGCGGGACACACCAGCTCTGCTCTGCCGTGGGAGAAGATGCCGACTCCTGGGAGTGCAGAGACTGCAGCGACACAGGCACCGGTGAGGGGTGCAGCCGGGGGGACAGGGTCCCCAGGGCCACGAGGCCACCACAGCCATCTGGGACCTGGGGAGAGGCGCAGGGCTGTGGTCCGGGCAGGGAGGGACTGTGGCATCATCTTGTGGTGCTCATCATCTCCCTGCCTCTTGCTGTGCCACCGTTGCAGCCGGGCCAGGCTCCGGACCCCAGCCAGAGGGGTTTTTGGCCAGTGCCCGGCTGTGAAGGCAGAGGCCCCCTGCCGTGGGAAGGTGCTCTGGCCTCTCCCCCATCCCACTCCCAGCGTTAACCCCACTGGCTCCCTGGCGTGGTGCTTGGGGTTAACGGTGCCGCCGACCCCGGCAGTGTGCGGGCTGTGCCGGTGGGCAGACTGTGACCCCAAGGTCGTTAGGCAGCTCTGCCGTCACGATGGGCTCTGCATCCATGAGAACTGCCTGGTGAGTCCACGGGGCTCGACACCGCAAGGTCCCCAACACGCCCCGGTCTCCAGCCCCGCACCGCCAGCAGCCGCTGGCACACGCCCGCTTTTCCCCTCTTGCAGTACCATGCCAGCAGGCTGAGCCAGAGAGGGGCCGATGAAGAGGGCTTCTACGGCTTCCTCTTCCCCGACATCCGGCAGCAGCTGAAGCGGGTGCCACAGAAGGTGAGGTCGGGGCACACGTTTCCCCACCGTGGTCCCCATGCCGCGTGTACGGTGCTGCACAGGCCAGCAACCCCCCAGGGATGCTCTGGCAGCCGGCTGCAAGCAACCCACCCAGATCCTCCTTCATCCAAAAAGGCCCATTTCTGTGGAAATGGGGGATTTGGGAGGGCAGGTGGCTTGATCGGTGGCCCCGTGTCACCGGCCAGGCGGCCCACCGAAACGTGGCGGGGCTGTGCTGGCTGAGGGCAAAGAGGGTTCCCCGGGGACCTGCAGCGCTGACACTGTCCACCTCCGTGCCATCCCCAGAGGTGCTGCACCTGCCGCCTGCGGGGCGCCTCGGTCACCTGCCGGGGCCGGCGCTGTCCCCGAATCTTCCACTTCCCCTGCGGCAGGGAGCAGGGCTGCGTCTCCCAGTTCTTCGGGGAGTTCAAGTGAGTGTAACCGCCCTGCGGGGCCGTGCCGGTGCCAGGGGGTGGAGGAGCGCTGGGACCAAGCTGTCACCTCCGTCTCGCAGGTCCTTCTGCTGGAAGCACCGACCGGTGCAGCGCGTGCGGGCAGTGCAGCAGGACCAGACCCTATGCCTTATCTGCCAGGAGGCGGTGGCGGGGCGGCCCTGCTATGACACCCTGGTCTGTCCCGCCTGCACCAGCGCCTGGTTCCACCGCCGCTGCATCCAGGTAGGTGGCATCGTCCCTGGCCCCTGACGTGATCAGCCCTGTCGTCACCCCATCACCCACCCCCGGGGGGGCAAACGGGACGCCCCTGCCACTGATGCTGACGCCACCTCTGCCCCAGGGCCAGGCGCTGCGCTCTGCCCTGCACCACTTCCGCTGCCTGCTCTGCCAGGACGTGGCCACCTTCCAGGAGGAGATGTTTCGCCTGGGCATCAAAATCCCTGACAGGTCAGTACCCTCCCCCCTGCCTCCCTCCACCTCCACGATACTCTGGCCGATCACCTCCTGCCTCCCTGGGTGCTGGCGGGGTGTCCCCCACGGCCCCGGGGCTAAGCGCTCCCCTGCTCCCGCAGGGATGCTGCCTGGGAGGAGGACGGGGCCTTCGCAGACCATTACCAGCGGCACAGCTCCTGCGACGCCAGCCAGTGCCTGTGCCCAGCGGGACGGCAGCAGGCGGAGGTGAATGGGTGAGTGCTGGTGGGCCCTGTCCCCGCAGCCCCAGCAAGGAGGCAATGCCTTCGTCTCCTCCTTTGGGCAGGGATGGAGGTTCCCTGGGTGCCGAGCCGGGCATGGCGCAGGGTGCGCGCCGGCAGCTCAGCCCCGGCTGCCAGGGGGTGGAGGTGGGCTCAGCACAGTGCCGGGGCTGGCACCCCACAGCTCGGGGGCCTTTGGTGGCAGTGGGTCCCGTTGCTCCGCCAGGCCCTGGAGACTCCTGCTGTGCAGCTCCTGTGGCTCCCGCGGGACACACCAGCTCTGCTCTGCCGTGGGAGAAGATGCCGACTCCTGGGAGTGCGGAGACTGCAGCGACACGGGCACCAGTGAGGGGTGCAGCCGGGGGGACAGGGTCCCCAGGGCCACGAGGCCACCACAGCCATCTGGGACCTGGGGAGAGGCGCAGGGCTGTGGTCCGGGCAGGGAGGGACTGTGGCATCGGCTTGTTGTGCTCATCATCTGCCTGTCCCTTGCAGTGCCCCCTGTTGCAGCGGCCCAGACTCCAAACCCCCGGCCAGAGGGGACCTTGGCCGGTGCCTGGCTGTGCAGGCAGAGGCCCCCACGCTGTGGGAAGGTGCTCTGGCCTCTCCCCTAGCCCACTCCCAGGGTTACCCCCACTGGCACCCCGGCACGGTGCTGGCAGTGACAGTGCCGCTGTCCCCCGGGGACACTTGGGGCACACGTGTCCCCACCATGGTCCCCATGCCCGTGTCCGACACTGCACAGGCCAGCAACCCCCCAGGGATGCTCTGGCAGCCGGCTGCAAGCAACCCACCCAGATCCTCCTTCATCCAAAAAGGCCCATTTCTGTGGAAATGGGGGATTTGGGAGGGCAGGTGGCTTCATCAGTGGCCCCATGTCACCGGCCAGGTGGCCCACCGAAACGTGGCGGGGCTGTGCTGGCTGAGGGCAAAGAGGGTTCCCCGGGGACCTGCAGCGCTGACACTGTCTACCTCCGTGCCATCCCCAGAGGTGCTGCATCTGCCGCCTGCGGGGCGCCTCGGTCACCTGCCGGGGCCGGCACTGTCCCCGAATCTTCCACTTCCCCTGTGGCAGGGAGCAGGGCTGCGTCTCCCAGTTCTTCGGGGAGTTCAAGTGAGTGTAACCGCCCTGCGGGGCCGTGCCGGTGCCAGGGTGGAGGAGCACTGGGGCTGAACTGTCACCTCCGTCTCGGAGGTCCTTCTGCTGGAAGCGCCGACCGGTGCAGCGCGTGCGGGCAGTGCAGCAGGACCGGACCCTATGCCTTATCTGCCAGGAGGCGGTGGCGGGGCGGCCCTGCTATGACACCCTGGTCTGTCCCGCCTGCACCAGCGCCTGGTTCCACCGCCGCTGCATCCAGGTAGGTGGCATCGTCCCTGGCCCCTGACGTGATCAGCCCTGTCGTCACCCCATCACCCACCCCCGGGGGGGCGAACGGGACGCCCCTGCCACTAATGCTGACGCCACCTCTGCCCCAGGGCCAGGCGCTGCGCTCTGCCCTGCACCACTTCCGCTGCCCGCTCTGCCAGGACGTGGCCACCTTCCAGGAGGAGATGTTTCGCCTGGGCATCAAAATCCCTGACAGGTCAGTACCCTCCCCCCTGCCTCCCTCCACCTCCGCGATACTCTGGCCGATCACCTCCTGCCTCCCTGGGTGCTGGCGGGGTGTCCCCCACGGCCCCGGGGCTAAGCGCTCCCCTGCTCCCGCAGGGATGCTGCCTGGGAGGAGGACGGGGCCTTCGCGGACCATTACCAGCGGCACAGCTCCTGCGACACCAGCCAGTGCCTGTGCCCAGCGGGACGGCAGCAGGCGGAGGTGAATGGGTGAGTGCTGGTGGGCCCTGTCCCCGCAGCCCCAGCAAGGAGGCAATGCCTTCGTCTCCTCCTTTGGGCAGGGATGGAGGTTCCCTGGGTGCCAAGCCGGGCATGGCGCAGGGTGCGCGCCGGCAGCTCAGCCCTGGCTGCCAGGGGGTGGAGGTGGGCTCAGCACAGTGCCGGGGCTGGCACCCCACAGCTCGGGGGCCTTTGGTGGCAGTGGGTCCCGTTGCTCCCCCAGGCCCTGGAGACTCCTGCTGTGCAGCTCCTGTGGCTCCCGCGGGACACACCAGCTCTGCTCTGCCGTGGGAGAAGATGCCGACTCCTGGGAGTGCAGAGACTGCAGCGACACAGGCACCGGTGAGGGGTGCAGCCGGGGGGACAGGGTCCCCAGGGCCACGAGGCCACCACAGCCATCTGGGACCTGGGGAGAGGCGCAGGGCTGTGGTCCGGGCAGGGAGGGACTGTGGCATCATCTTGTGGTGCTCATCATCTCCCTGCCTCTTGCTGTGCCACCGTTGCAGCCGGGCCAGGCTCCGGACCCCAGCCAGAGGGGTTTTTGGCCAGTGCCCGGCTGTGAAGGCAGAGGCCCCCTGCCGTGGGAAGGTGCTCTGGCCTCTCCCCCATCCCACTCCCAGCGTTAACCCCACTGGCTCCCTGGCGTGGTGCTTGGGGTTAACGGTGCCGCCGACCCCGGCAGTGTGCGGGCTGTGCCGGTGGGCAGACTGTGACCCCAAGGTCGTTAGGCAGCTCTGCCGTCACGATGGGCTCTGCATCCATGAGAACTGCCTGGTGAGTCCACGGGGCTCGACACCGCAAGGTCCCCAACACGCCCCGGTCTCCAGCCCCGCACCGCCAGCAGCCGCTGGCACACGCCCGCTTTTCCCCTCTTGCAGTACCATGCCAGCAGGCTGAGCCAGAGAGGGGCTGATGAAGAGGACCAGTGCTGCCCCCGAATCTTCCACTTCCCCTGTGGCAGCAAGCGGGGCTGCATCTCCCAGTTCTTCGGGGAGTTCAAGTGAGCATAGCCGCCCCACAGGGCTGAGGCCAGTGCCAGGGCAGAGGAGGGATGGGGCTCAACTGTCACCTCCGTCCCACAGGTCCTTCCACTGGAAGCACCGGCCAGTGCAGCACGTGCGGGCGGTGCAGCAGGACCGGTCTGGTCCTGCCTCATCTGCCAGGAGGCGGTGGCGGGGTGGTCCTGCTACGAAACCCTGGTGTGTCCCACCTGTGCCAGCACCTGGTTCCAGCGCTGCTGCATCCAGGTAGGCGGCATTGCCCCCAGCCCCTGACATGATGAGCCCTGTCGTCAACCCATCTCAGGGTCTCGGGTTGGGCTGGGGCGAGCCCGGCCACCACCGAGCCACTCGCCCAGTGCAAAATTGCAAGAGAGGCATCGCAGCCGAGCTGACAACAGGTGGTTTTGGAAAAGAAACTTGCCCGGGGCTTTGGCAAGCGCAAGCCTCACGCTGCGTGGTTTGCCGGTGGCAACAACCAAACCCAAAACAGACTGACGGCCCTGGCGCATCACCAGTGGCGCAGAGCTCCCGGCTGCTCGCCACACTTTCCAGCAGCCCTCGGGTACCGCAGGGGCCAGAGGGGCCGGGAGAAGGATTTTCCATTCACCGGTTGCCCTTTATCAATATCTCTGGGCGGTTCTTTCCCCGGGGAGAGCCCACAGCTGTCATGGAAAGCCTGGCCGGGGAGTACACCACGCCGAGGTGCAGGCAGGAGAGGCAGGTCACTCTCGGTGGCCCCGAGTCAGCAAGAGCTGCCGGCTGCTGGTGCTGACTGAGCCCCAGGTCGCACGTCTGGGGCTGCTCACCCTGCTGCTGGCAGCTCTCTGGACTGGAAGCCAGGGCGTCTCCTGTAAGTACCGACGTTGAGCCTTTCCCCACGCCTGCCCCAGCACCGTCCCCGCCTCCTCCACTGACGGGGTTTTGCGGGGTCGGGAAGGGGGACAAGAGCTTCAACTCCTGCTTCTGCCATGGGCTTGGGGGGCTAAGGGCATCGCCAGCTGCCCGAGCACGGGGCTGTCCTGGTCTTGTTCAACATGAGCAAAAATAGGCTTGGGGATGGCTTCAGCCCCGGCACCCTGGCTGGGGAGCTCAGTAATAACCCCCCGTGGGCAGGGAAACGGGGGGCTCCTACCCTGGGGCAAAGCAGCACCGCCGGGGATGCGAGAGGGGACCCCTCGTAGCGGGAGGGAGCAGGAGAGTCCCTGGGGGAGCACCCACACCCCTCAGGGTAGCACCCACACCCTTCATGCCAGGCGTGGGAGAGCACTAACCCCTCTCGCCTCCTCTCAGTCTGCAGCCCCTACGGCGCCTGCTGCTACAAGGAGATGTTCGTCCGGCAGAAAATCCCTGCCTTCCTCATCAGGAGCTACCAGAAGACGCCTTCCCACTGCTCCCGCAAGACTGCGTGGTGAGTATCCCCAGCCCCCCACCAAGCCTTCCTCCCTGGCACCTCGCTTCTCACCCTCGCTCGCCCAGCTTCCCTACCAGTTGTTCTGCCTTCAGGGATCCCCCAAAACAAGCCACCCCCAAAGGGTGCCGTGGTTGGGGGTGCCCTGCCCTGGCTCTTCACATGCACCTCCCTCCTCACTGCTTTATCCCAAATAGCCCCCAAATCCCCCGTTTCAGCTGCCAGCCAGAAAAACAGGAAGGAAGACGAGGTTTCAGAGATTGCTAAAAGTCAGCACTTTGGGGGGATGCGGGGGGCAGGATGCTGCAGGCATCCCCAGGCTGGCAGGGGAACCCCAGGGCACGGCCGGAGCCTGCACCCACCCAGCTAACGCAGCCCCTCTCTCCCCACCAGCGTGGAGCTACTGAAGGGGAAGAAGTTCTGCGTGGACTGGGAGGAGGGCTGGTTCCAGCAGTACCGGCGGCAGAAGGAGTCGACCAGCACCTCCACGTGAAGCTGCCTTCCATATAAGCTCTATTTATTCGCATCCCGCAATTATCTGTATGTTGTCGTCTCGTTAACTTACGGAGCCGGCTCCGTCCCCTCTCCTGCCGTCGCCCCCTCCACACTACTGTACATCCCTCGACAGGTGTAATAAAACAGGTCGTGCGGACCTGCAGCTGGAGTGAGACGATGTAAATCCTGCGTGAGAAAACAGGGGTCACATCAGGGCTCAGAATCCCCGCGGGGACCCAGGCATAGTCCTGGAAGCCCCTGGCAGGGCAGGGAAACCCAAAGGGCCGAGGCTGAACCCCTCAGCTCCCCCCCAAGATGAAGCGGCCCCAGCCCGGGCGGCTGCCCGCCCGGTGGGATGCGCATTGAGGCAGGGATAAAGGCAGGTGCAGGCTGGCAATGGGAGAAAGGCTGGGTTTGGGGGGTGTTGGGGGTTTGATGTTGTGCCCATCATCTCCTGCAAGGGGCAGGGAGACGATGAGCACAGCAAGCCCATGCCACACTCCCTCCCTCCCCGGATCACAGCCCTCTGCCCGTCCCCAGGTCCCAGATGCAGGGAAGGAGATGACTGGGCGTGGGGACATTTGTGACCCGGCTCCGCACATGCAGGTCTGTGTTTGTGACCGTACATGCGTGCGGTGCCATGTCACAAACACCCAGGGCTGGATAAATACCCCAACGCAACCGCCCCCTGCTCAGTGGCGCGTTTGCCACGGACGCTGGAGGATCAGGACGGTCTTCGACCGCACCGACATCCCCACGCCCAGCCACCTCCTTCGCTGCAGCCACTTGCGGTGATGGAGCTGAGGTCGCGGCGCCGAAAGGTGCCGCAGTCCCCCCCTGCCCAGTGTCCCGCAGCTCTGCAGGACGAGCAGGCAGGACCCTCCTCTGCGCCTCCCCCGCGCAAAAGGAAGCGTCAGGTCCCCAAGGAGGAAGGTGAGTGCAGAGCAGCCCCCCAGGCACCTGCTAGAGGGGATCTTGGCCGATGCCTGGCTGTGCAAGCAGAGGCCTCTGTACCATGTGAAGGTGCTCCGACCTCTCCCCCATCCCACTCCCAGCATTACCCCCACCGGCACACCCGCACGGTGCTGGGGGTGACAGTGCCATTGTTCCCCAGCAGTGTGTGGGCTGTGCCGGCGGACAGACTGCGACCCCGAGGTCGTTGGGCAGCTCTGCCGTCACCGTGGACTCTGCGTCCATGAGAACTGCCTGGTGAGTCCACGGGGCTTGACACCCCACAGTCCCCAGCACCCCCCGGTCCCCAGACCCACACCGCCAGCAGCCCCTGGCACGCACCCCCTTTTCCCCTCTTGCAGTACCACGCCAGCGGCCTGAGCCAGAGAGGGGCCGATGAAGAGGGCTTCTACGGCTTCCTCTTCCCCGACATCCGGCAGGAGCTGAAGCGGGTGGCACAGAAGGTGAGGTCAGGGCACACGTGTCCCCACCGTGGTCCCCATGCCCGTGTCCGACACTGCACAGCCCAGCAACCCCCCAGGGATGCTCTGGCAGCCGGCTGCAAGCAACCCACCCAGATCCTCCTTCATCCAAAAAGGCCCATTTCTGTGGAAATGGGGGATTTGGGAGGGCAGGTGGCTTGATCGGTGGCCCCGTGTCACCGGCCAGGCGGCCCACCGAAACGTGGCGGGGCTGTGCTGGCTGAGGGCAAAGAGGGTTCCCCGGGGACCTGCAGCGCTGACACTGTCTACCTCCGTGCCATCCCCAGAGGTGCTGCATCTGCCGCCTGCGGGGCGCCTCGGTCACCTGCCGGGGCCGGCGCTGTCCCCGAATCTTCCACTTCCCCTGCGGCAGGGAGCGGGGCTGCGTCTCCCAGTTCTTCGGGGAGTTCAAGTGAGTGTAACCGCCCTGCGGGGCCGTGCCGGTGCCAGGGGGTGGAGGAGCGCTGGGACCAAGCTGTCACCTCCGTCTCGCAGGTCCTTCTGCTGGAAGCACCGACCGGTGCAGCGCGTGCGGGCAGTGCAGCAGGACCAGACCCTATGCCTTATCTGCCAGGAGGCGGTGGCGGGGCGGCCCTGCTATGACACCCTGGTCTGTCCCGCCTGCACCAGCGCCTGGTTCCACCGCCGCTGCATCCAGGTAGGTGGCATCGTCCCTGGCCCCTGACGTGATCAGCCCTGTCGTCACCCCATCACCCACCCCCGGGGGGGCGAACGGGACCCCCCTGCCACTGATGCTGACGCCACCTCTGCCCCAGGGCCAGGCGCTGCGCTCTGCCCTGCACCACTTCCGCTGCCCGCTCTGCCAGGACATGGCCACCTTCCAGGAGGAGATGTTTCGCCTGGGCATCAAAATCCCTGACAGGTCAGTACCCTCCCCCCTGCCTCCCTCCACCTCCGCGATACTCTGGCCGATCACCTCCTGCCTCCCTGGGTGCTGGCGGGGTGTCCCCCACGGCCCCGGGGCTAAGCGCTCCCCTGCTCCCGCAGGGATGCTGCCTGGGAGGAGGATGGGGCCTTCGCAGACCATTACCAGCGGCACAGCTCCTGCGACGCCAGCCAGTGCCTGTGCCCAGCGGGACGGCAGCAGGCGGAGGTGAATGGGTGAGTGCTGGTGGGCCCTGTCCCCGCAGCCCCAGCAAGGAGGCGATGCCTTCGTCTCCTCCTTTGGGCAGGGATGGAGGTTCCCTGGGTGCCGAGCCGGGCATGGCGCAGGGTGCGCGCCGGCAGCTCAGCCCTGGCTGCCAGGGGGTGGAGGTGGGCTCAGCACAGTGCCAGGGCTGGCACCCCACAGCTCGGGGGCCTTTGGTGGCAGTGGGTCCCGTTGCTCCCCCAGGCCCTGGAGACTCCTGCTGTGCAGCTCCTGTGGCTCCCGCGGGACACACCAGCTCTGCTCTGCCGTGGGAGAAGGTGCCGACTCCTGGGAGTGCGGAGACTGCAGCAACACGGGCACCGGTGAGGGGTGCAGCCGGGGGGACAGGGTCCCCAGGGCCACGAGGCCACCACAGCCATCTGGGACCTGGGGAGAGGCGCAGGGCTGTGGTCCGGGCAGGGAGGGACTGTGGCATCGGCTTGTTGTGCTCATCATCTGCCTGTCCCTTGCAGTGCCCGCCGTTGCAGCCGGCCCAGACTCCAGCCCCGCCGGTGCAGGGACCCTCGCACAGCACCCCGGCTCCTGGCACTTCGGCTGAGGAGGAAGAGGCCAGGATCCTCGCAGGACACCCTGTCCCAGAAACCTGCAGATCCTCACTAATAAAAGTTGGATCTTCACACATGCGTTTGCTGATGTGCCCGAGCACTGCAGGGCAAGAGCCTCCACGGTGGCACCGACCCTCCTCTTGGCACCGTGGTACCGCCCTCGGGTTATTACCCATTATTGCTTTCTCATGTAGGCAGCGATGAAGTTGCAATAACTAGTCCAAGGGCAATCAAGAGAGACTTCAGGGCCTTGGGACGACTGGTTAAGGGATCAGGAGCACAAGTAGCGTTCTCCTCTATCCCTCCAGTTCCAGGGAATGATGAGGGAAGAAACAGGAAGAACCTGCAGATCAATAACTGGCTCCGAGACTGGAGTCACCTGCAAAATTTTGGGGTTTTTGATCATGGGTCGGTCTACACGACATCAGGCCTGTCTACCTCCGTGCCATCCCCAGAGGTGCTGCATCTGCCGCCTGCGGGGCGCCTCGGTCACCTGCCGGGGCCGGCGCTGTCCCCGAATCTTCCACTTCCCCTGCGGCAGGGAGCAGGGCTGCGTCTCCCAGTTCTTCGGGGAGTTCAAGTGAGTGTAACCGCCCTGCGGGGCCGTGCCGGTGCCAGGGGGTGGAGGAGCGCTGGGGCTGAACTGTCACCTCCGTCTCGCAGGTCCTTCTGCTGGAAGCACCGACCGGTGCAGCGCGTGCGGGCAGTGCAGCAGGATCAGACCCTATGCCTCATCCGCCAGGACGCGGTGGTGGGGTGGCCCTGCTACAACACCCTGGTCTGTGCTGATCACCTCCTGCCTCCCTGGGTACCAGCAGGGTGTCCCCCATGCCCCTGGCGCTGAGTGCTCCCCTGCTCCCACAGGGATATTGCCTGGGAGGAGGATGGAGCCTGCACGGACCATTACCAGCGGCACAGCTCCTGCGACACTGGACAGTGCCTGTGCCCAGCGGGAGGGCAGCAGGCGGTGGTGCATGGCAGTGGCGGGCCAGCCCTGCTATGACACCCTGGTCCGTCCCGCCTGCGCCAGCGCCTGGTTCCACCGCCGCTGCATCTAGGTACGTGGCATCGCCCCTGGCCCCTCACCTGACCACCCCTGTCGTCGCCCTGTCGCCCAGCTCTGGGGGGGAAACGGGACCCCCCTGCCGCTGATGCCACCTCTGCCCAGGGCCAGGCGCTGCGCTCTGCCCTGCACCACTTCCGCCGCCCACTCTGCCAGGACATGGCGACCTTCCAGGAGGAGATGTTTTGCCTGGGCTTTCAAGTCCCCCACAGGTCGGTACCCCCCGTGGCAGCTGCCCAGATGCCAGCCCCGCCAGCGCAGGGACCCTCGCACAGCACCCCCGCTCCTGGCACTTCGGCTGAGGAAGAAGAGGCCAGGATCCTCAAAGGACACTATCGGAAAATAACGGATGGTTGGCGAGAAGTGACCTGCTTAAGGGACCTGCAGCTGGGGCATAGAAAAACACATACATCATACTGCATGGTGTTTAGCCTTGTGTGTTTGACAAGTAGAACACCTGCATTTAGATAACATAGGCCAGTGACAGACTTGGAGGCACCCCATCGAACACGCTTGAGATTCCTGCCCTGCTACAGGAAAGATCAAAGCACAGTGGTAAACTACGCCTGCGCAAATCCCTGATAAACAGGCAAAAACAGCAGGTTCGGCGATCCTCTAGCATGGACTGAGCTCCGCGGCGCCTGCCTCCCCGCCTGTGTGCCTCTGCCCGGGTGCTGCTTCGGGTATCCCCCCCGACTGGCGAGGTAACGAAAATAAATTTACTCTTTGCATTTTGTCTGTGGTTTTGTGGTTGCTCCTGCGCCCTGCCTGTGCCAGCTCACACATTTGGCGTAGTCGGCAGGATCCAGGAACAGCTATGCCATGGCCGGCAAAAAAATCGGGGACTGGGGAGGCCACGACGGTGACTCCCTGTATTCCGGGATGGCCCAGTACTGAGCGCTGGACCCCTGTGGACACTTTCCTGGCTACATTGGCTCCGCCGGAAGCATGGCCTGAAATAGATGGCGGGGCCGTGGTTGCCCCCCAGACAATTGAAACGGCTATGCGTGGGTTGCCATGGGAAGCGGCATCGGAGTCTTCTCGCAAGTTAGCGGGGAGATTGGGATGGTTATTAGTTACCGGTCTTACAGCTCTTGACTGTGAAGTTGTTGCATGATGCAGCAAAAGGAGAGAGTTGGAAAGGGAAGTCGGGACTTTACAAGATGCAAAGGCAATCGCTCAAAAATTGGTGTACAATGGACGAAGGTATTAATTTGGTGCGGCAGATGGGGATGGCTCATGCGTCAGTTACGGGATCCAATCCGGACAGGGTAGCAGTAACGAGAAGTATGAAAATGCAGCTTTTGAGAGGAGCGCCTGCCTCACTAAAACTCTTGATTATAGCAGCAGTCACAAATGCTACGGGTAATGTAGGTGCCCTAGCAAATACCTTGAGGGAAATTGGGGCTGTAACTTCGGGACCATCTCTGTGGGTGGTGAACAACGGAAAGCCGGCAAAACCAAAAGAGTTGCATCACGGGTGATGAGGAAACAGATGTGGAATGATCCTGTACAAGCCGGTATCCCACAATCAGAAATAGATGGGATCACAGCATCAGAAACGTTTCGCCGATGGCAAAAGCTAGCGCTACCAAGCAACAGGAAGCCTTTGATGCCTGCAAAAATGCTTTGATTGAGCATGCGCAATTATACGCTCCTAGGCAAGGATACCCTTTTGAATTAGAAGTAACAATTCTAGACGATATAGTCTCGTGGGGATTGCGGCAGCTGACTGGGCCCAAGAGGACTGGCATGGACAAAAATACCCTATATGGGGGACAGATATATGGCAACAAATTTGGCAATATGTACAAAGGTATTCTTTAAAAGTAAGGCATGTCTCAGCTCATCAAAAAGATGATTCGCTTGAGTCACAAAATAATAGGGAAGTAGATAATATGACCTCCGCCAAAGTACATGCTCAAGCTATAAATGCGCATATAGCTTGTGGACATCGATCAGCCCATACTGCGCACGCATGGGACATTGCTCACGGTCAAACCCCTTTGCCATTACATATTTATAAAGCATGTGCACACAACGGTACTATTTGTACGCAGCTACATCTAAGGGCATTATATAGGCCATGGGGAAAGATAAAACGGGGTCAGTGGGCCTTCAATACCTGCCCGGTCGATTACGTTGGCCCCTCGCCCCCGTCAAGGGGGTGGCAATATGTATTCACGGCTGTGCATACAGTGTCAGGACTGGTTTTGGCTAAACCCACCAAATATGCTAATCACCAGAGCACAACTGAAGCATTAGAACAACTCGTTCACCAATACGGACCTCCTCACCAAATACAAAGTGACCAAGGAACACACTTGAGTGGACATAATGTACAAGATTGGGCTCAAGGGCTAGGGATAGACTGGATATTCCACATTGCCTACCATCCCCAAGCTAATGGCTTGACTGAAAGAATGAATGGGATGTTGAAGGAACAGTTCAAAAAGCTAACCAGCACTAAAACTTTACAGCATTGGAGTTCACATCTTACTAAAGCAGGTTTTTTTGTTAACCAGCCGGAATATTCATAACCAAACACCCTATGATCATATTACAACACCTCCAGTACACAACATGGTGAGGATTGAAATTCTTCCAGACGGCATCTCTCCCAAAGTATTAACTACAGGGGACATGGAATCCTTTACACCGACGGATTGCGTGGTGGGACCGCAACCTGTTACTCTAGACGTGAAGATTCATATAATAACCCCTGAGAATGCCGTGTGGTTCTGCACCCCAACTTCTCCTCTTATTTTACATCCTCTGTTGAGATCAGATTCTCGAGTTCTAGTATTTCAGGTGTCTTCGACAAATATCTGTGCCTTATCTAGAGGAGATGGCATTGGAACGGTGTTATCGGTGTCACGAACCCAACACCGAATTGAAGTTCAATCTGAAAAAGCGCAAGCCATAGCTCTTCAATCTGTGTGAGCAATTACCCCACATCAGGTCATCAAACCCAGAGTGATATTAGCTGAAGGAGCTGGAGCAACAGCCTATGTATTACTGGAAGGAGATGACACTCCTGTTTTCCTCCCTTATCACAGGTTGGCTCGTCGTGCTTTGTAGTCTTGTACTACAAGCACATGCCCTGGATACTTTTCCGCAAGATCAGCGTGTAAATACTTGGACCTGGTTGGACTCTACTGTAACTAAGTCATCTGCCTGTTGTATTGAGGGAGGATTAACAGCCGCAGATCTTTTGACAACGTGTTTCATTGGCGTGCCAACCCCAGTAGCTGTATTACAGAATTATACTATGCTAAGTGCTTTTGATATGCGTGTTCCTCATTGTTATTTCTTCCAAGTAGGTAACGGCTGTACGCCAAGGAACATGAGGCGCTTGGGGACATGGTTTAGTGGGCACGGTGGTGTTGGGTTGACGGTTGGACTCGATGATCTTAGAGGTCTTTTCCAACCTTAATGATTCTATGATTCTATGATTACAAAATCGATTGGCGGTGGACCATCTCCTTCTTCAACACCATAAACACTGCTCCGATTTTGAAGGCATGTGTTGCTTCAACATAACTGATGAATCAGCCAGCGCAGAAGACGACATCCAACACCTCCAGGTCTTAATGCATCAAATGAAACAATCTACCGGTGGTGCCCGGCGGGCTGAGTGGTTTAATTCCCTGACAGGATGAGTGGGACACCTGATTCAAAGCATTATTGTAGGGATACGTTTATTCCTTTTTCTAGATGTGTTTATTGCGTGCCTCTGTACGTGCCTCTGGTGTGCCTACACCCCACAAGCCCAAATGGACACCTCCAGCTTCGCCAGCCCCAGCGGAAGTGGTCTCTTGAGCGAGGGGGCGGAATGAGGGAAAATAACGAAAGATTGGCTGAGAAAGAGGAGGCCAGGATCCTCGAAGGACACCCCCGACACCCAACTGCCCTCCCAGCCCCTGTCCCAGAAAACGGCAGATCCTCACTAAAAAAAACAGCACCCCAGGATGCGGTTCGCCCTCTCGGCTGCCAGGGCACACTGCTGACTCCTACTGAGCCTGCTGTCGACCAGCACCCACACATCCCTTTCTGCAGGGCTGCTCTCCAGCCACTCCTCTCCCAATTTGTACTTGTGCCCGGCATCATTATTTTCCTATACTTTAAATTGGTTTTGTATTTTCCCTTTTCTCAGCAAAAAATATTTAGTTCTACTTAAATAAGTTAAACGGAATAAATTCTCCCCTTGAAGAAGGCTGCAGCTCAAGCACCCTCTGGTGACTCGGGGAAAACGGCGGTTACACCGCGGTTACGCCTCCCGCCGTTGCTCCTGGCCCCGCCCACGTCTCCTCAGCCGCTGGCGCGCGAGCCGCGGGCTCCTGGCGGGGCTCTCCGCTCTCCTGAGGTTTCCCCGGTTCAGGACCCCCCCGTACACGGCGCTAGACCGCTCCGCTACGAATCGTGCCGGCACCGGAGCTGCTCGCCGGGGCGACTGGCGCAGGGTGAGCGCGGGCAGCTCCGCCCCGGCTGCCGGGGGGGGAGGTGGGCTCAGCACAGCGCCGGGGCTGGCACCCCACAGCTCGGGGGCCTTTGGTGGCAGTGGGTCCCGTTGCTCCCTCAGGCCCTGGAGACTCCTGCTGTGGCTCCCGTGGGACGCAGCAGCGCTGCTCCACTCGGGGAGAAGATGCCGACTGCTGGGAGTGCGGAGACTGCAGCGACACGGGCACCGGTGAGGGGTGCAGCCGGGGGGACAGGGTCCCCAGGGCCACGAGGCCACCACAGCCATCTGGGACCTGGGGAGAGGCGCAGGGCTGTGGTCCGGGCAGGGAGGGACTGTGGCATCGGCTTGTTGTGCTCATCATCTGCCTGTCCCTTGCAGTGCCCCCTGTTGCAGCCGGCCCAGACTCCAGACCCCCGGCCAGAGGGGACTTTGGCCGGTGCCTGGCTGTGCAGGCAGAGGCCCCCACGCTGTGGGAAGGTGCTCTGGCCTCTCCCCTATCCCGCTCACGGCATTACCCCCACTGGCACCCCGGCACGGTGCTGGCGGTGACAGTGCCGCTGTCCCCCGGGGACACTTGGGGCACACGTGTCCCCACCGTGGTCCCCATGCCCGTGTCCGACACTGCACAGCCCAGCAACCCCCCAGGGATGCTCTGGCAGCCGGCTGCAAGCAACCCACCCAGATCCTCCTTCATCCAAAAAGGCCCATTTCTGTGGAAATGGGGGATTTGGGAGGGCAGGTGGCTTGATCGGTGGCCCCGTGTCACCGGCCAGGCGGCCCACCGAAACGTGGCGGGGCTGTGCTGGCTGAGGGCAAAGAGGGTTCCCCGGGGACCTGCAGCGCTGACACTGTCTACCTCCGTGCCATCCCCAGAGGTGCTGCATCTGCCGCCTGCGGGGCGCCTCGGTCACCTGCCGGGGCCGGCGCTGTCCCCAAATCTTCCACTTCCCCTGCGGCAGGGAGCGGGGCTGCGTCTCCCAGTTCTTCGGGGAGTTCAAGTGAGTGTAACCGCCCTGCGGGGTTGGGTCCGGTGCCAGGGCAAAGGAGGGCTGGGGCTGAACTGTCACCTCCATCTCGCACGTCCTTCTGCTGGAAGCACCGACCGGTGCAGCACGTGCGGGCAGTGCAGCAGGACCAGACCCTATGCCTCATCTGCCAGGAGGCGGTGGCGGGGCGGCCCTGCTATGGCATCCTGGTCTGTGCCGATCACGTCCTGCCTCCCTGGGTACCGGCAGGGTGTCCCCCACGCCCCTGGGGCTGAGTGCTCCCCTGCTCCCGCAGGGATGCTGCCTGGGAGGAGGACGGGGCCTCCGCGGACCATTACCAGCGGCACGGCTCCTGCGACACTGGCCAGTGCCTGTGTCAAGCGGGATGGGAGCAGGCGGAGGTGAATGGGTGAGTGCTGGTAGGCCCTGTGCCCGCAGCCCCAGCAAGGAGGCAATGCCTTCATCTCCTCCTTTGGGCAGGGATGGAGGTTCCCTGGGTGCCAAGCCGGGCATGGCGCAGGGTGCACGCCGGCAGCTCAGCCCCGGCTGCCAGGGGGTGGAGGTGGGCTCAGCACAGTGCTGGGGCTGGCACCCCACAGCTCGGGGGCCTTTGGTGGCAGTGGGTCCCGTTGCTCCCTCAGGCCCTGGAGACTCCTGCTGTGGCTCCCGTGGGACGCAGCAGCTCTGCTCTGCCGTGGGAGAAGATGCCGACTGCTGGGAGTGCGGAGACTGCAGCGACACGGGCACCGGTGAGGGGTGCAGCCGGGGGGACAGGGTCCCCAGGGCCACGAGGCCACCACAGCCATCTGGGACCTGGGGAGAGGCGCAGGGCTGTGGTCCGGGCAGGGAGGGACTGTGGCATCGGCTTGTTGTGCTCATCATCTGCCTGTCCCTTGCAGTGCCCGCCGTTGCAGCCGGCCCAGACTCCAGACCCCCCGACCAGAGGGGATTTTGGCCAGTGCCTGGCTATGCAAGCAGAGGCCTCTGCACCATGCGAGGGTGCTCCGGCCTCTCCCCTATCCCGCTCACGGCATTACCCCCACCGGCACACCCGCATGGTACTGGGGGTGATAGTGCCGCCGTCCCCCGGCAGTGTGCGGCCTGTTCCGGCGGGCAGACTGTGACCGCGAGGTCGTTGGGCAGCTGTGCCATCAGTGTGGGCTCTGCGTCCATGAGATCTGCCTGG
Source organism: Aptenodytes patagonicus (assembly GCF_965638725.1). NCBI lineage: Eukaryota > Metazoa > Chordata > Aves > Sphenisciformes > Spheniscidae > Aptenodytes > Aptenodytes patagonicus. Next base: position 6,491,761 of record NC_134965.1, read on the forward strand.
TGAGTACCCGGGGCTCGACACCCCACGGTCCCCAACACCCCCGGTCGCCAGGCCCGCACCACCAGCAGCCCCTGGCACGCACCCCCTTTTCCCCTCTTGCAGTACCACGCCAGCGGGCTGAGCCAGAGAGGGGCCAATGAAGAGGGCTTCTACGGCTTCCTCTTCCCCGACATCCGGCAGGAGCTGAAGCGGGTGCCACAGAAGGTGAGGCCGGGGGACTCGTGTCCCCACCGTGGTCCCCATGCCGCGTGTACGGTGCTGCACAGGCCAGCAACCCCCCAGGGATGCTCTGGCAGCCGGCTGCAAGCAACCCACCCAGATCCTCCTTCATCCAAAAAGGCCCATTTCTGTGGAAATGGGGGATTTGGGAGGGCAGGTGGCTTGATCGGTGGCCCCGTGTCACCGGCCAGGCGGCCCACCGAAACGTGGCGGGGCTGTGCTGGCTGAGGGCAAAGAGGGTTCCCCGGGGACCTGCAGCGCTGACACTGTCTACCTCCGTGCCATCCCCAGAGGTGCTGCATCTGCCGCCTGCGGGGCGCCTCGGTCACCTGCCGGGGCCGGCGCTGTCCCCAAATCTTCTACTTCCCCTGCGGCAGGGAGCGGGGCTGCGTCTCCCAGTTCTTCGGGGAGTTCAAGTGAGTGTAACCACCCTGCGGGGTCGGGGCCGGTGCCAGGGCAGAGGAGGGCTGGGGCTGAACTGTCACCTCCATCCCGCAGGTCCTTCTGCTGGAAGCACCGGACAGTGCAGCAGATGCGGGCAGTGCAGCAGGAACAGACCCTATGCCTCATCTGCCAGGAGGCGGTGGTGGGGTGGCCCTGCTACGGCACCCTGGTCTGTGACGATTACCTCCTGCCTCCCTGGGTACCAGTAGGGTGTCCCCCACGCCCCTGGGGCTGAGTGCTCCCCTGCTCCCGCAGGGATGCTGCCTGGGAGGAGGACGGGGCCTCCGCGGACCATTACCAGCGGCACGGCTCCTGTGACACTGGCCAGTGCCTGTGTCAAGCGGGATGGGAGCAGGCGGAGGTGAATGGGTGAGTGCTGGTAGGCCCTGTGCCCGCAGCCCCAGCAAGGAGGCGATGCCTTCATCTCCTCCTTTGGGCAGGGATGGAGGTTCCCTGGGTGCCGAGCCGGGCATGGCGCAGGGTGCGCGCCGGCAGCTCAGCCCCGGCTGCCAGGGGGTGGAGGTGGGCTCAGCACAGTGCCGGGGCTGGCACCCCACAGCTCGGGGGCCTTTGGTGGCAGTGGGTCCCGTTGCTCCCTCAGGCCCTGGAGACTCCTGCTGTGGCTCCCGTGGGACGCAGCAGCTCTGCTCTGCCGTGGGAGAAGATGCCGACTGCTGGGAGTGCGGAGACTGCAGCGACACGGGCACCGGTGAGGGGTGCAGCTGGGGGGACAGGGTCCCCAGGGCCACGAGGCCACCACAGCCATCTGGGACCTGGGGAGAGGCGCAGGGCTGTGGTCCGGGCAGGGAGGGACTGTGGCATCGGCTTGTTGTGCTCATCATCTGCCTGTCCCTTGCAGTGCCCGCCGTTGCAGCCGGCCCAGACTCCAGACCCCCCGACCAGAGGGGATTTTGGCCAGTGCCTGGCTATGCAAGCAGAGGCCTCTGCACCATGCGAGGGTGCTCCGGCCTCTCCCCTATCCCGCTCACGGCATTACCCCCACCGGCACACCCGCGTGGTACTGGGGGTGATAGTGCCGCCGTCCCCCGGCAGTGTGCGGCCTGTGCCGGCGGGCAGACTGTGACCGCGAGGTCGTTGGGCAGCTGTGCCATCAGTGTGGGCTCTGCGTCCATGAGATCTGCCTGGTGAGTACCCGGGGCTCGACACCCCACGGTCCCCAACACCCCCGGTCCCCAGACCCGCACCACCAGCAGCCCCTGGCACGCACCCCCTTTTCCCCTCTTGCAGTACCACGCCAGCGGGCTGAGCCAGAGAGGGGCCGATGAAGAGGGCTTCTACGGCTTCCTCTTCCCCGACATCCGGCAGGAGCTGAAGCGGGTGCCACAGAAGGTGAGGCCGGGGGACTCGTGTCCCCACCGTGGTCCCCATGCCGCGTGTACGGTGCTGCACAGGCCAGCAACCCCCCAGGGATGCTCTGGCAGCCGGCTGCAAGCAACCCACCCAGATCCTCCTTCATCCAAAAAGGCCCATTTCTGTGGAAATGGGGGATTTGGGAGGGCAGGTGGCTTGATCGGTGGCCCCGTGTCACCGGCCAGGCGGCCCACCGAAACGTGGCGGGGCTGTGCTGGCTGAGGGCAAAGAGGGTTCCCCGGGGACCTGCAGCGCTGACACTGTCTACCTCCGTGCCATCCCCAGAGGTGCTGCATCTGCCGCCTGCGGGGCGCCTCGGTCACCTGCCGGGGCCGGCGCTGTCCCCAAATCTTCCACTTCCCCTGCGGCAGGGAGCGGGGCTGTGTCTCCCAGTTCTTCGGGGAGTTCAAGTGAGTGTAACCACCCTGCGGGGTCGGGGCCGGTGCCAGGGCAGAGGAGGGCTGGGGCTGAACTGTCACCTCCATCCCGCAGGTCCTTCTGCTGGAAGCACCGGACAGTGCAGCAGATGCGGGCAGTGCAGCAGGAACAGACCCTATGCCTCATCTGCCAGGAGGCGGTGGCGGGGTGGCCCTGCTACGGCACCCTGGTCTGTGCCGATTACCTCCTGCCTCCCTGGGTACCAGTAGGGTGTCCCCCACGCCCCTAGGGCTGAGTGCTCCCCTGCTCCCGCAGGGATGCTGCCTGGGAGGAGGACGGGGCCTCCGCGGACCATTACCAGCGGCACGGCTCCTGCGACACTGGCCAGTGCCTGTGTCAAGCGGGATGGGAGCAGGCGGAGGTGAATGGGTGAGTGCTGGTAGGCCCTGTGCCCGCAGCCCCAGCAAGGAGGCGATGCCTTCATCTCCTCCTTTGGGCAGGGATGGAGGTTCCCTGGGTGCCGAGCCGGGCATGGCGCAGGGTGCGCGCCGGCAGCTCAGCCCCGGCTGCCAGGGGGTGGAGGTGGGCTCAGCACAGTGCCGGGGCTGGCACCCCACAGCTCGGGGGCCTTTGGTGGCAGTGGGTCCCGTTGCTCCCTCAGGCCCTGGAGACTCCTGCTGTGGCTCCCGTGGGACGCAGCAGCTCTGCTCTGCCGTGGGAGAAGATGCCGACTGCTGGGAGTGCGGAGACTGCAGCGACACGGGCACCGGTGAGGGGTGCAGCCGGGGGGACAGGGTCCCCAGGGCCACGAGGCCACCACAGCCATCTGGGACCTGGGGAGAGGCGCAGGGCTGTGGTCCGGGCAGGGAGGGACTGTGGCATCGGCTTGTTGTGCTCATCATCTGCCTGTCCCTTGCAGTGCCCGCCGTTGCAGCCGGCCCAGACTCCAGACCCCCCGACCAGAGGGGATTTTGGCCAGTGCCTGGCTATGCAAGCAGAGGCCTCTGCACCATGCGAGGGTGCTCCGGCCTCTCCCCTATCCCGCTCACGGCATTACCCCCACCGGCACACCCGCGTGGTACTGGGGGTGATAGTGCCGCCGTCCCCCGGCAGTGTGCGGCCTGTGCCGGCGGGCAGACTGTGACCGCGAGGTCGTTGGGCAGCTGTGCCATCAGTGTGGGCTCTGCGTCCATGAGATCTGCCTGGTGAGTACCCGGGGCTCGACACCCCACGGTCCCCAACACCCCCGGTCCCCAGACCCGCACCACCAGCAGCCCCTGGCACGCACCCCCTTTTCCCCTCTTGCAGTACCACGCCAGCGGGCTGAGCCAGAGAGGGGCCGATGAAGAGGGCTTCTACGGCTTCCTCTTCCCCGACATCCGGCAGGAGCTGAAGCGGGTGCCACAGAAGGTGAGGCCGGGGGACTCGTGTCCCCACCGTGGTCCCCATGCCGCGTGTACGGTGCTGCACAGGCCAGCAACCCCCCAGGGATGCTCTGGCAGCCGGCTGCAAGCAACCCACCCAGATCCTCCTTCATCCAAAAAGGCCCATTTCTGTGGAAATGGGGGATTTGGGAGGGCAGGTGGCTTGATCGGTGGCCCCGTGTCACCGGCCAGGCGGCCCACCGAAACGTGGCGGGGCTGTGCTGGCTGAGGGCAAAGAGGGTTCCCCGGGGACCTGCAGCGCTGACACTGTCTACCTCCGTGCCATCCCCAGAGGTGCTGCATCTGCCGCCTGCGGGGCGCCTCGGTCACCTGCCGGGGCCGGCGCTGTCCCCAAATCTTCCACTTCCCCTGCGGCAGGGAGCGGGGCTGCGTCTCCCAGTTCTTCGGGGAGTTCAAGTGAGTGTAACCACCCTGCGGGGTCGGGGCCGGTGCCAGGGCAGAGGAGGGCTGGGGCTGAACTGTCACCTCCATCCCGCAGGTCCTTCTGCTGGAAGCACCGGACAGTGCAGCAGATGCGGGCAGTGCAGCAGGAACAGACCCTATGCCTCATCTGCCAGGAGGCGGTGGCGGGGTGGCCCTGCTACGGCACCCTGGTCTGTGCCGATTACCTCCTGCCTCCCTGGGTACCAGTAGGGTGTCCCCCACGCCCCTGGGGCTGAGTGCTCCCCTGCTCCCGCAGGGATGCTGCCTGGGAGGAGGACGGGGCCTCCGCGGACCATTACCAGCGGCACGGCTCCTGCGACACTGGCCAGTGCCTGTGTCAAGCGGGATGGGAGCAGGCGGAGGTGAATGGGTGAGTGCTGGTAGGCCCTGTGCCCGCAGCCCCAGCAAGGAGGCGATGCCTTCATCTCCTCCTTTGGGCAGGGATGGAGGTTCCCTGGGTGCCGAGCCGGGCATGGCGCAGGGTGCGCGCCGGCAGCTCAGCCCCGGCTGCCAGGGGGTGGAGGTGGGCTCAGCACAGTGCCGGGGCTGGCACCCCACAGCTCGGGGGCCTTTGGTGGCAGTGGGTCCCGTTGCTCCCTCAGGCCCTGGAGACTCCTGCTGTGGCTCCCGTGGGACGCAGCAGCTCTGCTCTGCCGTGGGAGAAGATGCCGACTGCTGGGAGTGCGGAGACTGCAGCGACACGGGCACCGGTGAGGGGTGCAGCCGGGGGGACAGGGTCCCCAGGGCCACGAGGCCACCACAGCCATCTGGGACCTGGGGAGAGGTGCAGGGCTGTGGTCCGGGCAGGGAGGGACTGTGGCATCGGCTTGTTGTGCTCATCATCTGCCTGTCCCTTGCAGTGCCCGCCGTTGCAGCCGGCCCAGACTCCAGACCCCCCGACCAGAGGGGATTTTGGCCAGTGCCTGGCTATGCAAGCAGAGGCCTCTGCACCATGCGAGGGTGCTCCGGCCTCTCCCCTATCCCGCTCACGGCATTACCCCCACCGGCACACCCGCGTGGTACTGGGGGTGATAGTGCCGCCGTCCCCCGGCAGTGTGCGGCCTGTGCCGGCGGGCAGACTGTGACCGCGAGGTCGTTGGGCAGCTGTGCCATCAGTGTGGGCTCTGCGTCCATGAGATCTGCCTGGTGAGTACCCGGGGCTCGACACCCCACGGTCCCCAACACCCCCGGTCCCCAGACCCGCACCACCAGCAGCCCCTGGCACGCACCCCCTTTTCCCCTCTTGCAGTACCACGCCAGCGGGCTGAGCCAGAGAGGGGCCGATGAAGAGGGCTTCTACGGCTTCCTCTTCCCCGACATCCGGCAGGAGCTGAAGCGGGTGCCACAGAAGGTGAGGCCGGGGGACTCGTGTCCCCACCGTGGTCCCCATGCCGCGTGTACGGTGCTGCACAGGCCAGCAACCCCCCAGGGATGCTCTGGCAGCCGGCTGCAAGCAACCCACCCAGATCCTCCTTCATCCAAAAAGGCCCATTTCTGTGGAAATGGGGGATTTGGGAGGGCAGGTGGCTTGATCGGTGGCCCCGTGTCACCGGCCAGGCGGCCCACCGAAACGTGGCGGGGCTGTGCTGGCTGAGGGCAAAGAGGGTTCCCCGGGGACCTGCAGCGCTGACACTGTCTACCTCCGTGCCATCCCCAGAGGTGCTGCATCTGCCGCCTGCGGGGCGCCTCGGTCACCTGCCGGGGCCGGCGCTGTCCCCAAATCTTCCACTTCCCCTGCGGCAGGGAGCGGGGCTGCGTCTCCCAGTTCTTCGGGGAGTTCAAGTGAGTGTAACCACCCTGCGGGGTCGGGGCCGGTGCCAGGGCAGAGGAGGGCTGGGGCTGAACTGTCACCTCCATCCCGCAGGTCCTTCTGCTGGAAGCACCGGACAGTGCAGCAGATGCGGGCAGTGCAGCAGGAACAGACCCTATGCCTCATCTGCCAGGAGGCGGTGGCGGGGTGGCCCTGCTATGGCACCCTGGTCTGTGCCGATTACCTCCTGCCTCCCTGGGTACCAGTAGGGTGTCCCCCACGCCCCTGGGGCTGAGTGCTCCCCTGCTCCCGCAGGGATGCTGCCTGGGAGGAGGACGGGGCCTCCGCGGACCATTACCAGCGGCACGGCTCCTGCGACACTGGCCAGTGCCTGTGTCAAGCGGGACGGCAGCAGGCGGAGGTGAATGGGTGAGTGCTGGTAGGCCCTGTGCCCGCAGCCCCAGCAAGGAGGCGATGCCTTCATCTCCTCCTTTGGGCAGGGATGGAGGTTCCCTGGGTGCCGAGCCGGGCATGGCGCAGGGTGCGCGCCGGCAGCTCAGCCCCGGCTGCCAGGGGGTGGAGGTGGGCTCAGCACAGTGCCGGGGCTGGCACCCCACAGCTCGGGGGCCTTTGGTGGCAGTGGGTCCCGTTGCTCCCTCAGGCCCTGGAGACTCCTGCTGTGGCTCCTGTGGGACGCAGCAGCTCTGCTCTGCCGTGGGAGAAGATGCCGACTGCTGGGAGTGCGGAGACTGCAGCGACACAGGCACCGGTGAGGGGTGCAGCCGGGGGGACAGGGTCCCCAGGGCCACGAGGCCACCACAGCCATCTGGGACCTGGGGAGAGGCGCAGGGCTGTGGTCCGGGCAGGGAGGGACTGTGGCATCGGCTTGTTGTGCTCATCATCTGCCTGTCCCTTGCAGTGCCCGCCGTTGCAGCCGGCCCAGACTCCAGACCCCCCGACCAGAGGGGATTTTGGCCAGTGCCTGGCTATGCAAGCAGAGGCCTCTGCACCATGCGAGGGTGCTCCGGCCTCTCCCCTATCCCGCTCACGGCATTACCCCCACCGGCACACCCGCGTGGTACTGGGGGTGATAGTGCCGCCGTCCCCCGGCAGTGTGCGGCCTGTGCCGGCGGGCAGACTGTGACCGCGAGGTCGTTGGGCAGCTGTGCCATCAGTGTGGGCTCTGCGTCCATGAGATCTGCCTGGTGAGTACCCGGGGCTCGACACCCCACGGTCCCCAACACCCCCGGTCCCCAGACCCGCACCACCAGCAGCCCCTGGCACGCACCCCCTTTTCCCCTCTTGCAGTACCACGCCAGCGGGCTGAGCCAGAGAGGGGCCGATGAAGAGGGCTTCTACGGCTTCCTCTTCCCCGACATCCGGCAGGAGCTGAAGCGGGTGCCACAGAAGGTGAGGCCGGGGGACTCGTGTCCCCACCGTGGTCCCCATGCCGCGTGTACGGTGCTGCACAGGCCAGCAACCCCCCAGGGATGCTCTGGCAGCCGGCTGCAAGCAACCCACCCAGATCCTCCTTCATCCAAAAAGGCCCATTTCTGTGGAAATGGGGGATTTGGGAGGGCAGGTGGCTTGATCGGTGGCCCCGTGTCACCGGCCAGGCGGCCCACCGAAACGTGACGGGGCTGTGCTGGCTGAGGGCAAAGAGGGTTCCCCGGGGACCTGCAGCGCTGACACTGTCTACCTCCGTGCCATCCCCAGAGGTGCTGCATCTGCCGCCTGCGGGGCGCCTCGGTCACCTGCCGGGGCCGGCGCTGTCCCCAAATCTTCCACTTCCCCTGCGGCAGGGAGCGGGGCTGCGTCTCCCAGTTCTTCGGGGAGTTCAAGTGAGTGTAACCACCCTGCGGGGTCGGGGCCGGTGCCAGGGCAGAGGAGGGCTGGGGCTGAACTGTCACCTCCATCCCGCAGGTCCTTCTGCTGGAAGCACCGGACAGTGCAGCAGATGCGGGCAGTGCAGCAGGAACAGACCCTATGCCTCATCTGCCAGGAGGCGGTGGCGGGGTGGCCCTGCTACGGCACCCTGGTCTGTGCCGATTACCTCCTGCCTCCCTGGGTACCAGTAGGGTGTCCCCCACGCCCCTGGGGCTGAGTGCTCCCCTGCTCCCGCAGGGATGCTGCCTGGGAGGAGGACGGGGCCTCCGCGGACCATTACCAGCGGCACGGCTCCTGCGACACTGGCCAGTGCCTGTGTCAAGCGGGATGGGAGCAGGCGGAGGTGAATGGGTGAGTGCTGGTAGGCCCTGTGCCCGCAGCCCCAGCAAGGAGGCGATGCCTTCGTCTCCTCCTTTGGGCAGGGATGGAGGTTCCCTGGGTGCCGAGCCGGGCATGGCGCAGGGTGCGCGCCGGCAGCTCAGCCCCGGCTGCCAGGGGGTGGAGGTGGGCTCAGCACAGTGCCGGGGCTGGCACCCCACAGCTCGGGGGCCTTTGGTGGCAGTGGGTCCCGTTGCTCCCTCAGGCCCTGGAGACTCCTGCTGTGGCTCCTGTGGGACGCAGCAGCTCTGCTCTGCCGTGGGAGAAGATGCCAACTGCTGGGAGTGCGGAGACTGCAGCGACACAGGCACCGGTGAGGGGTGCAGCCGGGGGGACAGGGTCCCCAGGGCCACGAGGCCACCACAGCCATCTGGGACCTGGGGAGAGGCGCAGGGCTGTGGTCCGGGCAGGGAGGGACTGTGGCATCGGCTTGTTGTGCTCATCATCTGCCTGTCCCTTGCAGTGCCCGCCGTTGCAGCCGGCCCAGACTCCAGACCCCCCGACCAGAGGGGATTTTGGCCAGTGCCTGGCTATGCAAGCAGAGGCCTCTGCACCATGCGAGGGTGCTCCGGCCTCTCCCCTATCCCACTCACGGCATTACCCCCACCGGCACACCCGCGTGGTACTGGGGGTGATAGTGCCGCCGTCCCCCGGCAGTGTGCGGCCTGTTCCGGCGGGCAGACTGTGACCGCGAGGTCGTTGGGCAGCTGTGCCATCAGTGTGGGCTCTGCGTCCATGAGATCTGCCTGGTGAGTACCCGGGGCTCGACACCCCACGGTCCCCAACACCCCCGGTCCCCAGACCCGCACCACCAGCAGCCCCTGGCACGCACCCCCTTTTCCCCTCTTGCAGTACCACGCCAGCGGGCTGAGCCAGAGAGGGGCCGATGAAGAGGGCTTCTACGGCTTCCTCTTCCCCGACATCCGGCAGGAGCTGAAGCGGGTGCCACAGAAGGTGAGGCCGGGGGACTCGTGTCCCCACCGTGGTCCCCATGCCGCGTGTACGGTGCTGCACAGGCCAGCAACCCCCCAGGGATGCTCTGGCAGCCGGCTGCAAGCAACCCACCCAGATCCTCCTTCATCCAAAAAGGCCCATTTCTGTGGAAATGGGGGATTTGGGAGGGCAGGTGGCTTGATCGGTGGCCCCGTGTCACCGGCCAGGCGGCCCACCGAAACGTGGCGGGGCTGTGCTGGCTGAGGGCAAAGAGGGTTCCCCGGGGACCTGCAGCGCTGACACTGTCTACCTCCGTGCCATCCCCAGAGGTGCTGCATCTGCCGCCTGCGGGGCGCCTCGGTCACCTGCCGGGGCCGGCGCTGTCCCCAAATCTTCCACTTCCCCTGCAGCAGGGAGCGGGGCTGCGTCTCCCAGTTCTTCGGGGAGTTCAAGTGAGTGTAACCACCCTGCGGGGTCGGGGCCGGTGCCAGGGCAGAGGAGGGCTGGGGCTGAACTGTCACCTCCATCCCGCAGGTCCTTCTGCTGGAAGCACCGGACAGTGCAGCAGATGCGGGCAGTGCAGCAGGAACAGACCCTATGCCTCATCTGCCAGGAGGCGGTGGTGGGGTGGCCCTGCTACGGCACCCTGGTCTGTGCCGATTACCTCCTGCCTCCCTGGGTACCAGTAGGGTGTCCCCCACGCCCCTGGGGCTGAGTGCTCCCCTGCTCCCGCAGGGATGCTGCCTGGGAGGAGGACGGGGCCTCCGCGGACCATTACCAGCGGCACGGCTCCTGCGACACTGGCCAGTGCCTGTGTCAAGCGGGATGGGAGCAGGCGGAGGTGAATGGGTGAGTGCTGGTAGGCCCTGTGCCCGCAGCCCCAGCAAGGAGGCGATGCCTTCATCTCCTCCTTTGGGCAGGGATGGAGGTTCCCTGGGTGCCGAGCCGGGCATGGCGCAGGGTGCGCGCCGGCAGCTCAGCCCCGGCTGCCAGGGGGTGGAGGTGGGCTCAGCACAGTGCCGGGGCTGGCACCCCACAGCTCGGGGGCCTTTGGTGGCAGTGGGTCCCGTTGCTCCCTCAGGCCCTGGAGACTCCTGCTGTGGCTCCCGTGGGACGCAGCAGCTCTGCTCTGCCGTGGGAGAAGATGCCGACTGCTGGGAGTGCGGAGACTGCAGCGACACGGGCACCGGTGAGGGGTGCAGCCGGGGGGGCAGGGTCCCCAGGGCCACGAGGCCACCACAGCCATCTGGGACCTGGGGAGAGGCGCAGGGCTGTGGTCCGGGCAGGGAGGGACTGTGGCATCGGCTTGTTGTGCTCATCATCTGCCTGTCCCTTGCAGTGCCCGCCGTTGCAGCCGGCCCAGACTCCAGACCCCCCGACCAGAGGGGATTTTGGCCAGTGCCTGGCTATGCAAGCAGAGGCCTCTGCACCATGCGAGGGTGCTCCGGCCTCTCCCCTATCCCGCTCACGGCATTACCCCCACCGGCACACCCGCGTGGTACTGGGGGTGATAGTGCCGCCGTCCCCCGGCAGTGTGCGGCCTGTGCCGGCGGGCAGACTGTGACCGCGAGGTCGTTGGGCAGCTGTGCCATCAGTGTGGGCTCTGCGTCCATGAGATCTGCCTGGTGAGTACCCGGGGCTCGACACCCCACGGTCCCCAACACCCCCGGTCCCCAGACCCGCACCACCAGCAGCCCCTGGCACGCACCCCCTTTTCCCCTCTTGCAGTACCACGCCAGCGGGCTGAGCCAGAGAGGGGCCGATGAAGAGGGCTTCTACGGCTTCCTCTTCCCCGACATCCGGCAGGAGCTGAAGCGGGTGCCACAGAAGGTGAGGCCGGGGGACTCGTGTCCCCACCGTGGTCCCCATGCCGCGTGTACGGTGCTGCACAGGCCAGCAACCCCCCAGGGATGCTCTGGCAGCCGGCTGCAAGCAACCCACCCAGATCCTCCTTCATCCAAAAAGGCCCATTTCTGTGGAAATGGGGGATTTGGGAGGGCAGGTGGCTTGATCGGTGGCCCCGTGTCACCGGCCAGGCGGCCCACCGAAACGTGGCGGGGCTGTGCTGGCTGAGGGCAAAGAGGGTTCCCCGGGGACCTGCAGCGCTGACACTGTCTACCTCCGTGCCATCCCCAGAGGTGCTGCATCTGCCGCCTGCGGGGCGCCTCGGTCACCTGCCGGGGCCGGCGCTGTCCCCAAATCTTCCACTTCCCCTGCGGCAGGGAGCGGGGCTGCGTCTCCCAGTTCTTCGGGGAGTTCAAGTGAGTGTAACCACCCTGCGGGGTCGGGGCCGGTGCCAGGGCAGAGGAGGGCTGGGGCTGAACTGTCACCTCCATCCCGCAGGTCCTTCTGCTGGAAGCACCGGACAGTGCAGCAGATGCGGGCAGTGCAGCAGGAACAGACCCTATGCCTCATCTGCCAGGAGGCGGTGGCGGGGTGGCCCTGCTATGGCACCCTGGTCTGTGCCGATTACCTCCTGCCTCCCTGGGTACCAGTAGGGTGTCCCCCACGCCCCTGGGGCTGAGTGCTCCCCTGCTCCCGCAGGGATGCTGCCTGGGAGGAGGACGGGGCCTCCGCGGACCATTACCAGCGGCACGGCTCCTGCGACACTGGCCAGTGCCTGTGTCAAGCGGGACGGCAGCAGGCGGAGGTGAATGGGTGAGTGCTGGTAGGCCCTGTGCCCGCAGCCCCAGCAAGGAGGCGATGCCTTCATCTCCTCCTTTGGGCAGGGATGGAGGTTCCCTGGGTGCCGAGCCGGGCATGGCGCAGGGTGCGCGCCGGCAGCTCAGCCCCGGCTGCCAGGGGGTGGAGGTGGGCTCAGCACAGTGCCGGGGCTGGCACCCCACAGCTCGGGGGCCTTTGGTGGCAGTGGGTCCCGTTGCTCCCTCAGGCCCTGGAGACTCCTGCTGTGGCTCCTGTGGGACGCAGCAGCTCTGCTCTGCCGTGGGAGAAGATGCCGACTGCTGGGAGTGCGGAGACTGCAGCGACACAGGCACCGGTGAGGGGTGCAGCCGGGGGGACAGGGTCCCCAGGGCCACGAGGCCACCACAGCCATCTGGGACCTGGGGAGAGGCGCAGGGCTGTGGTCCGGGCAGGGAGGGACTGTGGCATCGGCTTGTTGTGCTCATCATCTGCCTGTCCCTTGCAGTGCCCGCCGTTGCAGCCGGCCCAGACTCCAGACCCCCCGACCAGAGGGGATTTTGGCCAGTGCCTGGCTATGCAAGCAGAGGCCTCTGCACCATGCGAGGGTGCTCCGGCCTCTCCCCTATCCCGCTCACGGCATTACCCCCACCGGCACACCCGCGTGGTACTGGGGGTGATAGTGCCGCCGTCCCCCGGCAGTGTGCGGCCTGTGCCGGCGGGCAGACTGTGACCGCGAGGTCGTTGGGCAGCTGTGCCATCAGTGTGGGCTCTGCGTCCATGAGATCTGCCTGGTGAGTACCCGGGGCTCGACACCCCACGGTCCCCAACACCCCCGGTCCCCAGACCCGCACCACCAGCAGCCCCTGGCACGCACCCCCTTTTCCCCTCTTGCAGTACCACGCCAGCGGGCTGAGCCAGAGAGGGGCCGATGAAGAGGGCTTCTACGGCTTCCTCTTCCCCGACATCCGGCAGGAGCTGAAGCGGGTGCCACAGAAGGTGAGGCCGGGGGACTCGTGTCCCCACCGTGGTCCCCATGCCGCGTGTACGGTGCTGCACAGGCCAGCAACCCCCCAGGGATGCTCTGGCAGCCGGCTGCAAGCAACCCACCCAGATCCTCCTTCATCCAAAAAGGCCCATTTCTGTGGAAATGGGGGATTTGGGAGGGCAGGTGGCTTGATCGGTGGCCCCGTGTCACCGGCCAGGCGGCCCACCGAAACGTGGCGGGGCTGTGCTGGCTGAGGGCAAAGAGGGTTCCCCGGGGACCTGCAGCGCTGACACTGTCTACCTCCGTGCCATCCCCAGAGGTGCTGCATCTGCCGCCTGCGGGGCGCCTCGGTCACCTGCCGGGGCCGGCGCTGTCCCCAAATCTTCCACTTCCCCTGCAGCAGGGAGCGGGGCTGCGTCTCCCAGTTCTTCGGGGAGTTCAAGTGAGTGTAACCACCCTGCGGGGTCGGGGCCGGTGCCAGGGCAGAGGAGGGCTGGGGCTGAACTGTCACCTCCATCCCGCAGGTCCTTCTGCTGGAAGCACCGGACAGTGCAGCAGATGCGGGCAGTGCAGCAGGAACAGACCCTATGCCTCATCTGCCAGGAGGCGGTGGTGGGGTGGCCCTGCTACGGCACCCTGGTCTGTGCCGATTACCTCCTGCCTCCCTGGGTACCAGTAGGGTGTCCCCCACGCCCCTGGGGCTGAGTGCTCCCCTGCTCCCGCAGGGATGCTGCCTGGGAGGAGGACGGGGCCTCCGCGGACCATTACCAGCGGCACGGCTCCTGCGACACTGGCCAGTGCCTGTGTCAAGCGGGATGGGAGCAGGCGGAGGTGAATGGGTGAGTGCTGGTAGGCCCTGTGCCCGCAGCCCCAGCAAGGAGGCGATGCCTTCATCTCCTCCTTTGGGCAGGGATGGAGGTTCCCTGGGTGCCGAGCCGGGCATGGCGCAGGGTGCGCGCCGGCAGCTCAGCCCCGGCTGCCAGGGGGTGGAGGTGGGCTCAGCACAGTGCCGGGGCTGGCACCCCACAGCTCGGGGGCCTTTGGTGGCAGTGGGTCCCGTTGCTCCCTCAGGCCCTGGAGACTCCTGCTGTGGCTCCCGTGGGACGCAGCAGCTCTGCTCTGCCGTGGGAGAAGATGCCGACTGCTGGGAGTGCGGAGACTGCAGCGACACAGGCACCGGTGAGGGGTGCAGCCGGGGGGACAGGGTCCCCAGGGCCACGAGGCCACCACAGCCATCTGGGACCTGGGGAGAGGCGCAGGGCTGTGGTCCGGGCAGGGAGGGACTGTGGCATCGGCTTGTTGTGCTCATCATCTGCCTGTCCCTTGCAGTGCCCGCCGTTGCAGCCGGCCCAGACTCCAGACCCCCCGACCAGAGGGGATTTTGGCCAGTGCCTGGCTATGCAAGCAGAGGCCTCTGCACCATGCGAGGGTGCTCCGGCCTCTCCCCTATCCCACTCACGGCATTACCCCCACCGGCACACCCGCGTGGTACTGGGGGTGATAGTGCCGCCGTCCCCCGGCAGTGTGCGGCCTGTGCCGGCGGGCAGACTGTGACCGCGAGGTCGTTGGGCAGCTGTGCCATCAGTGTGGGCTCTGCGTCCATGAGATCTGCCTGGTGAGTACCCGGGGCTCGACACCCCACGGTCCCCAACACCCCCGGTCCCCAGACCCGCACCACCAGCAGCCCCTGGCACGCACCCCCTTTTCCCCTCTTGCAGTACCACGCCAGCGGGCTGAGCCAGAGAGGGGCCGATGAAGAGGGCTTCTACGGCTTCCTCTTCCCCGACATCCGGCAGGAGCTGAAGCGGGTGCCACAGAAGGTGAGGCCGGGGGACTCGTGTCCCCACCGTGGTCCCCATGCCGCGTGTACGGTGCTGCACAGGCCAGCAACCCCCCAGGGATGCTCTGGCAGCCGGCTGCAAGCAACCCACCCAGATCCTCCTTCATCCAAAAAGGCCCATTTCTGTGGAAATGGGGGATTTGGGAGGGCAGGTGGCTTGATCGGTGGCCCCGTGTCACCGGCCAGGCGGCCCACCGAAACGTGGCGGGGCTGTGCTGGCTGAGGGCAAAGAGGGTTCCCCGGGGACCTGCAGCGCTGACACTGTCTACCTCCGTGCCATCCCCAGAGGTGCTGCATCTGCCGCCTGCGGGGCGCCTCGGTCACCTGCCGGGGCCGGCGCTGTCCCCAAATCTTCCACTTCCCCTGCAGCAGGGAGCGGGGCTGCGTCTCCCAGTTCTTCGGGGAGTTCAAGTGAGTGTAACCACCCTGCGGGGTCGGGGCCGGTGCCAGGGCAGAGGAGGGCTGGGGCTGAACTGTCACCTCCATCCCGCAGGTCCTTCTGCTGGAAGCACCGGACAGTGCAGCAGATGCGGGCAGTGCAGCAGGAACAGACCCTATGCCTCATCTGCCAGGAGGCGGTGGTGGGGTGGCCCTGCTACGGCACCCTGGTCTGTGCCGATTACCTCCTGCCTCCCTGGGTACCAGTAGGGTGTCCCCCACGCCCCTGGGGCTGAGTGCTCCCCTGCTCCCGCAGGGATGCTGCCTGGGAGGAGGACGGGGCCTCCGCGGACCATTACCAGCGGCACGGCTCCTGCGACACTGGCCAGTGCCTGTGTCAAGCGGGATGGGAGCAGGCGGAGGTGAATGGGTGAGTGCTGGTAGGCCCTGTGCCCGCAGCCCCAGCAAGGAGGCGATGCCTTCATCTCCTCCTTTGGGCAGGGATGGAGGTTCCCTGGGTGCCGAGCCGGGCATGGCGCAGGGTGCGCGCCGGCAGCTCAGCCCCGGCTGCCAGGGGGTGGAGGTGGGCTCAGCACAGTGCCGGGGCTGGCACCCCACAGCTCGGGGGCCTTTGGTGGCAGTGGGTCCCGTTGCTCCCTCAGGCCCTGGAGACTCCTGCTGTGGCTCCCGTGGGACGCAGCAGCTCTGCTCTGCCGTGGGAGAAGATGCCGACTGCTGGGAGTGCGGAGACTGCAGCGACACGGGCACCGGTGAGGGGTGCAGCCGGGGGGGCAGGGTCCCCAGGGCCACGAGGCCACCACAGCCATCTGGGACCTGGGGAGAGGCGCAGGGCTGTGGTCCGGGCAGGGAGGGACTGTGGCATCGGCTTGTTGTGCTCATCATCTGCCTGTCCCTTGCAGTGCCCGCCGTTGCAGCCGGCCCAGACTCCAGACCCCCCGACCAGAGGGGATTTTGGCCAGTGCCTGGCTATGCAAGCAGAGGCCTCTGCACCATGCGAGGGTGCTCCGGCCTCTCCCCTATCCCACTCACGGCATTACCCCCACCGGCACACCCGCGTGGTACTGGGGGTGATAGTGCCGCCGTCCCCCGGCAGTGTGCGGCCTGTGCCGGCGGGCAGACTGTGACCGCGAGGTCGTTGGGCAGCTGTGCCATCAGTGTGGGCTCTGCGTCCATGAGATCTGCCTGGTGAGTACCCGGGGCTCGACACCCCACGGTCCCCAACACCCCCGGTCCCCAGACCCGCACCACCAGCAGCCCCTGGCACGCACCCCCTTTTCCCCTCTTGCAGTACCACGCCAGCGGGCTGAGCCAGAGAGGGGCCGATGAAGAGGGCTTCTACGGCTTCCTCTTCCCCGACATCCGGCAGGAGCTGAAGCGGGTGCCACAGAAGGTGAGGCCGGGGGACTCGTGTCCCCACCGTGGTCCCCATGCCGCGTGTACGGTGCTGCACAGGCCAGCAACCCCCCAGGGATGCTCTGGCAGCCGGCTGCAAGCAACCCACCCAGATCCTCCTTCATCCAAAAAGGCCCATTTCTGTGGAAATGGGGGATTTGGGAGGGCAGGTGGCTTGATCGGTGGCCCCGTGTCACCGGCCAGGCGGCCCACCGAAACGTGGCGGGGCTGTGCTGGCTGAGGGCAAAGAGGGTTCCCCGGGGACCTGCAGCGCTGACACTGTCTACCTCCGTGCCATCCCCAGAGGTGCTGCATCTGCCGCCTGCGGGGCGCCTCGGTCACCTGCCGGGGCCGGCGCTGTCCCCAAATCTTCCACTTCCCCTGCAGCAGGGAGCGGGGCTGCGTCTCCCAGTTCTTCGGGGAGTTCAAGTGAGTGTAACCACCCTGCGGGGTCGGGGCCGGTGCCAGGGCAGAGGAGGGCTGGGGCTGAACTGTCACCTCCATCCCGCAGGTCCTTCTGCTGGAAGCACCGGACAGTGCAGCAGATGCGGGCAGTGCAGCAGGAACAGACCCTATGCCTCATCTGCCAGGAGGCGGTGGTGGGGTGGCCCTGCTACGGCACCCTGGTCTGTGCCGATTACCTCCTGCCTCCCTGGGTACCAGTAGGGTGTCCCCCACGCCCCTGGGGCTGAGTGCTCCCCTGCTCCCGCAGGGATGCTGCCTGGGAGGAGGACGGGGCCTCCGCGGACCATTACCAGCGGCACGGCTCCTGCGACACTGGCCAGTGCCTGTGTCAAGCGGGATGGGAGCAGGCGGAGGTGAATGGGTGAGTGCTGGTAGGCCCTGTGCCCGCAGCCCCAGCAAGGAGGCGATGCCTTCATCTCCTCCTTTGGGCAGGGATGGAGGTTCCCTGGGTGCCGAGCCGGGCATGGCGCAGGGTGCGCGCCGGCAGCTCAGCCCCGGCTGCCAGGGGGTGGAGGTGGGCTCAGCACAGTGCCGGGGCTGGCACCCCACAGCTCGGGGGCCTTTGGTGGCAGTGGGTCCCGTTGCTCCCTCAGGCCCTGGAGACTCCTGCTGTGGCTCCCGTGGGACGCAGCAGCTCTGCTCTGCCGTGGGAGAAGATGCCGACTGCTGGGAGTGCGGAGACTGCAGCGACACAGGCACCGGTGAGGGGTGCAGCCGGGGGGACAGGGTCCCCAGGGCCACGAGGCCACCACAGCCATCTGGGACCTGGGGAGAGGCGCAGGGCTGTGGTCCGGGCAGGGAGGGACTGTGGCATCGGCTTGTTGTGCTCATCATCTGCCTGTCCCTTGCAGTGCCCGCCGTTGCAGCCGGCCCAGACTCCAGACCCCCCGACCAGAGGGGATTTTGGCCAGTGCCTGGCTATGCAAGCAGAGGCCTCTGCACCATGCGAGGGTGCTCCGGCCTCTCCCCTATCCCGCTCACGGCATTACCCCCACCGGCACACCCGCGTGGTACTGGGGGTGATAGTGCCGCCGTCCCCCGGCAGTGTGCGGCCTGTGCCGGCGGGCAGACTGTGACCGCGAGGTCGTTGGGCAGCTGTGCCATCAGTGTGGGCTCTGCGTCCATGAGATCTGCCTGGTGAGTACCCGGGGCTCGACACCCCACGGTCCCCAACACCCCC
Source organism: Aptenodytes patagonicus (assembly GCF_965638725.1). Taxonomy (NCBI): domain Eukaryota; kingdom Metazoa; phylum Chordata; class Aves; order Sphenisciformes; family Spheniscidae; genus Aptenodytes; species Aptenodytes patagonicus. Next base: position 6,509,893 of record NC_134965.1, read on the forward strand.
GGTCCCCAGACCCGCACCACCAGCAGCCCCTGGCACGCACCCCCTTTTCCCCTCTTGCAGTACCACGCCAGCGGGCTGAGCCAGAGAGGGGCCGATGAAGAGGGCTTCTACGGCTTCCTCTTCCCCGACATCCGGCAGGAGCTGAAGCGGGTGCCACAGAAGGTGAGGCCGGGGGACTCGTGTCCCCACCGTGGTCCCCATGCCGCGTGTACGGTGCTGCACAGGCCAGCAACCCCCCAGGGATGCTCTGGCAGCCGGCTGCAAGCAACCCACCCAGATCCTCCTTCATCCAAAAAGGCCCATTTCTGTGGAAATGGGGGATTTGGGAGGGCAGGTGGCTTGATCGGTGGCCCCGTGTCACCGGCCAGGCGGCCCACCGAAACGTGGCGGGGCTGTGCTGGCTGAGGGCAAAGAGGGTTCCCCGGGGACCTGCAGCGCTGACACTGTCTACCTCCGTGCCATCCCCAGAGGTGCTGCATCTGCCGCCTGCGGGGCGCCTCGGTCACCTGCCGGGGCCGGCGCTGTCCCCAAATCTTCCACTTCCCCTGCAGCAGGGAGCGGGGCTGCGTCTCCCAGTTCTTCGGGGAGTTCAAGTGAGTGTAACCACCCTGCGGGGTCGGGGCCGGTGCCAGGGCAGAGGAGGGCTGGGGCTGAACTGTCACCTCCATCCCGCAGGTCCTTCTGCTGGAAGCACCGGACAGTGCAGCAGATGCGGGCAGTGCAGCAGGAACAGACCCTATGCCTCATCTGCCAGGAGGCGGTGGCGGGGTGGCCCTGCTACGGCACCCTGGTCTGTGCCGATTACCTCCTGCCTCCCTGGGTACCAGTAGGGTGTCCCCCACGCCCCTGGGGCTGAGTGCTCCCCTGCTCCCGCAGGGATGCTGCCTGGGAGGAGGACGGGGCCTCCGCGGACCATTACCAGCGGCACGGCTCCTGCGACACTGGCCAGTGCCTGTGTCAAGCGGGATGGGAGCAGGCGGAGGTGAATGGGTGAGTGCTGGTAGGCCCTGTGCCCGCAGCCCCAGCAAGGAGGCGATGCCTTCATCTCCTCCTTTGGGCAGGGATGGAGGTTCCCTGGGTGCCGAGCCGGGCATGGCGCAGGGTGCGCGCCGGCAGCTCAGCCCCGGCTGCCAGGGGGTGGAGGTGGGCTCAGCACAGTGCCGGGGCTGGCACCCCACAGCTCGGGGGCCTTTGGTGGCAGTGGGTCCCGTTGCTCCCTCAGGCCCTGGAGACTCCTGCTGTGGCTCCCGTGGGACGCAGCAGCTCTGCTCTGCCGTGGGAGAAGATGCCGACTGCTGGGAGTGCGGAGACTGCAGCGACACAGGCACCGGTGAGGGGTGCAGCCGGGGGGACAGGGTCCCCAGGGCCACGAGGCCACCACAGCCATCTGGGACCTGGGGAGAGGCGCAGGGCTGTGGTCCGGGCAGGGAGGGACTGTGGCATCGGCTTGTTGTGCTCATCATCTGCCTGTCCCTTGCAGTGCCCGCCGTTGCAGCCGGCCCAGACTCCAGACCCCCCGACCAGAGGGGATTTTGGCCAGTGCCTGGCTATGCAAGCAGAGGCCTCTGCACCATGCGAGGGTGCTCCGGCCTCTCCCCTATCCCACTCACGGCATTACCCCCACCGGCACACCCGCGTGGTACTGGGGGTGATAGTGCCGCCGTCCCCCGGCAGTGTGCGGCCTGTGCCGGCGGGCAGACTGTGACCGCGAGGTCGTTGGGCAGCTGTGCCATCAGTGTGGGCTCTGCGTCCATGAGATCTGCCTGGTGAGTACCCGGGGCTCGACACCCCACGGTCCCCAACACCCCCGGTCCCCAGACCCGCACCACCAGCAGCCCCTGGCACGCACCCCCTTTTCCCCTCTTGCAGTACCACGCCAGCGGGCTGAGCCAGAGAGGGGCCGATGAAGAGGGCTTCTACGGCTTCCTCTTCCCCGACATCCGGCAGGAGCTGAAGCGGGTGCCACAGAAGGTGAGGCCGGGGGACTCGTGTCCCCACCGTGGTCCCCATGCCGCGTGTACGGTGCTGCACAGGCCAGCAACCCCCCAGGGATGCTCTGGCAGCCGGCTGCAAGCAACCCACCCAGATCCTCCTTCATCCAAAAAGGCCCATTTCTGTGGAAATGGGGGATTTGGGAGGGCAGGTGGCTTGATCGGTGGCCCCGTGTCACCGGCCAGGCGGCCCACCGAAACGTGGCGGGGCTGTGCTGGCTGAGGGCAAAGAGGGTTCCCCGGGGACCTGCAGCGCTGACACTGTCTACCTCCGTGCCATCCCCAGAGGTGCTGCATCTGCCGCCTGCGGGGCGCCTCGGTCACCTGCCGGGGCCGGCGCTGTCCCCAAATCTTCCACTTCCCCTGCAGCAGGGAGCGGGGCTGCGTCTCCCAGTTCTTCGGGGAGTTCAAGTGAGTGTAACCACCCTGCGGGGTCGGGGCCGGTGCCAGGGCAGAGGAGGGCTGGGGCTGAACTGTCACCTCCATCCCGCAGGTCCTTCTGCTGGAAGCACCGGACAGTGCAGCAGATGCGGGCAGTGCAGCAGGAACAGACCCTATGCCTCATCTGCCAGGAGGCGGTGGTGGGGTGGCCCTGCTACGGCACCCTGGTCTGTGCCGATTACCTCCTGCCTCCCTGGGTACCAGTAGGGTGTCCCCCACGCCCCTGGGGCTGAGTGCTCCCCTGCTCCCGCAGGGATGCTGCCTGGGAGGAGGACGGGGCCTCCGCGGACCATTACCAGCGGCACGGCTCCTGCGACACTGGCCAGTGCCTGTGTCAAGCGGGATGGGAGCAGGCGGAGGTGAATGGGTGAGTGCTGGTAGGCCCTGTGCCCGCAGCCCCAGCAAGGAGGCGATGCCTTCATCTCCTCCTTTGGGCAGGGATGGAGGTTCCCTGGGTGCCGAGCCGGGCATGGCGCAGGGTGCGCGCCGGCAGCTCAGCCCCGGCTGCCAGGGGGTGGAGGTGGGCTCAGCACAGTGCCGGGGCTGGCACCCCACAGCTCGGGGGCCTTTGGTGGCAGTGGGTCCCGTTGCTCCCTCAGGCCCTGGAGACTCCTGCTGTGGCTCCCGTGGGACGCAGCAGCTCTGCTCTGCCGTGGGAGAAGATGCCGACTGCTGGGAGTGCGGAGACTGCAGCGACACAGGCACCGGTGAGGGGTGCAGCCGGGGGGACAGGGTCCCCAGGGCCACGAGGCCACCACAGCCATCTGGGACCTGGGGAGAGGCGCAGGGCTGTGGTCCGGGCAGGGAGGGACTGTGGCATCGGCTTGTTGTGCTCATCATCTGCCTGTCCCTTGCAGTGCCCGCCGTTGCAGCCGGCCCAGACTCCAGACCCCCCGACCAGAGGGGATTTTGGCCAGTGCCTGGCTATGCAAGCAGAGGCCTCTGCACCATGCGAGGGTGCTCCGGCCTCTCCCCTATCCCACTCACGGCATTACCCCCACCGGCACACCCGCGTGGTACTGGGGGTGATAGTGCCGCCGTCCCCCGGCAGTGTGCGGCCTGTGCCGGCGGGCAGACTGTGACCGCGAGGTCGTTGGGCAGCTGTGCCATCAGTGTGGGCTCTGCGTCCATGAGATCTGCCTGGTGAGTACCCGGGGCTCGACACCCCACGGTCCCCAACACCCCCGGTCCCCAGACCCGCACCACCAGCAGCCCCTGGCACGCACCCCCTTTTCCCCTCTTGCAGTACCACGCCAGCGGGCTGAGCCAGAGAGGGGCCGATGAAGAGGGCTTCTACGGCTTCCTCTTCCCCGACATCCGGCAGGAGCTGAAGCGGGTGCCACAGAAGGTGAGGCCGGGGGACTCGTGTCCCCACCGTGGTCCCCATGCCGCGTGTACGGTGCTGCACAGGCCAGCAACCCCCCAGGGATGCTCTGGCAGCCGGCTGCAAGCAACCCACCCAGATCCTCCTTCATCCAAAAAGGCCCATTTCTGTGGAAATGGGGGATTTGGGAGGGCAGGTGGCTTGATCGGTGGCCCCGTGTCACCGGCCAGGCGGCCCACCGAAACGTGGCGGGGCTGTGCTGGCTGAGGGCAAAGAGGGTTCCCCGGGGACCTGCAGCGCTGACACTGTCTACCTCCGTGCCATCCCCAGAGGTGCTGCATCTGCCGCCTGCGGGGCGCCTCGGTCACCTGCCGGGGCCGGCGCTGTCCCCAAATCTTCCACTTCCCCTGCAGCAGGGAGCGGGGCTGCGTCTCCCAGTTCTTCGGGGAGTTCAAGTGAGTGTAACCACCCTGCGGGGTCGGGGCCGGTGCCAGGGCAGAGGAGGGCTGGGGCTGAACTGTCACCTCCATCCCGCAGGTCCTTCTGCTGGAAGCACCGGACAGTGCAGCAGATGCGGGCAGTGCAGCAGGAACAGACCCTATGCCTCATCTGCCAGGAGGCGGTGGTGGGGTGGCCCTGCTACGGCACCCTGGTCTGTGCCGATTACCTCCTGCCTCCCTGGGTACCAGTAGGGTGTCCCCCACGCCCCTGGGGCTGAGTGCTCCCCTGCTCCCGCAGGGATGCTGCCTGGGAGGAGGACGGGGCCTCCGCGGACCATTACCAGCGGCACGGCTCCTGCGACACTGGCCAGTGCCTGTGTCAAGCGGGATGGGAGCAGGCGGAGGTGAATGGGTGAGTGCTGGTAGGCCCTGTGCCCGCAGCCCCAGCAAGGAGGCGATGCCTTCATCTCCTCCTTTGGGCAGGGATGGAGGTTCCCTGGGTGCCAAGCCGGGCATGGCGCAGGGTGCGCGCCGGCAGCTCAGCCCCGGCTGCCAGGGGGTGGAGGTGGGCTCAGCACAGTGCCGGGGCTGGCACCCCACAGCTCGGGGGCCTTTGGTGGCAGTGGGTCCCGTTGCTCCCTCAGGCCCTGGAGACTCCTGCTGTGGCTCCTGTGGGACGCAGCAGCTCTGCTCTGCCGTGGGAGAAGATGCCGACTGCTGGGAGTGCGGAGACTGCAGCGACACGGGCACCGGTGAGGGGTGCAGCCGGGGGGGCAGGGTCCCCAGGGCCACGAGGCCACCACAGCCATCTGGGACCTGGGGAGAGGCGCAGGGCTGTGGTCCGGGCAGGGAGGGACTGTGGCATCGGCTTGTTGTGCTCATCATCTGCCTGTCCCTTGCAGTGCCCGCCGTTGCAGCCGGCCCAGACTCCAGACCCCCCGACCAGAGGGGATTTTGGCCAGTGCCTGGCTATGCAAGCAGAGGCCTCTGCACCATGCGAGGGTGCTCCGGCCTCTCCCCTATCCCGCTCACGGCATTACCCCCACCGGCACACCCGCGTGGTACTGGGGGTGATAGTGCCGCCGTCCCCCGGCAGTGTGCGGCCTGTGCCGGCGGGCAGACTGTGACCGCGAGGTCGTTGGGCAGCTGTGCCATCAGTGTGGGCTCTGCGTCCATGAGATCTGCCTGGTGAGTACCCGGGGCTCGACACCCCACGGTCCCCAACACCCCCGGTCCCCAGACCCGCACCACCAGCAGCCCCTGGCACACACCCCCTTTTCCCCTCTTGCAGTACCACGCCAGCGGGCTGAGCCAGAGAGGGGCCGATGAAGAGGGCTTCTACGGCTTCCTCTTCCCCGACATCCGGCAGGAGCTGAAGCGGGTGCCACAGAAGGTGAGGCCGGGGGACTCGTGTCCCCACCGTGGTCCCCATGCCGCGTGTACGGTGCTGCACAGGCCAGCAACCCCCCAGGGATGCTCTGGCAGCCGGCTGCAAGCAACCCACCCAGATCCTCCTTCATCCAAAAAGGCCCATTTCTGTGGAAATGGGGGATTTGGGAGGGCAGGTGGCTTGATCGGTGGCCCCGTGTCACCGGCTAGGCGGCCCACCGAAACGTGGCGGGGCTGTGCTGGCTGAGGGCAAAGAGGGTTCCCCGGGGACCTGCAGCGCTGACACTGTCTACCTCCGTGCCATCCCCAGAGGTGCTGCATCTGCCGCCTGCGGGGCGCCTCGGTCACCTGCCGGGGCCGGCGCTGTCCCCAAATCTTCCACTTCCCCTGCAGCAGGGAGCGGGGCTGCGTCTCCCAGTTCTTCGGGGAGTTCAAGTGAGTGTAACCACCCTGCGGGGTCGGGGCCGGTGCCAGGGCAGAGGAGGGCTGGGGCTGAACTGTCACCTCCATCCCGCAGGTCCTTCTGCTGGAAGCACCGGACAGTGCAGCAGATGCGGGCAGTGCAGCAGGAACAGACCCTATGCCTCATCTGCCAGGAGGCGGTGGTGGGGTGGCCCTGCTACGGCACCCTGGTCTGTGCCGATTACCTCCTGCCTCCCTGGGTACCAGTAGGGTGTCCCCCACGCCCCTGGGGCTGAGTGCTCCCCTGCTCCCGCAGGGATGCTGCCTGGGAGGAGGACGGGGCCTCCGCGGACCATTACCAGCGGCACGGCTCCTGCGACACTGGCCAGTGCCTGTGTCAAGCGGGATGGGAGCAGGCGGAGGTGAATGGGTGAGTGCTGGTAGGCCCTGTGCCCGCAGCCCCAGCAAGGAGGCGATGCCTTCATCTCCTCCTTTGGGCAGGGATGGAGGTTCCCTGGGTGCCGAGCCGGGCATGGCGCAGGGTGCGCGCCGGCAGCTCAGCCCCGGCTGCCAGGGGGTGGAGGTGGGCTCAGCACAGTGCCGGGGCTGGCACCCCACAGCTCGGGGGCCTTTGGTGGCAGTGGGTCCCGTTGCTCCCTCAGGCCCTGGAGACTCCTGCTGTGGCTCCCGTGGGACGCAGCAGCTCTGCTCTGCCATGGGAGAAGATGCCGACTGCTGGGAGTGCGGAGACTGCAGCGACACAGGCACCGGTGAGGGGTGCAGCCGGGGGGACAGGGTCCCCAGGGCCACGAGGCCACCACAGCCATCTGGGACCTGGGGAGAGGCGCAGGGCTGTGGTCCGGGCAGGGAGGGACTGTGGCATCGGCTTGTTGTGCTCATCATCTGCCTGTCCCTTGCAGTGCCCGCCGTTGCAGCCGGCCCAGACTCCAGACCCCCCGACCAGAGGGGATTTTGGCCAGTGCCTGGCTATGCAAGCAGAGGCCTCTGCACCATGCGAGGGTGCTCCGGCCTCTCCCCTATCCCGCTCACGGCATTACCCCCACCGGCACACCCGCGTGGTACTGGGGGTGATAGTGCCGCCGTCCCCCGGCAGTGTGCGGCCTGTGCCGGCGGGCAGACTGTGACCGCGAGGTCGTTGGGCAGCTGTGCCATCAGTGTGGGCTCTGCGTCCATGAGATCTGCCTGGTGAGTACCCGGGGCTCGACACCCCACGGTCCCCAACACCCCCGGTCCCCAGACCCGCACCACCAGCAGCCCCTGGCACGCACCCCCTTTTCCCCTCTTGCAGTACCACGCCAGCGGGCTGAGCCAGAGAGGGGCCGATGAAGAGGGCTTCTACGGCTTCCTCTTCCCCGACATCCGGCAGGAGCTGAAGCGGGTGCCACAGAAGGTGAGGCCGGGGGACTCGTGTCCCCACCGTGGTCCCCATGCCGCGTGTACGGTGCTGCACAGGCCAGCAACCCCCCAGGGATGCTCTGGCAGCCGGCTGCAAGCAACCCACCCAGATCCTCCTTCATCCAAAAAGGCCCATTTCTGTGGAAATGGGGGATTTGGGAGGGCAGGTGGCTTGATCGGTGGCCCCGTGTCACCGGCCAGGCGGCCCACCGAAACGTGGCGGGGCTGTGCTGGCTGAGGGCAAAGAGGGTTCCCCGGGGACCTGCAGCGCTGACACTGTCTACCTCCGTGCCATCCCCAGAGGTGCTGCATCTGCCGCCTGCGGGGCGCCTCGGTCACCTGCCGGGGCCGGCGCTGTCCCCAAATCTTCCACTTCCCCTGCGGCAGGGAGCGGGGCTGCGTCTCCCAGTTCTTCGGGGAGTTCAAGTGAGTGTAACCACCCTGCGGGGTCGGGGCCAGTGCCAGGGCAGAGGAGGGCTGGGGCTGAACTGTCACCTCCATCCCGCAGGTCCTTCTGCTGGAAGCACCGGACAGTGCAGCAGATGCGGGCAGTGCAGCAGGAACAGACCCTATGCCTCATCTGCCAGGAGGCGGTGGTGGGGTGGCCCTGCTACGGCACCCTGGTCTGTGCCGATTACCTCCTGCCTCCCTGGGTACCAGTAGGGTGTCCCCCACGCCCCTGGGGCTGAGTGCTCCCCTGCTCCCGCAGGGATGCTGCCTGGGAGGAGGACGGGGCCTCCGCGGACCATTACCAGCGGCACGGCTCCTGCGACACTGGCCAGTGCCTGTGTCAAGCGGGATGGGAGCAGGCGGAGGTGAATGGGTGAGTGCTGGTAGGCCCTGTGCCCGCAGCCCCAGCAAGGAGGCGATGCCTTCATCTCCTCCTTTGGGCAGGGATGGAGGTTCCCTGGGTGCCGAGCCGGGCATGGCGCAGGGTGCGCGCCGGCAGCTCAGCCCCGGCTGCCAGGGGGTGGAGGTGGGCTCAGCACAGTGCCGGGGCTGGCACCCCACAGCTCGGGGGCCTTTGGTGGCAGTGGGTCCCGTTGCTCCCTCAGGCCCTGGAGACTCCTGCTGTGGCTCCCGTGGGACGCAGCAGCTCTGCTCTGCCGTGGGAGAAGATGCCGACTGCTGGGAGTGCGGAGACTGCAGCGACACAGGCACCGGTGAGGGGTGCAGCCGGGGGGACAGGGTCCCCAGGGCCACGAGGCCACCACAGCCATCTGGGACCTGGGGAGAGGCGCAGGGCTGTGGTCCGGGCAGGGAGGGACTGTGGCATCGGCTTGTTGTGCTCATCATCTGCCTGTCCCTTGCAGTGCCCGCCGTTGCAGCCGGCCCAGACTCCAGACCCCCCGACCAGAGGGGATTTTGGCCAGTGCCTGGCTATGCAAGCAGAGGCCTCTGCACCATGCGAGGGTGCTCCGGCCTCTCCCCTATCCCGCTCACGGCATTACCCCCACCGGCACACCCGCGTGGTACTGGGGGTGATAGTGCCGCCGTCCCCCGGCAGTGTGCGGCCTGTGCCGGCGGGCAGACTGTGACCGCGAGGTCGTTGGGCAGCTGTGCCATCAGTGTGGGCTCTGCGTCCATGAGATCTGCCTGGTGAGTACCCGGGGCTCGACACCCCACGGTCCCCAACACCCCCGGTCCCCAGACCCGCACCACCAGCAGCCCCTGGCACGCACCCCCTTTTCCCCTCTTGCAGTACCACGCCAGCGGGCTGAGCCAGAGAGGGGCCGATGAAGAGGGCTTCTACGGCTTCCTCTTCCCCGACATCCGGCAGGAGCTGAAGCGGGTGCCACAGAAGGTGAGGCCGGGGGACTCGTGTCCCCACCGTGGTCCCCATGCCGCGTGTACGGTGCTGCACAGGCCAGCAACCCCCCAGGGATGCTCTGGCAGCCGGCTGCAAGCAACCCACCCAGATCCTCCTTCATCCAAAAAGGCCCATTTCTGTGGAAATGGGGGATTTGGGAGGGCAGGTGGCTTGATCGGTGGCCCCGTGTCACCGGCCAGGCGGCCCACCGAAACGTGGCGGGGCTGTGCTGGCTGAGGGCAAAGAGGGTTCCCCGGGGACCTGCAGCGCTGACACTGTCTACCTCCGTGCCATCCCCAGAGGTGCTGCATCTGCCGCCTGCGGGGCGCCTCGGTCACCTGCCGGGGCCGGCGCTGTCCCCAAATCTTCCACTTCCCCTGCGGCAGGGAGCGGGGCTGCGTCTCCCAGTTCTTCGGGGAGTTCAAGTGAGTGTAACCACCCTGCGGGGTCGGGGCCAGTGCCAGGGCAGAGGAGGGCTGGGGCTGAACTGTCACCTCCATCCCGCAGGTCCTTCTGCTGGAAGCACCGGACAGTGCAGCAGATGCGGGCAGTGCAGCAGGAACAGACCCTATGCCTCATCTGCCAGGAGGCGGTGGCGGGGTGGCCCTGCTACGGCACCCTGGTCTGTGCCGATCACCTCCTGCCTCCCTGGGTACCAGTAGGGTGTCCCCCACGCCCCTGGGGCTGAGTGCTCCCCTGCTCCCGCAGGGATGCTGCCTGGGAGGAGGACGGGGCCTCCGCGGACCATTACCAGCGGCACGGCTCCTGCGACACTGGCCAGTGCCTGTGCCCAGCGGGACGGCAGCAGGCGGAGGTGAATGGGTGAGTGCTGGTAGGCCCTGTGCCCGCAGCCCCAGCAAGGAGGCGATGCCTTCATCTCCTCCTTTGGGCAGGGATGGAGGTTCCCTGGGTGCCAAGCCGGGCATGGCGCAGGGTGCGCGCCGGCAGCTCAGCCCCGGCTGCCAGGGGGTGGAGGTGGGCTCAGCACAGTGCCGGGGCTGGCACCCCACAGCTCGGGGGCCTTTGGTGGCAGTGGGTCCCATTGCTCCCTCAGGCCCTGGAGACTCCTGCTGTGGCTCCCGTGGGACGCAGCAGCTCTGCTCTGCCGTGGGAGAAGATGCCGACTGCTGGGAGTGCGGAGACTGCAGCGACACGGGCACCGGTGAGGGGTGCAGCCGGGGGGGCAGGGTCCCCAGGGCCACGAGGCCACCACAGCCATCTGGGACCTGGGGAGAGGCGCAGGGCTGTGGTCCGGGCAGGGAGGGACTGTGGCATCGGCTTGTTGTGCTCATCATCTGCCTGTCCCTTGCAGTGCCCGCCGTTGCAGCCGGCCCAGACTCCAGACCCCCCGACCAGAGGGGATTTTGGCCAGTGCCTGGCTATGCAAGCAGAGGCCTCTGCACCATGCGAGGGTGCTCCGGCCTCTCCCCTATCCCGCTCACGGCATTACCCCCACCGGCACACCCGCGTGGTACTGGGGGTGATAGTGCCGCCGTCCCCCGGCAGTGTGCGGCCTGTGCCGGCGGGCAGACTGTGACCGCGAGGTCGTTGGGCAGCTGTGCCATCAGTGTGGGCTCTGCGTCCATGAGATCTGCCTGGTGAGTACCCGGGGCTCGACACCCCACGGTCCCCAACACCCCCGGTCCCCAGACCCGCACCACCAGCAGCCCCTGGCACGCACCCCCTTTTCCCCTCTTGCAGTACCACGCCAGCGGGCTGAGCCAGAGAGGGGCCGATGAAGAGGGCTTCTACGGCTTCCTCTTCCCCGACATCCGGCAGGAGCTGAAGCGGGTGCCACAGAAGGTGAGGCCGGGGGACTCGTGTCCCCACCGTGGTCCCCATGCCGCGTGTACGGTGCTGCACAGGCCAGCAACCCCCCAGGGATGCTCTGGCAGCCGGCTGCAAGCAACCCACCCAGATCCTCCTTCATCCAAAAAGGCCCATTTCTGTGGAAATGGGGGATTTGGGAGGGCAGGTGGCTTGATCGGTGGCCCCGTGTCACCGGCCAGGCGGCCCACCGAAACGTGGCGGGACTGTGCTGGCTGAGGGCAAAGAGGGTTCCCCGGGGACCTGCAGCGCTGACACTGTCTACCTCCGTGCCATCCCCAGAGGTGCTGCATCTGCCGCCTGCGGGGCGCCTCGGTCACCTGCCGGGGCCGGCGCTGTCCCCAAATCTTCCACTTCCCCTGCGGCAGGGAGCGGGGCTGCGTCTCCCAGTTCTTCGGGGAGTTCAAGTGAGTGTAACCACCCTGCGGGGTCGGGGCCGGTGCCAGGGCAGAGGAGGGCTGGGGCTGAACTGTCACCTCCATCCCGCAGGTCCTTCTGCTGGAAGCACCGGACAGTGCAGCAGATGCGGGCAGTGCAGCAGGAACAGACCCTATGCCTCATCTGCCAGGAGGCGGTGGTGGGGTGGCCCTGCTACGGCACCCTGGTCTGTGCCGATTACCTCCTGCCTCCCTGGGTACCAGTAGGGTGTCCCCCACGCCCCTGGGGCTGAGTGCTCCCCTGCTCCCGCAGGGATGCTGCCTGGGAGGAGGACGGGGCCTCCGCGGACCATTACCAGCGGCACGGCTCCTGCGACACTGGCCAGTGCCTGTGTCAAGCGGGATGGGAGCAGGCGGAGGTGAATGGGTGAGTGCTGGTAGGCCCTGTGCCCGCAGCCCCAGCAAGGAGGCGATGCCTTCATCTCCTCCTTTGGGCAGGGATGGAGGTTCCCTGGGTGCCGAGCCGGGCATGGCGCAGGGTGCGCGCCGGCAGCTCAGCCCCGGCTGCCAGGGGGTGGAGGTGGGCTCAGCACAGTGCCGGGGCTGGCACCCCACAGCTCGGGGGCCTTTGGTGGCAGTGGGTCCCGTTGCTCCCTCAGGCCCTGGAGACTCCTGCTGTGGCTCCCGTGGGACGCAGCAGCTCTGCTCTGCCATGGGAGAAGATGCCGACTGCTGGGAGTGCGGAGACTGCAGCGACACAGGCACCGGTGAGGGGTGCAGCCGGGGGGACAGGGTCCCCAGGGCCACGAGGCCACCACAGCCATCTGGGACCTGGGGAGAGGCGCAGGGCTGTGGTCCGGGCAGGGAGGGACTGTGGCATCGGCTTGTTGTGCTCATCATCTGCCTGTCCCTTGCAGTGCCCGCCGTTGCAGCCGGCCCAGACTCCAGCCCCGCCGGTGCAGGGACCCTCGCACAGCGCCCCGGCTCCTGGCACTTCGGCTGAGGAGGAAGAGGCCAGGATCCTCGCAGGACACCCTGTCCCAGAAACCTGCAGATCCTCACTAATAAAAGTTGGATCTTCACACATTCGTTTGCTGATGTGCCGAAGCACCGCAGGGCAAGCGCCTCCATGGTGGCCCCGACCCTCCTGTTTGCACCGCGGGTGCTGCCAGGCCATTTACCAAATAATAGCCGGCACTGGCAGCCCCATGTGAGGTGCTGGTGTTACACCGTGGGGACATGCTGGGTGGCACCGGAGCTGAACCTGGGCTGGGGAGGGGGAAGCAACGTGGGAGCTGCCGTGGGGCCAAGGTCACCCTGCCCAGGGGGGAGCAGTGAACCCAGGGTGTGGGGAGGGCAAGGGGGTCCCCGTGTCAGGGCTCCAGCAGGGACTTGAGAGACACCCAAAGGGGTTGTTAGCACAAACACTTTATTTAGGCATCAAATGTCCTGACTCTTCATTAACAGGCGCATTGATATAGTTTAAATTATTTTTGTATTTTCCCTTTTCTTAGCAAAAAATATTTAGTTTAACTTAAATAAGTTAAATAGAATAAATTTTCCCGTTGAAGAAGGCTGCAGTTCAAGTACTCTCTTGCGTGCCTGGGGCTGGAAGCCAAGCCTGCCGGGGGTAGCACCAGGGGCATTGTTGGGTGGCAGTGGGGAAGGGTCAGTTCCTCAGGGTCTGGAAGTGCTTCAGATGCGCCTGCACCCAGGGCGCCTGGGGGTCCGCGCACAGCTCCTTCTTCTTCTTGGTGACCAGGCTGCCGGGACAAAACCTGTGTCGGGGCGCTCGGCCGGGGCAGCGGGGTGCCTGCGCTGGGTCCTGCCAGCAGCGCCCTGGGTGTCCCCGGCCATGTCCCCATCCCGCTCCCGGCCACCCTCTGCCCCGGCCATCGCACCCTGAGCCCCCCGTAGCAGTGGGTACTCACATCACCCCTGGCTGGGTGCAGCTGCTGCTGGTGATGTAGGCGGAGGTGATGAGGCCCCGCGGGACGGGGCGTTGCTGGTAACTGAAGCAGCAGGCGGTGGGGACGCCGTCTGTGAGGGCAGAGAGACAGACAGACAGCCCTGGTGAGACCCCAGCCTACAGCACAGGCTCTGGCCCCACCGGCGCTTGGGGTTCCCCAGGGATTTGCCATCTCCCTTCCCCCCCTTGTGTCATATTCCCTGGCAGTGGCCCCCAGGAGACCCCTGCCCCAAGCCTGAGTCCCAGCATTGGCGGTGGTCTCCTGCTCCCAGCCCTCCCCACAGCCACGAGGGTGCCCGCTGACGGGGATGGGGCTCTCCGGCTGCCCCGGCAGCTCCCGTGGAGCGATGGCACACCCAGCCCTGGGGAGGACGCAGCGATGCCGGACTTACCGAGATGGGCCTTGCACGGGGAGCAGGTGGCCATGAGGAGGAGAGCGACCAGGGCGGCTGCAGGGACCTTCATGGTGCTGCGGGGGCCGAGGGATCTGCAAGCAGGGCTGGAGCTGGGGGGGCTGCAGGGCTCTCCTCTGCACATGCTCGGCCCCTGTGGCAATGCCCTCCTTTTATCCCCGGCTGCTGGGCGGGCGCAGGGTTTCAAGGAAAGAAAAAATGAATGCATCATACCGGGGAAATTATGTCAGGATCGCTCAGTTTTGCTGAGCTGGAGAAGGCAAGGAAACCGCAGAAGGGGAAGCGCCGGCCACGGGGCTGCGACTTTCAGATTCCATTTGGGTGCCCAGTGGGGACCGGCCGGAGCCCAAACCCCCATGACACCGACCCTGCCGCTGCTGCAAGGACCCCACCGGCCGTGAGCCGGGCTGGGGCACGAAGCTCTGTGGCCAGAGCCCTGATGGCACTCCCAAGCAGGCAGCCGTGAAGCAACACCAGCAAGCTCCAGGCAGGGATTTGCTTTGCAACAGCCCAGCAGCATCACTGTGTCAGGGGGCTGCGGAGCTGCTCTGCGGATGGACAGCCCAGCCCAGCCCAGTTCAGATGCCATGGACACCCCCAGCCGCTGCTGCTATGGCTGGCAGAAAACCACTGCCAGGCGCCAAATCCCAACTTATCCCCAGTTTTGCCACAAATAGCACTTCTCACCCTGCTCCACCGGTCACAGCAGGGATACAGAGTTAGCTCCATAACGATGCATTGCATCTCGATATAATGTATGAATGTAACGATACATTCATCTCCACTGATAGCACTGATTCTTAGTTGGACATGTAAGAAAGGAAAGATCATGTAGGAACGAGGTTATGTTGAGCTAGAAGTCACTGGGGGTCTCACATTTGTCTCTTTTTGCTGGTAATACAGTCAAAAGCAGTATTCTCATGCTGGAAAGGTTGCAGAGACATGGAGGACTGGATGGCTTGGAGGGACTGGACTCTGTTGCCCTGCTCCAGGGCTGGAGCAATGGGCTCAGGCTGCAGCCTAGCCTGCCACCCTTCCTGTCCCCAGGATGAACAAAGGATTTACACCTCTCTAAGGATTTTAGTTTTGGCTGCAGTCTGCAGCCTCTTGACAGTCAAGTTGTTGCAATTACTGCTTGCCCACTTCCTCCCAAGCAGGATAATTTCATCCAATTTAAGCTCTCTCCACTGGCTTAGCCCCAAAAAAGCAAACACATCCGTGTCAGGAGATAGGGCATTAAGAGTAGGAGCTAGACGGAGGAGAAGATTCTGCTGGTGTCCACTGAAATCAGCTCATTGCAGCCTTGCAGATGAAACCTCGAGGAGATTGTAGCATGACTGAAAAGGGGCATCATTTGCAGTCCCAGAAGGTAATTCCCAAATGCCCCCACCAGTGCACACCCAGAAAGAGCGAGCTGCCAAACTTGCTACTTCCTCCTTTCTCTTTTTCTTTTTCCGGCCTTGCCCTGGTGCTGCCTTGTGGTGCCACAAAAGGTTTGCTGCCCAGCTCCCAGCTACCACAAAAACCCCCAGCCTCCCACCGCCTGCCTCCTGACCCTTGCTCAGGCATGGCTAATTCCTGCTGCCCTGATTCAAGGGAAAAGTCTAACTCACCGAGACGTTGAGCAATGGCTGCGCCT
Organism: Aptenodytes patagonicus; assembly: GCF_965638725.1. Taxonomy (NCBI): domain Eukaryota; kingdom Metazoa; phylum Chordata; class Aves; order Sphenisciformes; family Spheniscidae; genus Aptenodytes; species Aptenodytes patagonicus. The sequence continues at coordinate 6,525,331 of NC_134965.1, forward strand.
GTCCTCCCATCCCCACCGCACGGCAGGGGTGATGCTCCCCATTCACACACAGGGATAAACCTCTCTTAACCTCAAAGCATCCTCTGTGTGCAGAGGAATCCCAAGTTCAGGGGTCAGCCAGCAGAAGCCTTCTGTTTTTATGAACCCCTCTGCCTGTAAACCCCCACATCTCCCACAAAGGCCTGCCCCAGACCTCTGCCCTCTAACCACCCCATTCTGGCATCCCTCCTGCCCTCACCAGAGCCAGCTTTGCTTTGTTTAACAAGGAGAAGTGTCAGGGAGGACATCAGCATGCAACAGGTTGTTATAATGAAGGCAACCAGCAATTGCTCTCTGGGTCAACTCTAGGAACAAGATGCTGAGCTACCCGAATGCCAGGGTGGAATACTTCTGGGGAGAGCAGCCCCGAGCCAGGGTTGAGCTGGGCTTGGACAGGAGAACCAAGTCACAGGGCCCACAGCCGGGGATGAGCAATGGCAGTGGGCCACACTAGCTTGGTGGGAGCACCTTTGCCTGCGTAAGCAGAGAGAAAAGGGGTGGGATAGGCAAGAGAATAGCAACAGGAAACAACAAATGCCAGGATGGTGGTAAGAAATTAGAAACTGAGATCATCGCAATGACAAGTAGAAGCGTGATGATCTGTGGCATTGGCTCTATTAGCTGTTACCAGAGGAAAGCCTGTCATCCGGTAGGAACCACAGAAAATCTCACAATTGCAAAGATTATTTCTGATGGAAATGGCGAAAATATTTCCTCTTTGCTGCAGAAGCGGTTGGCCAAGCTTTCAGTTCTCCATTTAGATGACAGCCGGATGGGACTTCTTACTGGATGCTGATGAAATACTTTCCATTCTAACTGGAATCAAGGACATTTCAACGAATTGCACAAAATTGCAGCTCAGCAAAAGTAGATAGCTTGTGTTTAAGTGTGTTTATGGAATTAAAGATAAGGAACTGATGTAAAGGGAGAGTGAAGAAATGACTTATGGTTTTATTACTCTTGCCATGGAAGACCTCTGCAAACAGATGACTTTCCAATCTGGCAGAGAAACACAAGAGAAATTGGGGGGGGGGGAGGGCGAGGAGGGGAGGAAACACAGGAGACCAGAAAACCCAGCTTTACAAATACAAATTTGAAAAACAAAAGAAAGTAAAAGCCCATTAGTTAGGAATGGGAGCAAGTAGCCAAAGATGCCACCTCTTTTTGGTTTGTCTTTGCATAAACAAAACAAGAGGTTATGGTCAAGTACTCAACACAATCAAAATTTAGTGCACATAGGTGAGAAAAGGGAAAAGAGAACAAGTAAGGAAGGAAGAGGTAAATAAGGCAGGTGTAGTGAAACAAAAAGGCCCCAAAGGTTCCCCAAACTTCCTCCTGAGCCAGGCTGTGGCCATCTCTGAATCACTGGTGATAAGTAGGAGAAACTCACATGGAGTGGGAGAGGTACCAGAAAGCCAGTGATGAGCAAACATGACACTAGTCTTGCATTATCAGATGCTTTTGGCACTGCCTTGCATGTGTCTCTTTAAGAAAACAAGGGAATTAAAGTCTAAAAAACACATTAACCCCAGGGGCTGCGAGCAGGGTTAAAAGAGCAGAGGGACCATCATTACTGACCTGACAGCAGGCAGCTGGCAAGGCAAAGGGGGACAAGTCGAGGCATGGCAACATGTGAAGAGCTGCACTGAGAGAGCAGCCAGAAACAGCAGGGACGGTGTGCAGTCAGAGCAGACCCCCAGATTTGCTCAGTACTGGGGTGACTGCTGCTGGTAAGGAACTTGCCCCTTAGGGCCTCACATTTCAAGAAATAAGTGAGAAGAGCAAGAAAAGAGCGGCAGGAAAGTCTTGTGTCCTGACTGGGCAGCCAGACAATGTCACAGGATTCATTTAAACTAGAAGAGAAGATGAGGGATGATCTCAGTCGTTGTAAGAGGACAGCATTGCTTCTGGTCCCCAAGTCTGCTAAGGAAAGATGAGACACAACTGCCTCGGACTGCAGCCGACTTTAGGAAAGCCTCCCCAACTCTGCAGACAGTTTACCCTGAGGGCAAATCCCTGCTAGCTGGCAGAAGCAGGCTGTATTTCTGACCCTGAGTCAGGGCAGAGGGATGCTCTCTGCACCTCTTTCAGGAGAGGCTGCCAGACACATGGGGCTCCGCGCTTCACAGCACTAAAGGGATCACAGCAGCCCTTCTGCCTGCACTGTGCACCAGCGTAGGACAGAAGGAAACCACAGGCAGAAAGAAATGAAAGAAGCAGCCAACACCACGATCCCATGCAAGCGTAGAGAAAACCACACAGCATTATGCAACATCTGTCTGGGAAGTGACACTCATCATTGATAAAAATTATGCAAAGGGGTCCTGTGGCTAGAGGTTACAAGCTGCAGTGAGCTGTCACTGACCCTTGCATATATTGTTTTATGAGAGTAACTCAGCATTCAAAGTGGAATTCCTAAGCCAGTCCCCACTGCTATCTTTTTAATTCAAATTCCTGAATGTCCCTTCCCCCTCAAAGGATCCTGTGCTATGCCCTGCACAAAGACCCACAATGCAGGACAGGGATTTTTCTATGGTCCTGGATCAAAGATAGACCTCTTCCCCCCACAGCTTGAGTGACTTCTACACTAGACTGAAAGGAAAGAGCAAAAATAATCTCTCCCCAGGCAGGAGGTTGCAGCACACACACAATGTGTGTGCACACATTACAGAGAAACACAAGCACCTCAGTAAGGTCCAGCAAAGGGAGAGCAATTTGGCACTGCAGGCACATGGGCCTGGAGACCCTCCAGCCACCCAGCACAGCTCTACCAAACCACAGGGGCACTTGGAGCTGGTTACCCTCAGCTCTGTGTCGGAGAGCTTAGAGACCACTCTAGGGGATGTATTTCACGCAGAGATGGCTGCAGCCTCAGCTTCTCTCACCCTCTCCCAGACTCCCCATATTGACTCCAAGTCCCCAGCCTCAAGCACCCCTTGCTCCTTAAGGCAAGCAGATACATTTCTTTAAACAAAACTAGGGAAGAGAAATGCTGTGTGAGCAGAGCAAGCATTTACAGAGAAAGAAGTACCCTGCTTCACCTAAATGTAAATACATCCCTCTGTATGTAGCAGGATTCAGAGTACAAGGCACAGTGAAACACCCAGGCTAGAAGCTCACTCGCCAGCCCACTGGCACCTTCTTGCCACACTCTGAACCCAGCTTTGCTCTGCCCTAGCTCCTCCAAACAGCACCCACAACCTCCCTCTCAGCTCTCACACAGTGCTTACCCCCACCCCAGGTCCCCATCCAGCTGTTTGTCTGCTGTGCCTCATGACTTGCCTCTGCAGCCCTGTCCCCACCCCTGTGCTCAAGTGGAGGAAAACCATGGGGCTAATTCTCACCAGGGCTGGTTTTGGTTTTCCTATGGCACGTGGATTGTGGTCTCCCAGATGTACTGACCTACAGCTTTTCTGTGCAATTTGGCAGAGCCAGTGGCTCTCAGCTACTGCCTCTGCAGAGATCTGCGCCTGCCCACATGAATACATCATTGGGACTTTAAAAAGAAGTTGTCTGACTGCAAGAAGTTATTTCAGTTTTGAGTTTGCAGACACCAACTATCATTACCTCCTGCACCCAGACGGCAGATTGCATAAGCCCCATGTCCATGAAAACAGGCTAAAAATAAAAAATTACCTAAACTTACATAGCTGGGGTTATCTCATAGCAATTGCTTCTGCCTTTCTTCTCCACTTTTTGCCCTTGATGAGACCTTCTGGCAGAGAGTTTCACATGTTAATTATGCCTTGTGTCAAAATATTTCTCTCTAGTGCACGGTTTCTCTCTTGAAATGGTTTTAACCACGTAGATGTCCCTTTCTTCTTCAGCAAGAAAGGGTAAATAATCAATATTGAATGTTTATTTTTAAGCTCCCTTCATCTATTTGCCCCACTCTTTTCAATCTTTAATCTCCAAGTCGCTAAATGCTTTCATCACCTGGCTCAAAGTCTTCTGTGTCGGCTCTATCCATCTCTGAGTCAAAATGATCAGAGCTGAATGTGGCATTCAGAAACCATCCTGCTGGTTTCTACAACAACATTATGGCATTTGGAGAATTAGTTTCTGTCCCATCCTTCACACGCTCCAATATTCTGCTTAATCCTTGGACTTGCAGCACCAAAGATCAACTCTAGAAAATAAGGAGATGTTAAGTCTCATTTTATAAAGAAAATAGCATTTAGGGGACCTGAATGTCATTGAAGAGGAATGGAACAGAGACTTCTAAGTCACATGGGCCAAATATTCAGGACCCAAATATCTTTAAAATCTGGCCATAAACTCAAAAACATTACCACATGCCTTTTTCTTCCCCAAGTAGCTGTAGTTCATTTGACCTTAGAAACAGAAATTAGTATTTCAAATGACTCCCAAGTGAATGTCATCTGCTAGCATGTTGCTCCATCAGCTAACTCTGTTAAACCCCAGTCTTCCCCAACCCTGATTAATGTAAATAATCTTGTATTTTGCAGACATATGCCTCCCACTGAACTCCCTTCTCCAGACCCTCAGGCATCTCACAAGATACAACATAGCCACAGTACATCACGCAGTATTGGTCCTGACGCACACCAACACTAACCTAATAGCTTCCTTTTATAAGTTCACAGATATTTGCGATGAAGGAACAGCAGTAGATCTTACTCATCTGGGCTTCAGTAAGACATTTGAAATGGTGCCACATAGTAAATTACTAGCTAAGCCAGAGAAAATGTGACTGGCATATAAAATGTAAAGTGGGTAAAGAGCCGCCTGAAAGGGGCATGGTAATTGCTTCAGCTGAAAGGGGATGTGTTAGACTGAAAGGGGTTTACTAGTACAGTTCCTTGAATTTCTGCCTCAAAAATTATTCTGCTTAACATTTGCATTCATGATCTTGGCGCAAAAAGCAGGAGAATGCAAAGGAAATTTGCTGATGAGGCAAAACGAGATGCTATTATCAATCTAGAAGAGGCCAGGATATCACACAGAAAGTTTATAATGACCTTGAGGACTGGAGTAATGGAGAAGGGATTTGATTCAGCAGTGCAGACTGTACGATCATGCAGTTGGGGACAAGGGATGACAGTATCAGCCATTCCAGTCTGGGAGGCTGTCAGCTGGAAATGTCTGGGGCAGGGAAAGATCCATGCTACAAATCACAGGTCTGTGACAAGACCCTGGTGTTATACGACATGAGAAGAGTCAAATGCAAAGAGCTTGGGTTGAGGGGTTTGGAAAATGGGGGACGGATCAGTGAATGCATCAGAGTCACCACCAGGAGTGGAAAAGAGGTGCAGTGGACACTGCTGGTATAAGGACATATGGCTAGAAACTGGCTGGGAATACAAATAGATGGGAAATTAGATTTCCACATGAAAGCAGTAAGTTTCTCATGCAGGTTTCTGACCCAAGCAGGGCAGATAAAAAACAACCACCACTCAGATGGATATCAGTCCTACTGTGCAACCAGCATGCTCGAGAAGCCAGCCAGATTAGAGGTGTGATCTTCCTTCTGAATTGGAACTGGTTTGCCTTTACAAGGGCCTATTCACAGAGGCATTTTAGACTCCTATTTTAAAAGGTGTCACTAACCACAATGTTATTTTGGAATCAAATGTTCTACAAGACTGTACAAATGCCATCAGCTGGGGTGGACAGCAGCTGCCTGCTCTCTTATTCCCAGGACAAATGCTAGATTCACTTGTTCCCCTCCAGGACTGGAAGTGGTTTCAGCAGTTGTGGGGTTTTGGTATGTGATTAACTGCTTCACTCTGAAACCCTTCTGGCCTGCTCAGCTCAAGTGAATAATAGTACTTCTTACAAATTTCCTCCAGAGTATCCTTTTTGTACACTCCCACCTCCAACAGCTCCTCTTTCTCTGCCCTGAAGGAGTAGGGCTGAGGCAGAGTCTCTTGTAGTGCAGACACCCCCATCTCCTAAGCTGACTACTTGCTGCATCTGCTCCCCAGGAGTGAATTTAGTTTTGCAGTTGCAACCTTTTACCCTTCACATCCCCTGTATTTACCCATCCCAGCTCGCTGTCCTTGCTGCCACATCCCCAGGAACACAGTCACCTTCACGGCAGTACCTAAGCACATTCAATCTCCTTTGGGATCATCAGGGGTTTCTATTTCTCTCTTTTTGGTTTCCTCTGCATACATGGCTCTGATCGCCTCCTGCAAGTCCCTCAGAACTTCCTGGGCTGCTTCTCTGCTGAGTCAAAAGATTTTTATAACACTATTTTAAATTTTCAGGCTTTTTCTATTTACTTCCTCTTTCTCTGGAATCTCCCTTTTGAATTTACTGGCACAAGACTATTTCTGGGGTCAGCTTGTATCCCTTTCCCCTTGCTCCTTTCAACCACAGGATGTAGGGCTGAATCACACTGTAGGCAAGATTATTTAATGGTCCCTCCAGGTCTCTCACTTCTATCCCCCCCAGTCTGTGAACCCCAGCACCCACAGCATCCCCCCCACACCCATGGCCCAGCCACAAAGCTGTCTCTTTGGACAGTCTCTTCCACTTTTCAGCTGAAGGGGACTGATTTTTTCTTCTGTGAATTCCCCAGTGAGAGCACAGAGGTTTACGGCCCAGCAGGTAACAAGCTGTCACATCTTGGCTTTGCTTTTAGGACCAAGCCTGGAGTAATGGCAACCATTAGCCCTTTACTATCCTTTTAAGAGATGGCTCTTTCCTAAGGACTCCACGCCCTAACCCTGCTGGGTGTAATTCAGCATGACAAAGCCTTCTCCTCCCAGGAGAGGTATCACTCCTGATTCAAAGTGCTCTTTGGTGTGAAAACTACTTTCTACCCCGGTCTAAATGCCTCAATGCAGACCCAGGGGTGGGCTCCCCTGTGTGCCCAGAGCCCCTCCAAAAAGCTGACCCTGCTATCCCTGAAAATGCCTTGCAGGAAGATAGAAAGGAGTCCAAAGAGTGCAGAGAACCAGAAATAACAATACATAGTTGAGTCTTGCATCTGGGCCTGTCTTTTGCCCATAGAGCTGTGTGAAAAGAGTTTGACCTGTGATTTTTGCCACCAAAGACTCATCACAGCTGTCCCCATGCCAGGACTGCGTCCCCACCATACTCCCCATCACCCAGAGCAGCAGGCTGGGAGCACACGTGACTGGCAAATTAAGGGTGCTAGCCTAGTGTCCCACACACACTCCTGAGGTTTGAGCACAAGTGCCAGGGATGCTCTGGGAAGGATACAAGAAGTTGACAGCTGCCTCCAGCAACAGAGAGCAAAGATCACGGGCACAAGAGACAACAATAGACCTTGCTGGCTCAGAGTGCACGAGGCTAGAGAGAAGTGAGGTAGCAACACAGTGGGATGCAGGGATGACAGTCTGTTTGCAAGGAAGAAGAGGAAGAAGCTTGCTTGTGCATAATTCTGCAACAGCAGTCTGTGAAGGCAGGATGTGCACTCGTGCTGCTGGTGACTGGCCTCCTCAACAGCAGCAGTGCAGGCTGGAAAAGGTCAAGAGCAGATGACTCGGGGGTCAGCCACGTGCACTGTGGTGCCTACCTTCCAGGGCCAGGTTAACTCTGGATCAAAGGTAGGTGAATATGAACTGGCTGGTCTTTAAGAGACAGGTCCCCCAGAGAGGACATGCTGTCCCTAAGGACTAAACAGCATTTGGTTATTCCCACAGCTCAGATAAGGAACACCCTGCTGAGCAAGAATACGCAGTTTCCCATCTAAGGTTTTTTATGAGGGCAGGGAGAGCTCCTTGGGGTTAGAGCAAGTGGTTTTTCCACAGAAACACAGAAAATAGGGCTGGGGAGAGTCATCAACTTCCACACAGATCAACACTCATCGTGTCACTCCAGGAACAGACTTCCTGGCTCTCCGGTCATCTGCTAGCACTTCCTCACTGCTGCAACTTTTTTTTTTCTTTTCCATTTTTTGCTGCAGTTTGAGACCAGAACATCATGTCTTATCCAGCATGAAAACAAAGGATGAATTTGTTCTTTCCTCCTTGCAGTGACCCTTGTAGACTGTCCTCAGGCCTCTCCCACCTTCTTTAGACTTACACACCACAATTCTTCCACGCTCTGCAAATTTAACAGGCCTGTGCTTGTTTCAAATAGCATTAATGAATGCATCACATAGCACCGGACCTGTGGGGTCCCGCATGCTTCTGGCAGTCATGGATGAAATCCACTCAGGCCATTTTCACAGTCTGATGATGACAATGATATGTCAGAACTATTACAGGATTTTTTTTGCAATATGGGGAGCTAGCTCATACGCATGGGACTAAGCTGTTTGTGCAATAATCACTTCTCAGAGTATAGTGCTTGCACATTTTGAATCCCCATCAAAAATTATGCCAGGTTAAACTCCAGGAAGAGAATACGAGCAAGTTCAGGCTAGTGTGGGAACATACAAATTGGTAGAGATTCCCAAGGAGCAATAGTTTCCGAGTCAGGTCTTTCCGAGCTATGGTAGAGCACATCTAAGCTGTGCGGCAGAGCAGCATTGCAGCACCATCTGCTGACTGCTGGCTGCAGGTCCACAGGTCTTCAGTCAGCTGTATGTTAGGCCTCGAACGTTCAGAGATGCCGACAACATCATCAGATAAATAGCTCGCTCTTTAGGGTGACCAATCTTGCAATTACTGATTAGAACAAGGTATCTGTGTTCTCTTCCATGCTTTGGGGGAAACCAGGGCTCACGCTTCTCATACTTTCTTCAACTGAAAGACAATCTCACATCCTCCTCAACACATCTGTAGCTGCCTGTTTTAAGAATTGGTCAATACTGCAAGTGAGTATGAGCATCAGAAGCACCAACATAAAGTTTAATTGCTGCAAATATTTATTTAGGTTTTAAGCAAACTAATGCCTGGGTGGCACTTCTCTTTGCAGTGCCCTCCCAGCAACACCCCAGTACATCTGACTTCATCTGTGGTTGTGCAAGCACTTCTCCAGCAGATCCCAGCTCCTCTTGCCCCATCTAATCTTTCAAAGACCCACACAAGTATGCAGGAACATGGTGCTGCACATGAACAATGCACAGTGAGAATACCTGCAAGCCAGCAGGTTGAGAACAGCTTGTGCAGATAGGCTTCATTTTTAAGCTGGCAGCAGTGTGACCCCGTCCTTTTCTTCATTGTGATACACAGGACCAAGTCCAAAGAAATGAATCGATCATGCATGCGGAGCATGCTTCCTCTATGCCCTATACCATGATGCAACTCAGATGACAGCAAAAGGAAGACCCAGCACATGTGGCAGAATGAAGGTACAAGCTTAATTATCTGTGGCAAGACACACAAAAAAGAGGAAACAGGAAAAGAAGAACCAGGGAAATCCCAGCACTCCTCCCCCCCCAAATCCGAGAATGCCATGTTCAGAGTTGTTTTGTACTGTTTTCCTCTAGGACCGTTTCCGATCTCACCACTGTCCAAGTTCTGGCCAATGCCACCTACCCAACCTTGGAACCTTGACAACATCTGCCCTCTTGTCTGACACCTCTGACAGCTTCTCCATCTCACACACAAGGCTTTTCCCAAACAGATCAGAAACTATGCACATAATAGCCAATAGTCTGCAAACACCTCCTATCAGACAGAGCTGTGAAGAGAATTAACACACCCCCTAGACCCCCCCACCAACCAAAGGCAGCAACCACCTCAAGGCTGAGAAAAGAGACAACAGGACACCACTGCAGATCGCCGTTATGTGCATCTTGCCATGTAACTGTCACGACTGTCATGAGCTGGCTACAGATGCTGTTCCTCACTGTGCTCTCAGTCTGTTGCAGATGTGTACAGAGGAGATTTGTGTGTTTGTTCTTAGAACTTGCCTTGCTAATGTTGTTGTAATATTGACACAACATTCAGTTCAAAGCTGCTCCTAGCAAATGGAAATGGAAGGTTTTTATTGAATGTACTTTTTTTAATCTTAGCTTTCAGAACAAGTATTTAACAACATTAACATTCATTTTACATCACATGTCCCATGCTCAACCGTGCTACTACTATAGCTACAGCTGCATCTTGTCTGCTTCCCCAGAAGTCCTCAGACTGAAGATTTATGGTGAAACAGACACTTAAACACACACAAAACCAGAAAATGCAAGTAGGTTTTACTAATGAGGCAGACATTTTGCTGCATGCACCATGCACCTCTCCATCAGAAACAAGTCCAACTTTAGCAGACACCAATAGCATCTTTTGTCTTTGTCTAATTTGGAAGCTGTGTTGCACAGAACTGGGAAACAAGTTAATGTATGCAAAGTTTGCTGGAGCGGCAAAAGCAACAAAAGTGCTTGATCTAGTGAAAAATTGTAAAGAGAACGGAAGCTTTGCATTCCAAACAAAGGATTCCCCCAGGAACGAGAGGTATTTGAAGATGTCCACTTCTACATCTGGAATTAAAAGCTGAGATTTCTCACAGAGAAATGCAAATCAATTAAGCAAACCAAGCAATGTTTGGGGAGGAAAAGGAAAATATTTGGCAGGCAAACACTAAAATGTTGAGCAGCTCTGTGGGAGTCACGTCCCACAGACCAAAGCAAAAACATAATTAGTCCATTGCATAGGTAAAAACCAAGCTCGTGTACAATGTTTTTCTCATCCCAAACATCTCCTGGACACTTGCTGCCTAGCATCCTTTCTACAAAAGTAGAGTATCACACTGATAAGTCGGTGTGTAAAAACACCTGGGGGAGAAAGGTTTAGCAAAGTATAAAGTGTTTCTTCAAAAGTGCATAAGTAGTAAACAACACTCCTCTGGGTTTGTATGTTTACCATTGTACCCAAAGACACTAGCCATTTTACACTGGCAGTTTTAGTGCTCCCAGCTTATGTTATCTGCTTGGAAGCTGAATAACACCACTAACTATAGTACCATGTCTCTTACACTGATGCCCGTCAGCAGAGCTGCGCAAGCGTCCTCGTATAGGTGCATTTTGCAGCAGCCAAAAAGATGGCCACCAGGTTCTACCAGTCTGGTAAGGAAACGAGAGGCTTCAAATGTAGATCACATCCGAGTCATGCTGCTGAACCTACAGTCAAATCAAACAGGAAAAGTTAATTTCGTCCTGAACTCCTACTTAAAGCAAAGTAACTCCCTTTGGTCCAGTTCTTCCTTTACCTCTGACTGTAACCTTTTGCAAGATGCTCTGCAATAGCTTTTTCTTCCTTCTTAAAACAGGCATATTTGCCTCACCCCTGCTATTTGGATTAGGTTAGTCTTAAAAGTTGCTTCTGTTACTTGCATTAGAAAGAGCTGCTTCCTCATCTGTTGCTACACTCAGTTGTGTTCCTTCTAGTTTAAGCACACAACCCTGAAGAGTCAGGTCTTGAATGTTATATACTAGAGCCTCTAACTGATCCTAAAAACCCTCAGTTTTGTTCATATAAACCAGCAGCAAATACATCAAGCTTTCTTTATTCCCAATACCTCACACAATTAGCATTGACTAGAGAAAGCTGATTTCCTTCCCACTGTTCAAGATCGCATGCCCTTACAGTTCTTCTTGAATGCATACTAGATTCTCCATTCTAGTGAAATTTAAAAGCAGGTTGTTTTTTCATAAGACCCAGCTCATTAGCTCTTCAGGACTCTCTGATAAGGAACACGTTGGAAGAGAACTGAACTGTTGGAAGTCTAGGCATTTATTGGTATCTTACTCCCTGCCCCTTAAAACCAGAAGGCAGGCACAGTATGTTTTAAGCTCTCTGTACTTGGGAGCACATTCTCATTTCCAAGCCTGGCTGATACAAATAAGATTTAACACAGATCCTCCTACTGCATACGGGCATCTGTTTCATTCACCAGGGCTTACAGCTTTGCATCATAAGTGAGAAAAAACAGGTGCCCTCAAGTTACAAACAGTCCCGAATGGTGTGCCATTGCAGGGTCTCAAAACTCATCCAACAGTCATGCATTGACTCGTCATTTGGGAGGCTGTGACAGAGCTGGACAAAACAGGCCCCTAAAGCCAGACATTCTTTACCTCTCTGAACTTTTAGTCAACATTTGGGAATTTACTTACAAATCTGATTACCTTTACAATCTGTTTTCTGGTTCCTGTGCCCACACTGTTGGCAACCAAGGAATTTGCTTGAAAAGATGATTTTTCCACTGGCACTGTGTGTTGAATTTTGTTGGTACAAGGCCAGCTGCTTGTAGTATTTAACGAGAAAGCAGGGAAAGGTCTTTGAAGATTTATACCCAATGAATCTCCAGGTTCGAAGGTTTTCATCCATGATGGGGTCTTTAAAAGAAAAGAACACATGGAAATTTAATGCCCTCTCTATATCAACACTCATTAAGCCAAAAAACATCAGACGCATATTCAGAAAATAAAGGCCATCTTCCCTATGATTTTTTGAAGCCTCCCTTCTCTCTCAAACTGTTGACTCAGAGCCATTTTTGCTACATGTGGAACAACCTGGAAAGACAAAGCCAGCCCTATTCTTGCACTGGTTCAGGAAGAGGCTGGAGTATTTATATAAATAACATGAAACTTACAACAAAAATCTGGGCTTAGCTCCTCACTGTGTTAAAAAAAAAAATACACCAAGACTTTTATGACTTTTAGCAACCACAAAGCACGTGAAGAAGAATGTGATGCAAACTATGAGGTTAACAAATGTGATGCCCATCTACAAGAAGGGCCGGAAGGAGGATCTGGGGAACTACAGGCCTGTCAGCCTGACCTTGGTGCCGGGGAAGGTTATGGAGCAGCTCATCTTGAGTGGCATCACACAGCACGTACAGGACAACCAGGTGACCAGGCCCAGTCAGCATGGGTTTATGGAAGGCAGGTCCTGCTTGACTAGCCTGATCTTCTATGACAAGGTGACCCACTTAGTGGGTGAGGGAAAGCCTGTGGGCGTTGTTGACCTGGACTTTAGGAAAGCCTTGGACACTGTTTCCCACAGCATTCTCCTGGAGAAACTGGCTGCTCATGCCTTGGACAGCCATACTCTTCACAGGGTAAAAAACTGGCTGGATGGCCGGGCCCAAAGAGTTGTGGTGAATGGAGTTCAATCCAGTTGGCAGCCGGTCACAAGTGGTGTTCCCCAGGGCTCAGTGTTGGGGCCAGTGCTGTTTCATACTTGTATCAATGATCTGGACGAGGGGATCGAGTGCACCCTCACTAAGTTTGCAGATGACACCAAGTTGGGCAGGAGTGTTGATCTGCTCGAGGGTAGGAAGGCTCTGCAGAGGGATCTGGACAGGCTGGATCAGTGGGCCGAGGCCAGTCATATCAGATTCAACAAGGCCAAGTGCCGGGTCCTGCCCTTGGGTCACAACAACCCCATGCAATGCTACAGGCTTGGGGAAGAGTGGCTGGAAAGCTGCCTGGCGGAAAAGGACCTGGGGGTGCTGGTCGACAGCCGGCTGAACATGAGCCGGCAGTGTGCCCAGGCGGCCAAGGCGGCCAATGGCATCCTGGCTTGTGTCAGAAACAGTGTGGCCAGCAGGAGTAGGGAAGTGATCGTGCCCCTGTACTCGGCACTGGTGAGGCCACATCTCGAATACTGTGTTCAGTTTTGGGCCCCTCACTACAAGAAAGACATTGAGGTGCTGGAGCGTGGCCAAAGAAGGGCAACGGAGCCGGTGAAGGCTCTAGAGCACAAGTCTTTTGAGGAGCGGCTGAGGCAGCTGGGGTTGTTTAGCCTGGAGGAAAGGAGGCTGAGGGGAGACCTTATCGCTCTCTACAACTACCTGACAGGAGGCTGTAGCGAAGCGGGTGCTGGTCTCTTCTCCCAGGTAAGAAGTGATAGGACGAGAGGAAACGGCCTCAGGTTGCGCCAGGGGAGGTTTAGATTGGATATTAGGAAAAATTTCTTCACCGAAAGAGTTATCAAGCACTGGAACAGGCTGCCCCAGGAAGTGGTTGAGTCACCATCCCTGGAGGTATTTAAAAGATGTGTAGACATGGCGCTTAGGGACATGGTTTAGTGGTGGACTTGGCAGTGTTAGGTTTACGGGTGGACTCCATGATCTTAAGGGTCTTTTCCAACCTAAATGATTCTATGAGGAACCACATTTAAATGTGTTAAATTACAACAATTTAGTTTGCTCCAAGACCTTAAACCGTTACTGTGATTTCATAATCTGTAAAGTAAGATGATTATTTTTTGCTTATGGTAGTAGTATCCCGCCCAAGAAAAACTTCTTAGATTTTGTTTTGACATGAATTTTCCTTGTCTGTGTTCACATTTTTAATATTTTACTATCAAGGGTACTAAAGCATGTGCCTTGAACTGAAATACAGCAACTGCCTTTGGCACACCCACACTATTCTCTTTTATGGTTTATGCTGAAAGAAGTGGCAGGTATTTAGGGTACATACATTTCCTAAAGAGCGATCCAAGGATCCCAGTACTTCATTCCAATGAGAGTAAAGCCCAGACTGTTTTTCTTCTAGTTTCAAAGCATGAATTTCGGACTTCAGTTCTTTCAGCCGATCTTCGAATTTTCTGCTCTTTTCTAAGTAGTCTAGCCTGTAGTCCACACATTGGAGACAAAAAGCTCATTGGCATGACATAGCTCAAGAACAGGTGTGTGTGGAAGGAGGAGAGAGGAAGTTCTTCGTTTCATTTTGGTATTTTGATAGGCTGACATGTGCCAGGCATCATTTTGCCTGACTCCCCTGACCCAGTGAGAAGGGGGTTCACTTCCACCCTTCAGCATTCACACACTTACTAACTTTTTACCAAGCATTTCCTTCCAGACCGAGAGGAAAAGCCTCTCGATGTATTAGATAAAAGCAATACCACACTTCAACACTAGAGGGAAACTTCTGTCCTCTAACATGCTGTTATTCCAGAAAAGTACTTTGCCCCTGACATAACGCTCTCCAAGACAGAAGGGTCCTGGACTTGTCATGGCTTGATACCACCAGAACACTTCCTCTATGTAAGTAACTAGTCTTACACAGACATAATCCACACCAGCTCAGTAAAGGCCTCCAGCCATATGTACAAGTAAGAGGCCATCCTGAGTTGTTAAAAGGATCAACTGTGATTCCCAGAGATTTTTTTTCCTTTCTGTACTTTCCATTATTAACCGTCTCATTTATTTACACCATAAGAATACTGATACCTCTCTCTCTCTATCTCAAAGGATAGTCTCTTGAGGTCAATGTCCTTCAAATCCAGCTTTATAGATCCTTTGTCAAAGTTGGCATCTCTGGTGTCAGTTGGTGAGTACTGTGGGTACTTGACCATGTGCTGAAAGAGGCAACACAAGCAGTCAGTAAGATCTGATTGTTTGATTTTGGGTTTATCTCCCCAGTTTCTGCAAGAATGCCATGCTGAGCCATTTCATAAAGTTACCCATGGATTCTGAGACACATAGATGCTCCTGCAGCCCTTCACCTCTACCTGAGTGGTCCCAGATGAACTGCTGAAGCCCACAACCCACAGATCCAAGGGCAGAGTAGTATCCTGGCTGCAATGTTCCTCTCTATTTCAGCAGAGAATGGAAATCCATTCTCAGCAAGACGAGCAGAAGAGGGTGTTGGGGCACACAGCCTTAGCACTGCCTTCTTGCTGGAGACAGCTTCATCTGCTTTGCCTAAAGACACTTAGGGGAAATTCACATGCCAGGACAACATAGCTGGCTCAGTACAACCACCTCTGCAAATTATTGCCTGACTGAGATGGCACAGAGACAATATTAGGCATGAATGCAGGCAAGACAATCTCTGCTCACTAAGTCCCAACACCAGTCCTGTTTTTTTACTTTTGTCTTGCCTTTCTTATCATCCTGACTTACTGCCCAGAACAAATACAACTGCCATCCTAGATACACTGTGTTTAAGCACCAATTGGTCCTATAGGTGTTTGTCCCCCAGCTGGATGCAGACATGCCACTACTCAGCTTGATGGGGGCCATAAAAATGCAATCAACATCTGACTATCTCTGAAGATGAAGTGGTGCCCAGCAGAGCAGAAACTTACAGGATAATTAAGCCTGGTTATGTCTAAGAGTTTCTGCTTTGCTTTCCGTTCAGCCTCTCTGGCTTCATGCAGATCTTGTTTCAGATGCTCTGCTTCCTTGGCTCTGTAAGACAAATATCCTGACATGAATGGCTGATGATTTCCAGTATAGAGCAACACATGGATTTCAGAGCTATGTACCTCACTAGCTTCCAGAGAACAAGATCCATTACTGTGGGTGATTCCTTTACTCAGACACTTGTGGTAGGATGGTCACATGGAGAACTAACTGGACACAGCATGACATGTGCTTTCAAAGACAGTCCTGCACAAACTGGCTGAATTAACATGTTTTTCCCACTCCTAATTTCCATAGGCTCAGTTATGACCCACTGATGCAGATTCTCCAGGCTGTCAGAGATCCTCCCTGAGGTGAGGAGAGGTGCAACATACCTGCTCTTTATTTTGGCAAGCTTTTTGGCAGTACCCTAAAACAAGCAGAAGGCCCTTAATAGCAAGGTTAAACATCCTCTGTCAACACTGGTCTGCTCTACATCTTCAGGCAGCACAGTGTTATGGAACATGCAAACACTTAAGAGTGGTTTATATTCCACATGAGTTTACCTGGTTTACACTTCTCAAAGATCTGAAAGGGATACAAGAGACCATCGCTTGGTACTAATGAATGATAACAGCCTCATAACTCACAGGGTATACAGATTGGTAAATTTAGATAGCTAGGTAGCCAGTGCTCTTTTGATAATACTAAATAGAAAGTGCTTCTGCATTCTGGATCTTTAATACTAAAGATCTAAAACCTGACATCTGATCCTCTGTAAACTTCTTGACCTGCTTCACAACCACCGGTACCAAGTGGAACAAATAAGATGCAAGAAGGCTTAGTCACTCTGAAGTGTTGCTTTGGGAACAATTCCTCCCTCCCGGGCTTAGCTCGGAGAAAAACAGCACTCTCTCAGGCATCCCAGTAGAGACCACACAACCCCACTCAAGCAAATCTAACCTCCGGTCAGACTCCTTCACCAGCTTCACTGCTATCAGCTCTGCCTCCCGCATCTTTTGCTCCATGAGGCGTTTCTCCTCCTTGGTTTTCAGAGCTGTGATCTCCAGCCTCTGTCGCTCTTGCTCAGCTTCTGCAGCATTCTGGGCCAGCAATTTTGCCTCTTCTTCTGCAATCTGAGCTTTCTCAGCCAGCAACTCTGCTGCTTCCTGGGATCGGAGCTAAGAAGAAACAATTTTTCTTAGTTACCCTGTCTAGCATCTACAAAATCATCCCTGCAGACAGTCAGGAAGAGGATGTATTTTCCCAAAAGATGCAGCGATAAAAATATTATTCCTTAAAATAAAAAGAATAGTAAACATAATTGTAGGATCTGATGTTCCTCCTCTGCTGAAGTGCCTAACTTCCTTCTCCTGCCTCTCACCTCTACAAAGCAAGGAGAGACATTTGCTTAGAGTTGCACAAAGACATCAACCAAAAATTGAGGTTAGCCCCTTCAGTTGCCAGTGCATCATGCCCCTTTCTCCCAATTTCAGCTCCAAGGTTGCTTCCTTTCTTCCCTCTTTGCCTGAAGAAAGCACTGTGAACCAAATACAGGGAGAAAATGGCTCACAGTAAATGGAGATTATGGCAGATCAGAGTTTTCCCAGGTATTCCAGCACATCCTCTCCACCAGTGGTCAGAAACTCTCCAGCCTTGTCTGAGCCATAATTCCTGGTGTCTCACAGGAGCCATAAGAAAAAAAAATGCTTCCAAACCAAGAAAGCTCGTCAAGCACAAGAATATTCAGACTGATGTGCTACTCACCAGGGCCTCATTGGCCTGCCTGGCTTCATCTTCCAACTGGAAAAGACGCCTTTCCAGCTCTTCTTTGGCTCGCTCAGCTTCTTCTCGGAGCTGCTTCTCCCTGGCCAGCCTTTGATTCTCCATCTGGAAATAGAATGAGCAATACCACATTTGTGGGTTTGCAGCAGAATCTCATCTGGGCCTGAGGCAGCACAGCAAATGAATCTAATGAAGAACGGACTGCTCTCTAGCTGGTGGACTGATACTCACCAGAGATGCAATGCTGAAGCTGCTTGCACTTTGCAGCACTGAACTCCTCTAACAGGTAATACTGGTTATTTCAGACTGCTGAAAGAGCACTTGGATCAAGCTGTTATGTACCCCAAATCTTTGCGATCACCTATGCAGTTTCACAAGCATCACTTACATCCTCAGATGCTGCATACACACTAGAGCTGTTCCCACATTAAATCCTGCTGCACTTTCTCACCTGCCACACACATATTGATGCAATGCATGGACAGCAAGGGCACCAGCTGGAATAATAATCAGTGTTTTCAACAATAGAGGAGCAGAAAGAATCTACCTTTTTTCTAGCTTTTTCCTCCCTGGCTTGTGCTTTCATTTGCTGGATTTCTATTGAGTCCACTTTTCTTCTCCTCATAAATAGGTCGTGGTTTCCAATGCACAACTGCAAAATCTGGATAGGAAAAGCAAAGCAAATGTGATTTTTATGTACTTGTGCCCCAGCCAGAGGGACAAAGAGCCCCACATTAGCCTCACAGGACAGAAGCTGACAATTCTGACTTCAGCACAAGTATTGGCAGTTGTTTCCCTTCCAAGAAAATCAGCACCCAGGGCAGGCTCATACCCAGATACATAACAGTTTAGAAAAGTTCTTAACAGGATGAGGGGTTCCTCCTGTCCTTCATCCCCCTCTGGTTCCATTTTCCTAAATAAGAACAGGCAATAGATCTAGGCCAAGAGTACACAAGATGTAGCTGTGGGAATGAATGGTCACCTGTGATGGCCCCTCCACAAGCTCATTGAGAAGTGACCCAGCCCCTGTGGTTGTGTTAAGAAGCAATCAATGATGATACAACTAGCCAGTTGATTAGGTCCCTTCCTTGTTGCTTCTCCCAGAAAAGGAGAGGCAGTAGCTGATTAAGAACCCGCAGCAGCCAGATAGGCAGATGCTGCAGTGGCTTTGCACCTTTCCATACACTACATCCTCCCCTTCCAGCATCTGGATTTCCCTTTGTGATTTGGGCCTTCTTTCATATCTCACTTTCCACCCATCATCTCCCCTTCCCAGAGAGGACAAACGTAGGCACCCTCACTTCCCGGATAGAACAATCCTCAGGAAAACACATGCTGAAACTCAGTGATCCCTGGCCTCTCCACAGGTTTTACAGCATTTCTCACTCAGATATCAGTCAGTATTACCAGGCTGTTTTAAAGAAGGAAAGCAGGACACTTACCAATTTGTTCACTTTGAGTTGAGAGGAAAAGAACTTGAAGACTTCTGCTTTTTTGTCAAGAGGTTTAATAGTTAACTATACAGGCAAAAGAAAAAAGGAAACAGTGAGAAGGAAGAAAAACAAAGCTGAAACTATTAATACTAATGCAAACTTTAGCCTATCTCCACTTCTCTCCAGGGAAGCAGTGATTTATGCGACAAACATGGGGAGAGTGATGCAAAAATGTTTTGCTCAAAAGAATCAGAACCAGGGCTGCTGTTACACAGGTTCCTCATCTGCTCCCGTAGCAGGCTGTTAGAAGATAAAGCCTCCCACAGACCCACCCCAGTGCCAGTTTGGATGGTGGTTTTCATAATACCACCACCTATGCATTGCAAACTATCCTAAGAACACTGGAACAAGCACTGGTTATCAGGAGAACAGAATACATCACAAATCCCCAGAAGTAGTCATATTCTTAAAGTCAGGGAGATGTCAAACACCTCTCTGAACACCAATCATTGCAGGCGTAAACAAAACGTATCAAGGGCCTGAAGGACCTGTTCTTCTACCATCAGATAACAGTCCTGGAGCTCCTGCTTTCTCACATTTTCAGTCCTATCTCCCGAGCTGTTTCCAGAGGACATGAAGGGCTTTCATGCTGCCAGGTCAGTACACACTGTTTCACTTCATATGTTGTGCTCGGTTTGGCTGCATAACAAAATATGGCTCCATTCTTTAAGATCCTGTTTTCTGTGACTCATGGGTTAGCTAGCACTCTATTCCTATAATTCATTTGCAATGCAATGTATAATTTCAGGCCATCTGAGTCACCAAGATCATAATGTGCTAGAGTTCGTTTCACCCCGTAGGTAACAACTGGTTGAATGTGTTGC
Organism: Aptenodytes patagonicus; assembly: GCF_965638725.1. Classification (NCBI taxonomy): domain Eukaryota; kingdom Metazoa; phylum Chordata; class Aves; order Sphenisciformes; family Spheniscidae; genus Aptenodytes; species Aptenodytes patagonicus. Next base: position 6,545,426 of record NC_134965.1, read on the forward strand.
CTTGTGAGGAGCAGGGCTGTGAATGTGTCACTGAATATAGTGCAGCTTTAGTATAGGGCTGCCCAATTTCCCAACAACAGGGAGTTAAAGCAGTTTATCCACAGACCAGAGGAGAAGTTTAATGTCATGCAAGGACCGAACACTTTTTGGAGGCAGAACTCCTGCAGGCTGCCCTGCCTGATTTAACATATGCACATCTAACTCTGGACAGCAAGTCGCATCCTCAATGTTTTTCAGAAGGCCCACAGAAAATGGAACAGGCTGTGCTGTCCTTTGGCTGACAAATTCCAGGTATTCCAGTACCAATGTAGTTTTTCTGGTTTTGTTTTTCTGATTATAGCCTTCATGTAGCCACATGATTTGTAAGGAGACTAAATTTCACCCACTCCCCACTGTACCTTCTACAAGTGAAAGATGGGCTCTGAAATCACAGTGAAATTGCAATGGTAGGGTTGTGCTGAAGACTGAAATCATGCACTGACGAACTGGCAGAATTCAAGCAGAAAAACATGTACATCTCTCTGCATGTCTCCTCTTGCCAGTGTGCTTCAAACCTCATCTACAAGGACAGCTTCTGCATATGAAAATGGCATTAAGTCTTTACAGATCATCTAATTCCTGCTGAGATAACTGAAGAAGCTAGTCACGGTGGCATTCATAATATCTATCTTTTTCAGAGATCAACACACTTGTTTTGCAAAGGACAAGCAGCAGGGAAGGAACCAGAACAGTGGGCTCCACAAGTTTGGAGAGCTCAGAGCAGCCTCTAGCTCCTAGGGGAACTGAGGTTATGCAGCACATCTGAAAGGCAGGTCTGTTATTTATAGTTTTGTAACAAAGCTCCCTAGGATTTTCCCCTTCTCCCCCAAATTATTTAAACAGAGACAGCTTTCAGCCTGTTCCAAGAATCCCAGTCCACACCCATGCCCATATAAAAAGAATAATATATCAAAGCCATCATACCTCTTTCTCACTATAGGAAATGTTTCTGATAGCACTCCACTCAAACGACTTATTTGGAGAGAACCTGTTATTAATGCTGTAGATATGAATACCTTTGGCATCAACTCCAAGTAGGAGATCTGTATGGTTTTTATTTTGCTAAAAAACAACAGATATCAGTAAATGCCATTTATGGTGACATTAAACAGCCACAGACAAGAACCACACTTATTCTAATACATTGATATTTATCTGTATTTTTAGGAAATTGATGTTTCCACAAAATATTATGAATGTTGTCACTGCTAGCTAATAAATCCAGTCCTCTAGGTTGACTGTAACAGCTCAAACTTTCAGTCTATTTCTCTTTCTTCCTATTACATACCCAGAGCTACTCCAGACCTTCGTCAGATTGTAAAACATTAATCTTAACCGGTTTATTTACCTACTCATTTAGCAGGCAAGTAAACCAAGTCAGGACAATCAGTACACAGCCCACCATCAGCAGAGAAAAGCAGAAGTCAGGAGTCCCAGTTCCAAACTCCTTGGAGGATTTTAAAAGGACAGTACCATCATCTACAGCAATTGAAAACTACTAAAATAAAGCACTTACAGCAATTGGAAAATAATTGACACCGTACATTTCCAAGTCTTGGGCAATTTTCAGGTAGTTCATCTCAGCTTCATCCCTAGAGAATAAGGCCATGATTATACTTGGAGATTCCTTTCCAACCTTTCTCTCCTAGCTGACTCTACATTTTCCACTTAGAAAAGAACAGGCAATCTGGTCCTTTGTACTTTCTTTAATTTTGCCATCTTACTCTCAACAATAGAAAAAGGATAATAAAAACAGCATCTCTACAGAATAAAGACAGTAAAGCTGTACCTATTTTGAATCATGTATAGTGTAATCTTTATTAAAATTCAAGTCCAGTCTTATCCTTGTGTTAGTTTTGCCACTCCATCATTATTATGTCTTGAAGACTTACCCTACCATTGTTTTCCATGACATCAGGATATTTCCTTCAGGAAATAGAGTTCCTTGAGAAATGAATCCTGAACAAATTCTAAACAGACCTTTGGGCAGAGGCCAAAGAAGGGTGAGAATCTCTCCACCCATCTTTCTTCTCCCTTCAAGGTGAGGCATCAATAAGTTTTGAGAAGAATATTCAGTAAAAATAGTGCTAAGAGGCATCTAGAACAGCCAAAGAGAAACTGAACTGAAATACTAGGAAAGGCTGCCTCTGGGTGCCAACAGCTCCTACTTCTTGTTTAATTGAATTTCCAGGCATGCTGAATGTCTACATGGACTAGCACCAAAACTCAGTCCTGGAACTATGATGCTGTGTCTTTACTGTTTTGGTTCCTTGCTAAGTATGCTGACACCCTTTTGAGCCATGATTTTCAGAAGGTATAAAATATATCAGATTCATTCTTTTTATTCTAGGGGGAGACTGGTGTGATATGGCTCCAGAAGGGCAGCTGTTGCATAGGGCAGACACACCAGCAACTCCAGGTAGCTAACAGCCTTAAATGAAAAGGCTAACTCTCAGGGCTAACTGCAAATTCAACACAACGCAAACTTTTTGCAGGAACTTGTCTCTGCTGGCATACATGGACTCTGATGAGACAGGACTCCTGTTTTAGATATGTTAGGTCATGAAGCTCTGCAAGAGCTCTCAGCTTCTCAGTTCACTTCAAAGCAAGTCCAGTTTACAAGCACTTGGAGCCCTACACGAGACACTTTTTACCCCAGATGGGTGTTTTTATCCTTAGTTATAAATTAATCTATTAACATCACAGCTTGGAAACCGGTATTTCTTTGCTCACTCTACAAAAGCCAAATTTCACGGAAGACAGCAAATAACCAGTTACTGAAATGTATGGAATTTCCAGAGAATGAAATGATTTCAATACCTGGCGATACCCCTGTGCTCAGCATACCAAGCAGTAATCTTTTCTTCCCACATCTCTGCTGTCAGCTGATACTGCCTGAGGACCTACAGAGAAAGGAAGGAGTTTGGTTTCCTTTGAAGATACAAATACATGTGCTGCCTCTCCCAAGCAACGTGAATGCAGCAATGCAGTTCGCAGCTCGGTCATTTTGCCAAGTTCAGGGCAGACACAAACAGTTTCTAATGCTCCGATTAATCCCACAGCAGTATCTGTGCTGCAAAGAGTAGATTCAAAGATTTAGTTTTATACAGAATAAAGACTTACCCTTTTGGGTAGAAGTTCATCATGGGCTAGAAAGCCTGGCTCATGAAAATTTGGGTCGTAGTCACCATACTGTCCCAAGAAAAGAAAAGATACTTTAGTTTGTTAGATGCAGAATGCTGAAGAACTTGTTGCTTCCGTAGTTTGACATGATCTCTTGAGACAGATCCTGTTTAGGTTCTCCTGTATACAGGGTAACACATAATAAACAGGCTCCCCTCATCTGAACTGTCTGTGGAAGTTACTTCCAGCCTTTGTGCTACACACATGGCTCCAATACAGCCACTAAGGTGGCCTATAACCTTAGACTTCAGTCCTAGCCTGCAGCTCTCGGTAACTGCAGGTATGAAGGAATCTCCCATGACTTCATACCCTTCTCTGAACTACAGGCTACATTCAGGAGTGTAAGCTCCGCTACTCCTATAGCCTACTGCATATAGGCTGGGCTGCTGCAGAGAGCCCATTGTATAAGTTTGGCTCTTGGTGGCATGAAGTGAACTATGTTCTGAGAGATACTAAAAAACATCATGTCCTTCCATTGTGAGCCCTGGTATTAGCACCTGCTGTATCCATGAACATTTTTTAAAACAGGAAATAATTCTAGCTGGGAGAAAGATTACATTAAAATGTTAGGTCCAAAGAAATCCCCCTAAGTTGTGAAAGCATAGCACATAATACCAAAATCCTTGTAGTGGCATCTAATGCTTATTTTTCTAGCTGCACCTGTACCTCCCAGGATGACCTACTTCTTTAATAGCAAATTTTAACACTGCTGTGTTTTGCATACCACCATGTATGTGTCTTGGTTAAAAAAGAAAAAATTCAATTAAAAAAAGCGCTTCTATGCACAAACCTTGGCCTGAACAGCATAAGAAGCCAGTAAAACTGTTGCTTCTGGAGAACAATAGATTTCCTCATCCAGTATTTGTTTCTTAACCTAAATCAAGAGAAAAAGGAAGCAAGTTAAAGAAGCTCAAAGTCAGGACTTATGTCAGGCTTGAAATGAAGCTAGACATGCCCGGACTGTAACTTAGCACCAAACATCACCATTATGAGTTAATAACAGCAACAATAAAATGGCATTCAGAAACACAGGAAGCCTTTACTTAGCATTACATTTAATGAAAAAAACCCAACTTTTGAAAGTGTTTTAATTCTAAGTTCATAGAAATGCCAGTTGGCTATCTCCACACATTTATGTAAGGAGTCCTGAAAAAGAATGTGTTATAAAACATGAATTTTATTGTCTGCGCTTCATTCCTTTTAACAATTCTTCTTTTTCCTGCTTTGGAAAAGTTAGCTTTACAACATGTAAAACATCAAATTTAGGTTGGAAGGGACCTCTGGAGGTCATCTAGTCAAAGCAGGTACAACTAGACCAGATTGCTCAGAGCTGTCCAGTTGACTAATATTGCCAAGGACAGAGACATACTGAAAACCACAATAGTATGTTCTCAAGCTTTCCAGAATGACGGAATAAAGGAGACCCCACAAAGGGAAGCTGACTAACAGAGCATTTAGTTTATTCAATTACAGTGGTCTAAGCACAACAAAAACATAGGGGCTTAAAAATGAAAGCCCAGTATAAATGGTGGAGAGTCTTTTAACATTCTTTTCATTTTAATAATCTATGGTGCTACCAAGATCAGAGGTGTAATAGTTTGTAAGATGTTGCTTCATTTTAAATCAGTTGGGTAATTTTTACTTGAAAACCTAAAGAGGAAAGGGGAAATTAATCTTCACAAATCCTCCTCTCAAGTGTAATGTATTTAGCCTACTAACAAGCACAAGACAAGAAAATTTTGCATAATGCACAGTCTTAAACATTTCCAAAAAGAAAAATTACTTGAGATAGCTCTGAGCTATCTTTACAAATACACTTCGGCACTGTAGGTACTGTGAACTGAAATGAACCATCAAGAAAGTTTTTCTTTTAAATTTAGTCTCTGGTGAGCACAATATATGAACCCAAGTTATAGTACAGGGAAAATTCTTGCTAAGCTGTTAAAATGGAAAGAATGAAAAGACTGAAAAGACTTTTCTTCCAAATTGGAAAGCTTCAGCTTTCATGTTCCATCATGCAAATCATACATTTCAGAACTTAGAACCACTTAAGCTAAATCCTCCATAAGTGTCTGGGGATTTTTTCTGATCAGTTCTTACAAGGACATTTATGAATGAGCAAATTACCTAATCTTTACACAGACAACATTTAGCTTTAGTTGTTTACATTTATTCACGCATTTTGCAAAAAGCTATTATGCCACATTAATTTGTAAAGATCTGAATAGTCAGTGGAGCTGCAATCTGTACGCATCCAGATGTCTGTACATGTTTTTCCTATTAGCATCCAGGTGTGATCTTAAGTTCTTATAGTCAGGAAACTTTGCAAGTTCAAATTTGTTTCAGTCTTGTTTTTCTACTTTGGAATGAGAAGAATTTGCTAATTGCCTATCTGCTAGTCAAGGCAGGTTCAAGGAGAAAAGAAAAAAGTGAAAAAAATCAGGATTAAAAGACTAGGAAAAGAGTTCTGCCCCTCTCATTCCTTTCCAAAATTAGCTTAAGAAACAAATTGCCAAGTGATTAAGGGTTCTGGATGAGTTCTAGTTAGTATATTAACCCTCGGAACAACAGCATTTTCCCATTACTTCATTAACACATCCTCCTCAGGGAACAAGTGTATTTACTGTGTTTATTTACAGATGCAGACTGAATTTATTCCATACACCCAATCTACTTGCACAGACACATACTGCTGAAAGCTACCAGAATAAAGCAACACATCAGAAGGCTGTAATTTGCAGAGGACTCCACAGCAACTCAGGAGAGAAGCTGGATGTCACAGACATTGGAACAAACAGCTGACCAACAAGTGACCATCTAAAAGTCAATGCTTGTATACCTATTGCTACAGCTACAGCCTGTTGCTGCAGCTATGGAGCCACAGCATGGCTTTTCCTGGTTGATGCATCTGTGTTTTGATAACAAAGCATTGTACTCCAAGAATTTGCTCCTTCATCTACTTTTTAATGGAGCTAAGAGAACCCTAAATTTCTGGGACAAAAGAAAACCAAATGGCAAACAAGAAAGCTGCCTCTGCAAAGCTACTAGCATCAATGCATGTGTGGGGTATTACTTTTACTGGCTTCCATCTCGCAGAAATTTGTAATTTGTAAGAAGCACCACAGTGTACAGTCCAAGCTGTGTTCACATAGCTAACAACTCTGCTCTTGAGCACAGTACTGTTGTCCTGCAGCTCATCAGTAGCTGCCCCTATGGCAGAGCTGAAATGGGTTCCGTTATCTGTAATGAAGATTTGTCAGGGCTGGAGATTTATTCTGCTAGTGTGAGTAGCAGGCACCCAGTTCAATGGGGTAGGGAAGACAACCCAAACTGGCTAATTTGACTGGCAGAAGCCAGCATGTGCAAGTCTGGACATTTCAGAAGAACACCGACACCATACCAAGGGAACAGCACTTCTCATCCAGGGCCTATCAGACAAATATGATGATGCCTCCAGACTTTGTCTTTAAAAGGATCACACATTGTGGTGAATCTTCTGTTTGAGTCGTAGCTGTGTATGCTGCTCCACTCCTTTTCAAACTTGCTAGATGAACAAACCTGTATTTCAGAATGGCTATCAAATTCTACGATCTTTTTTCCCTACAATCCAAAATGAAGATTTAAGAAGGACACGTTAGGGAGTTCTTGTTTTCTACTAATTGTGCCTTCTATAGTCATATACAACAAGATCTCCCAGTAACCACCTGGTCTATTTTTAGGAACTTCTAAGTTTTAGTTTCAGGGATAGGCTGTAGTCACAGGTCTTGTTCCATCTGCAGCTTATATGGGTGAAAAAGCTTATTGTCCCCAACTGCCGATCACCATTCCTTCCCTCTTCACCTTCACAACTACCACCGTAATTGCTTGTGTAGTCACTCCCCCACACAGTGCGTACATCTAATAACAGGTCTCTTCTGATTCTGCCCATTTTGGAAGAACTAGGTTAGGGAATGGTTACACAAGAGGTTACACCAGCAGGTCTAAGATGATGATGACAAGGAGCTGTTGAGACTCTCTTAGCTACAGCCAGAGCAGACCTCAAAAACTTCTGAAGCTGATAAAAACAACGGCTTCACTTCATTCTTCTCAGCACTGACCAGTTAGGGCAAAAGTCTCGCAGTTCTTCAAGCAGTGCCAGCCTTGCATGGATTTTTTTTTTAAACACATACTATAGGAGCAAAACAAGTCTGGAATATCCAGATGTGGAATTATCACCCAAACTGCTAGGTGTAAAAGTCATTTTACATAAGACTACAGGTCTCAGCAATTTAACTCCCATTCCTAGCACAAATAGTAAGAGAAGCCATCAAGAGGAAAAAAACCCACAGAAGGCAAACGACATTCAGCTTACCAATACACAAAACCACAGCAGTCAGGAGAGATGTTTGTATTTCATAAAAATGAGATCTTTACAGAGACACTGATACAGCTGAAGCCAGCAGAATCATTCTGCAGCTGCCAACAAGATCAAAGACAGTACAAAAGGACTGGGGTAAATACGGAAGGAATTCATAGTTAAAAACTGTTCCTGACCTGAAGGAAGAATAAATGTTGGGTAATTTCCTGTAATAGTTCCTCTTCTACCTTCTCTGGGTAGAATTTAGCCAGAAAATGAAAGCTAATGGGATCTTCTTTGGGGATTTCTTGATCTAAAACCTGTTTAAAGATAAATAAAATCAGCAGCAAAAATAGTACATAAGTGTCCCAAAATAATATTCCAGAGGAAAAATCAGAAAGCAGATGATAATCCATTTAAAGCAGCCTTTCCATATATTAGAAGGAAGGGCAATGCTGAGCTTTAATCTAACAGCAATCAGTGCGTATAGTGGTGATTGGTGTGTGATACTTCAGGCCAAATGTGATAGAAGCAATCAGACCAAATAACACAATGAACTTTAGCCTTAAAAAAATAATACCATCTAAAATTATGAGTTGTCATGTAACACATTCCTTTAGCTCCTGTGCTAAAAAAGTAAATCTTTTTATATGTAGAAAATTGCCACACTGTTATTTTGTTTCCTATACCTTTTTGTCCATCTTTAACCAGGTGCACATTCCTTTTATTGTGTACTGCAAGCCAAAAAACCAAGTCTCCCTTAAACCAAGTGCTCGGCACACCAGATCAAACAAGTCCTTTCCCTTCCACTTCATCTAAAAGAAAAAGAAAATTAAGAAAAACAGGTATATATTGAATGAATTTCCTATTTTTAGTCAAGCAAACCAGGCTACCATTTGCCTTTCTCCTATGAACTCTTATTTCACCTTTAGCTTTTCAATGAAATATGCCTACTGCTGTCTACAGCAAAGGTGCAATAGTTATAATGCTTTACCTCCTCTTCCTCTTCTCCAGAGAAACATTTACAGAGCAGCTGTAGTCATTTAACCACAGCATCATGCACTTTATGAGCTCAGGGAATGAGGACTGTACTGTTGATTTCCTAGTACACGGCAAGGCTTTATTAATATTTGTAAAAATCTTATTCAATAGTTTATACAAATTGGAGAGACTGAGAGATGGCCAGGGAAATCAAAGGAGTGTCAGGGCACAGTGTAGAAATGCCAATCAAAGCAAATCCATCTTTCACATACCTCAGCTATTTCAGTAGCACCAAGCCAAGCCTTTATGCTACTCTGATTTAAATGAACAGGAGCCTGTCTTCTAGAGTAATTTACTAGCCTGGCTCCATAGAGAACAGAAACTTTGATTAAAGATCCCGAAATTCACACACACGACATCACATTTTTTTCACTGCAGACGCAGCACATCTTTCTTCTGTTTGGCTACATATTAAAAAGATTATTTTGTCTAATTGCATGGGTCAGCCACTAAAAACTTAATGGCAAACAAAAGAACTTTGGGGCAATATTTGGATGGAAATCATCTCAGCAAAAGCATAATATTTGGGGAGAAAGAGATAGCAAAGGAAGGAATACATCAAGCTGGATTTGATAACAAGGACTCTAATCTCTAAATCAAATTTTCCAAATCCTTTATTTTCACAACTCTGCCTGCAAGTATTCTAGATCAGTAAGTCACAGAAGTGCACTGCTTGTGACTAATCTATTCTGAGGGACCCAGTAAATGAAATAAGACATGCCCCACAAGACAGTCAAGTCTCTCATTTGAATTGCCAGTCCCATTGGACCTCAGTTTTCTAACTCCTCTTCTGAAAATAACTGCATGTCTTTCTTTGCTTTTGCTGGATGATTAGGAATTAATCATGCACAGTTCTGTCTCCTCGATAGGTGCAGCCCAATTCATTAGCAATTGATCACTTGCTATATTTGTTTTCTTCCATAGTTTTCTGCAGTCACAATTTCTCTATCCAATTTACTAGATAGCCATAACTAATAGAAGAAAAGCTGGCTTTTCCATCTGATCATTTTTCTCTTCTGCCCAGAGATGTAAACCAGCCATTGTAGCTAAAGAAATAAACTGGAGTTTACAAATGGCAAATTGCATTTGAAGAGAATGTCCCAGATCAACTGAGCCCAAAAGTACCATTTTATAAATTATTTTATAAGTAACATCTTAGGAACAGCTCTGACCAGACTTCTTTATCCAAGCCAGCAGTGTCTTAAAGAGCCGTGTCACTTACAAAAAGATAATTTTGCGGAGAAGTAGGTATACTTACAAACAAGCCCTGCATCATGTGCTGGAACGCTTATGAAGAAAGCAGGCCTACTGCTAATTTAGCAGTGTCACAGTCAAATGGATTTAATGGAAACAGCTTTAAATTCTGAATAGTCAAGAGTTGTTTAACAGAAGAATGCATCTGAGCATAAGTAGTCCATTGTTTATAAAAATAATAATCAGTTTTAAGACCATCCATGAACTGATAATCTGAACTTTTCAAATTTATGTCTTGCTAATACAAAGGTCAGTCTCCATCTTTCTAGCCATCTGCTGAGGACTCTTACCTCACAGCTGAACTCCATTTCAGCATCCACTGTTATAATTTTGACTTTAAAAGTCTTCGGTTGTTTCTTCTTCAGGCCTCGGATGGACATATTTTTTAGTTTATGAGGATAGCCACACCTGAAATCAAACATGCGATATGTTTAGGACTGGAAATTCAGTAACATTTTCTTGGCTAGATTCCAAAGTAGGATGAGTCCAAACTTGCAGAATAAAGTCACCTTTAAATATGCATTTCTGTGTCCAAGACTATAAGAAAGAATGTTGAAACAAAATATTTAGTTTGCTCCTTAAAAATCAATTGCTCCAAAATGTCATTCCTGTCTTTCCTCTCAGACTTTGACAAACACTGGGTTCCTACAGTACTAGAAAGAACTTCATTCAGACCTTACATTGCAAGATCCAGGGGCCTGCCTCTCTCTACAGCTGAGGACATCTAGGGAACCTCCAGTCCAGCCCTCGTGCTCCATACAATCACCTGCATCCATGCAATTCAGTAGTCTCTTGCAACGAAACTCTGCAATGGATGAATGTTTACAGTTTCATAAAAGTAATACCTGGCTTTTGAATAATGCCAACAGAAATATGACATTCCTCATCCCTTTTACATATCCAAGCAAAATTCCCTTTCTCTGTAAAGGTCTCTGCAGTTATGTACCAACACCAAATGCATCAGTGGAGGCTTCACTTGTAAAACACAGTAGAGAGTAGAGAGCTACATCACGCAGCAAAGCCTTATGATATCAAATCCAACTCAATTCTTTTCCATCAGTTATGGCTCCTTGAGCAACTAACCGATTGAGTTTCTTTACAAAATTACATCTTAACTCCTTGAAATGATACAAATGCCAAAAATATGCAGTAAAATTAAGCTGAATTTACCCTGTTCTCTTGGGCACACTAACTCACAATGATGAAAGCTATTTAGAACACAAATTTTTCCAATGGAGTTCTTGTGAAGTGAAATGAATTTAATTTTGCAGAAGCCTACAGAAAATTCCTTCACAAATCTTCTATTCTAAATGCGATTGACTGCATGCCATCAAGAAAATTGATGAGACATGCTATTTCCACAGCCACGAGGGTTTTGTGGATACCATTCAAACCAAATGTTGAAAGTTGGGGTTAAATGATAGTGCGAATCTGCACTATGCAGTTCTCATGTTTATTTCCGAGCACAGGAAATCAGCCTGTAAAGTTTTCTTCTTGTTTTTACTTTATAAAATTAATAGCTCAGACTTGCAAAACCTAGTTACTATCTGTGAACTATATAGGTCAAGAAGAGACTGAGGCATTCTTGGTTTCCTACAATATAAAACTATTACAGTGTGGCAGACTTCCAATCTCTCCTTAAGGAATTCCAAAATAAAGTTCTAGTTTAAACTGAGAAGTTCAATTTGTCTGTTACCTTCCAGGATTTTATAAAACATCTTGTCCCCTTCTCTGCTTTTGCTGAGCTCTAAATTGGCTTGCAAATGTACTGATTATTTTCCACTTACTTCGTATCTGCCCCTCATCCAAAAACTTCAAGTAGCTAAATAGGAGGTAAAATGTATATGGAAGTTTTTCTTTTCAAATTGTAGAGAAGTTGAGGCAGAGAACAGACAAGTTAGTTACCAAATCATATGGACATCAGTGGCAGAGTTGAGAACAAGTACTTGAGACAACTCAGAGTGGGGAAGAAAAGCTCAGGAGGAAATTCATCTTTCTGACGCCACTGAGGCTAGTTGAGGAGTCCTCTCCCTCCAGTTGGCTCTGGTGAAGCTTCTGCTGAAGTCTTGTTCAGTTTGGGGCAACACACTTCAGGAAAGATAATGGGCTAACTGGAGAGAATCCAAAGGAGAGATCCAAGGGCTAGAAAATAATCTGTGGTGAAATGAAAGTACTGGTTAGTACAGAGAAGGGACAAGTGTGGTGAGACATTATAATGTCTGCTCTTCATGACCACAATGGTTAGGACAAGGAATAATGGGCTTAATTAAATTGCAGACAGGTTGCACACTGAGAAAAATTCACTAGCAAGAAGAATATTATGATGCTGGAAAAGCATAGGATGGAATTTCTATCTTTCTGAACTTCTACCCAAAACAGTGTGACAGTATCTGCTCCCTCCTCACGACTGGAGGAACCACATGCCCTCAAAGTACTCTTCCCAAGCTGGTCCTGCTGCTGGTGCCTGCCACCAGTCCTAGGAGAGGCCAGTTCACACTACCGAGAATCAGTGCAAGCCAGGGTGCTTCAGGGATAGGCATACCCAGGGCCTAAATCCCATCACCCCCACGGTACCCCCTTGTCCTCGTGGAATATTTTTTTAGAGGAGTGAAAAACAGATCTTGCCACAGAGTGCATTTCCTCTGTAATTTAGGCAACACCTCAGTGCACACTACTGAGCAGAGCTCAGGTCCTTTCTACTTAGCATAGAAAAGTGTTTTCAATTAAGGGGAAAGGAGTATTTAAAAACCAAAAAATGACCACAGTAGTATGGTGTAATGTGACCACAGTAATACTGACAAGGAGAGCATCATGTGAAGGCATCCAAAACAGCAGTAATTATTCCAGTAAATTTTGATCTCTAATCTGCAAGCTGCAACACAGCTAACACCAAATTATATTTTAACCTGTTACATTCCAAAGGTCTTTCCTGTCCACTTTTCTTCAAAACCAGAGATTTACTGTAAATAATTGTACCATTGGATACAGCAGTTAAAGCATGAGAACTACAAACTACTATACAGTACTGGAAACAACCCCTTCTTTTATTACTTCTAGAAGAAACACCAATGGCTGAAGACAAAGGAGAAAAAATCTTCACAATTCATTTTTAATATGTAATTTGAAACGGCCAATTGAATTAAACAGGAACTTGGAGTTAGGGCCAGTACAGAACATTCTCAAAGAGTTTCATATGGAAAATGCTGAACAGAAAATTGAACAACTGCAGAAGAATGTACTAATTTTCTCAAAATATGAGAAAAACACCAGAGCCCTTCATTTTTACTTTGAAGTTCTTTCTTTTTTCATGTATAACCTGTTTGAAATGACAATATAATTTATTCAGCATTTCCAATAGCATTTTTTTTCCTTTCCAGAATTTTTATTCCATGGAAAAGTACATTCTGACTCACAGTGAAAAGACATTTTTGAATATAAAATTTTCCCAAGAAATGTAAACTGCATTTTAATCACTAGCACCGGTAAAGAAATAGAAAAGGTTTTCGCACTGAATAGCTTAAATTAATGTCAGATACTGACAACATAAGCAAAAGCACTTAACAGTCAAGGTTTTAGAAAAATAACTTTTTCAAATAAGAGAAATCTTGCCGAATAAGACAATCTGGGTTTGCAATCTTTTTGTTTAAATGCAAAAGCAATCCACTCTCTAGATCCCTGCTAATAACAGCATTTAACTGTGAATCATGTGCAACGTGTTTCAAGATAGAGTTTCTGTCACCGAGCTCCAGTGATTTATTTCTGCAGTTGCCACAGGGATCTAAGCTCAAGACCCAGAAGCAGCAAAATGCAATAGATCAGAGCATGTCGCAACCTTACCAAATAACATTAATCCAAAATAGGGCGGGGTGAGAAAAGATTCCTGTCCAGCCAGAATCTGGGAACAGATAGTTCAGAAGCTGTGAACGTGCACAGCTTCTCCTGCACCTTACAAAAACCAACAGAAAGATGATTAAAGCTTTGCTTGATGAGGGGAGCAGAAATGCAGTGATGAGGAATATAATTTGCAGGAACTAAACGGTCCTGCTGCCTTTCAGCATGTTCATGTCCAAGATGAAAGAACTGACATCCACCAGCTCTGAGGATTACAGTCTTCTCCCTTCTTCACAATGAAAAACTAGTGCCTGAGCAAAATGTGGGGGTGCAAGGGAAACTGGGAACAGCAGGCAACAGCAAGAAGAACTGGCAAGGCGACTCTTGCAAGGACTAACGCTTATCTATATCACAGCACTAGATGGGCAGTCGTGTTATACCACTGCGCTGCACACTATTGAAATGGGAAATAACCCACACATCAGATACCACTTACTTAGAGTGTTAACTGAAAAGCACAAAGAGAAAAAGTGAAATCAGCATTCCCCTCCAAAAGCTCAATAAATCCACCAGAATTCAGTACATTAGAGACAGACACAGAGAAATACCTCAACGAACAAGCTGTAATTAACCTTCCCAAGAGCGAGAGTACAATTTACTTTCAGTTGAGCATTTCCAAGGTGAATGGATGGTTTGCAGGGCTCTCCACAGGATATAAAGATTTCCCTTCACATGGCACTTGCTCTCAGTGACAACTGTGCATGAGCTATTACCATCCAATCACACTTTGGTCATCCACACTCAAGTGAAAAAGCATCTGTTTTCACACGCACAAAAAGCCAGCAGCACTTTTTAAGGTGAGACCTCCTTAGTCTCAGCTGCAGACAGGCTAGGAATGGAAATTGTGAGACCCCTCCCTCATACCCCCAAAAGCAGTCTGCCCTTAAGGATCAGAACATGCACAGGGGCAGCAACTGTACCATCTGCTAGCCAAGTCCTTAATACGAGCTGGAAATATAAAACCCTTGGGAGTGCAGTGTGGTTTAAAGAAACAAGGTTTGGGAAGTACTTTAAGAGCCACCAATAGAAGATGCTTGAAGCATCAACTGCAAAAGTACATTAACATAGATACTAGTACAATTTGAAAGTCTCCTGTCATTGCTGAAATACTTACTGCAACTCTTAATCGCAAATTCCCCTGACTCATTATGCTTCTCCCAGTTCCTGAATTTCTATACTTAAGCTCATAAATTAATGCAAGCAATTTGAATGCAGACAATACAGGAAAGCATTGTGGGCTTTTTACAGTTGTTGACTCACACTTCTGCCTGTGCTCCCTGCCCAAGTAACAATTTAAGCGAAGAATTCAGTTTTAAAATGGGTCAGCAATAGAAAGATTTTTCTTACCTCTCAATCTAAAAATAAGTTATCTAAAGTCACCAGTTGGAATCAAGACTTACCTCACAGATCATTTTCTGAATGAAGATAAGAAGAAAAAAAATTCTTTTTAATCCAAAATTCCATATTTTTCAGCAGACGTCAATATCCAGCCCTCACAAGTTCTGCCACTGAAAATAAAATCCAAGAACAACTTTTATACTTGATCCCCTTTCCTTTGTTTCCTATGAACTGCAGCATGTTAGCGCCCTCTGAAAAATCAAAGAATTGCTTTCCCAGGTGATATGAAAGGCTGTTAACCATTTCCTGCCTGTGCCAGCAAGACTCCTCCCAACTTCTCTCCACTCTAATTCAAGCAATAAGGCACTAAAATAAGAGAAGCCCATGAACCTTGACTTGGATATCTCTAAGAACTGATAATGAACTTCCAAATAACTCCTTTGATAGCATTTGATCAAACTATTTCAACAGTATCTCCAGCCATACAAAGAATAGCCTGTTCTCACCATACCCAGCCACCTTAAAAAGGGAAGCTGCACAGTATTGTCCTACTAAGTAAATACGATTCCCTACCTTCCCTCTTCCTGTGGTGAGAGATGATGGGACAATAATGCCTAAAGAGAACAAGCCTGAAAACTGGGCAGCAGCCAAAATACTTGCCAGCAAAAAAAGATAAATGAACACATTTAAATAAAAAAAGGGATGGCCTCAGCCTGAAGTCACACAGAGACCACAAGCTCCATAAGCTGCCAGGAGCACGTTACCTTAAAGGCAATGGCAAAGTCAAGACTTTTTTTGCTATTATTCATTTTATAAGTTGGGGGTTTTTTTAATCCTCCATTTTAGATACAGATTTACAGAAACTGAATTTCTACCGGGGTATGGATAAGCAAGGACAACAGGCCAGCTCTCACTTCATACATGTTACAATTATTCCAGATTTACATGGGAAACCTTCAAGATTTACCTCATTTACATAACTTAACAGCAGGTGGAAGAGCACAAAACTACTTCCTGTGGAAAGAGACCTCAGTGCCACGCAGCCACAAAGAGACTGCACTGACAGCTTCATCTCCTGAAATTCAGAGTGTAAAAAGGCACCTCAGCTCTCACAACTCTGCCTCCTCACCTCCTTCCAGCGCCTCCAGACCGAGGCCTGCTGCAGATTGTGTCCAACCCCACAGCACAACACATTGCTGCTGAATGTGGCACCCAGATCAGTTATTTATACTAAAAGTCAGGCTAGATTCAGCTGTGTGAGCCTGCAGAGGCCAGAGGTAGGGCAGGTCTCCCCACAGACAGTGGCACCCTGAGAAAACAGGGCCCATGCCCAGCATCTGCTCCCCAATCTCCCCTGGCTGCAGGCCCAGGCAGGGCCCCCTACCCCCCTCAGCCTGGGAGAAAAAGAAAACCTCATTTTGATCAGCTTTAGCCTCTTACTGCACACTGAGGCAGCCTCGGGGCAGCACACAAACACCGCACTACCTCAACAACCCCCCTCACCCGCTTCTGGAGAGGTGAGGGTGGCTGCCTGCGCCTTTAAATCCTCCCAGGAGGCTCCTCCCTTCCCCGCCGTTGGCTCCGCCCCGCTGCCGCGCGGCTCTTCCGGCTTCGGCTCTGCCCCTTCCGCCTCCTTTTCTTTAAGGCCCCTGAGGCGCGGCGGCGGGAGCGTTGGCGGTGAGAGGGGCTGAGGGGTGGCCGTGGCGGGGGTGTCTGGGCGTAGGGCGCTCCCTGGGCTGGAGCTGCTCTCTGGGAGGCGGCTGAGGCGCTGAGCTGAGGCCCAGCGCCTGCGGAACAGGGCCTCCCCCCTCAGCCCTGCTGGTAGGGAGGTTGCTGAGGCTGGGCCTGGTGTGGAGGGATATGGAGACCGGGGGTGGGGGGGTAAGGCTCTAAATCTGTTTGAACTTACTCTTTTATCCTCTTCTTCCGCGTGAGATATACCTTGCCTAGCTGCCTGGCTCCTGTCTTCCTGGTAGCTCCTTCGTGCTTTGTGGGTGTTGCTTATTTTGTACACGTTTGCCTCTCCCTGGCCTGGTCACTGTGTGGCTGTGGTGGTTAGCCCTGTTTTACAGAAGGAGGGCCTCTCACACTGACTCCCTCCTCCAGGCTTGTGGGTCACACAGCTGAGTCAAGGATGGTAACAGCAACCCTGAGCATTGCGGCTTGAAGCATTTCATCTTATGGATGTGTCTATGTATCCCTAAATTTTTCTTTTGATGTGTTGCAACATCAAAGCAAGTGTGACTTAGTGTTACAAAATGTGTAGATGGAGAATTCAACAGGTGTCAGTTGTGCTTAACAGTACATAGCTGGGTGGGAGAGAAAAAGGTCATTAGTCTTCAGCAGTTTTAATATTGGTTCAAGTCTTCTAATGTTTAGCTATCTGTTTTGCCTGTGACTCTTGCAGGGGTGGTATAGAAGGCTTTCCCTGTTTAAACAAAACAAATAGGGTAATGGAGTATAATTACTTACAAGAAAGAACTAATTCAAAAGTGATTAAACTTACTGTCAGTCAGACAACTCTCTGATATGTCATTTGTGCTTTGAGAAGCTTATTACCTTTCTTCAGTTTCATCAGCTCAGCTAACAATGAGATACACAGAAGCAAATTACTTTCTAACTAGAAGTTATAGGCTGCTCCCTGTTCGGGTTAACTCTGGTCGTATACAGATGTGATTAACTATTCATCAAAAACAGCTGCTGGCATATGAGTTAAATTCATAATAATTTCCACAGCTACACATTTCTGTATTGTGTATGTGACAACTGGTATGATTCAAAGGAATTTTGTGGACCCTGTGGGATAAGGGTTCATCGTCACGCTATTATGTCCATTTTTACTGCCATCCTGAAGTAATTTTCCCTGGTAATGGGGTCATATTCATATCCCTTCTTACATTGTAAAACAAGGCTGAGGTGCAATATACGGAGTTTTGAACTGCTTGCATCTACCCTGTTTTTCCAACAAAATGACCGAATTAAACTGTTAGTCTGAAATGGAAATTGTAATTTCAGTATTGAGCAGAAACTGGTTATGTTTTTTTGTTAAAATAACATGTCTGCTTGCTTGTTGCCAGGCACTGGATGACCATAACTAAACAATGTCTGTACCACGTGGAGCTGTCCATGCAAAATGGATAGTAGGGAAAGTAATAGGAACCAAAATGCAGAAAACTGCCAAAGTGAGAGTGACAAGGCTTGTGCTAGATCCTTACTTACTGAAGGTAAAAGCTGGTTAACAACTTGTCTTGCATGGTAATTTTTGTACTGTGTGGAGGAATGTTTTATTGATTTGACTCTTAGAATTTTTGATAGCTCTTTACAATACAAACTCCTTAAGGAACTTGCATAATGATTTGGCTGTGGGGTTGACTGCAAAGGATGAAAAGCAGTGTGTTGTGATGATACTTTCATACAGATTATCTGCTAAATATATTTCTTTGAAGTGTTTTGTTAATGTACTTCATTTGATCTCAGTTGAGAAGGTAAGTTTTTCTTGTTTCACACTTAGATTTAATTTTTCATATTGGAGTATGCTTTGTTTTGGAAACTTGATATTATATGGAACACTTTTACAATAAATTTTGTAGCAGTTTTTCTGTATGCATAATTGTAAGTATACTTAGTATTTGAATCTGTACTGTGATGTGCTATACGAGCTTTGTATTTATCACTTCTTGTCAATGCATTTCAAACAGGGGTTAAAATTAGTATTTTCTCCATTTTTAAATGGGGAAACTGGTACATGTAGGTGGAATAACTTGGTGACCAGAAGGTTAAGGATAGAGTCAGGATTAGATAATGGATCTTGCGGATCCCAGTCCAATACTTTATCCAGTAGAAGAACCTGTTAATTTCTTTCTTAAAAGAAAGATTCTGAATTCTGCTGTTTCAATAAGAATAAATGTTGAATTTTTATATGAAAGAAAACTAATTGAGCAAGAAAACTCAAATGACAAACTTCAAAATACTGATTTCAGGGCTAATGAACTTTAGACATATTAGGATGAATAAGAATTCATATCAGTTCTTGAAGTGTGGACTGCACAGAAAGGTCATTCAGCTTGGAAGAGCCAAGGCAGCTGTCTTGCTGAAGCAGTGTTGATGTGAAGCATCTTGAGAGGAAAGGCTAACACAGCAGAACTAGAGAGCAGAGAGGCCAGTGGAAGGTGGTGATGCTAGGAAAGGGAATCTATGTTAAGTGAAGAGCTTGTTGTTTTTACCTGTTATCCACATGTTCACTATGAACAGCTTTTTGTACTTGGCTTTTTCTTCCCCATCTCCCTTTCTACAGGCTTGGTTGGCAACAACATCCTGACCAGAGAGATTGTCAGGGAAGGGTAGTGCTGGGCTTCTTTGGAAAAAGAGCAGAGTGCACAGTTGCATTTCTCTTCATGTTCCAAACTGAATCTCATTAAAAAAAGACTTACTTCTCCTTAGTTAAATTTAGTTTGTTTCATATTAACTATATATTTGCCAATTGCTTAATTTTGAAATCTAATGCCAAGGTTTCCTTTTTTCCTTCTACAGTTCTTTAACAAACGAAAAACTTATTTTGCCCATGATCCATTGCAGCAGTGTGTTGTTGGAGACATTGTTCTTCTGAAAGCTTTGCCTGAGCGAAGGAGCAAACATGTGAAACACGAACTGGCTGAAATTGTTTTCAAGGTTGGAAATGTCATAGATCCAATAACAGGAAAGCCCTGTGCAGGAACCAGATTCCTTGAAAATCTGTCAGATTCGGAAAATCTGACAGAGGCAGATACTACCTATCTAAGTGAAAAACTTCAGGAACTTAAAGTTTGTTCAACAGACAAATAGAGGGGAAAATATTTAAACAGAGGACTTTTCAGCTTGTCTCTGTCAGGGATGTTTGGGGCCCTGCTGTTGTATGTTAAATGTTTCAGTGAAATCTGTAGTCAAAGTAAATAGTAAACATAGTTGCTTATAAAAACAGGTGTTACAGGTTGATAGGCGCCTCAAATCTTTAAATGAAGATACAGAGAAAATGTGAGTTTAGTGTTCACACTTCATTTTGTTGCATGTAGTTTTGCACCAAGCCTTGATAGTTTCAAAAGCCAGCTGCTCACTTGGAATGACTCTTCTGTATTGAAAAAGACAAGAATATAACTGTATAATGTTTAAGTTTGATGGGAAGGTCATTATATTTTATCTGTATTTCAGACAGTCTTGTGTGGTTTGTAGGATTACTTAAGATAATGCTATTAAACCTCTTGAAAGGAAGTGTAGAATCTTAAAACCAGCTACCTGCATGTGTCCTTATTTCCTCTTACTGCAATGTGGTATGAGTGACTATCTTCTAACTTCCAAAATCTAACAAAAGCACAGCCACTTGCCTTTATAATGGCAGTAAGGTAAGAATAAAAACTTTGAGTAGCTTAGCATGGTTGCCTTTGTAACCTGTCCAAAGGAAGTATTTAGTTCTGGGAAAGATGGATCTCTTTGAACTGCCAGAAGGAAATAAAGCTGATGAGAATACAAAGCCAAAAAAGTAGAAGTAAAGATGGTTAGATTTAGTCTCATCAGAAATGCTAATTAAAACAACACATTTTGGGAAAGATACAGGTACTGATTTGCTGCATACTTTAATATGAAACTAGAAGGCCATATAGCAGTTAATGATTAAGCATCACTTTATCCTGCTGCAGCTCTGGGGATCTTGTGTCCTGTCTTCCAGGACATGAGGCAAACTAAGGGTGTGCAGCTGTTACAGCAGCCTTGTGTTGCTGACTCTTCATTCTGATCTAAAGGGGCATCTGCCTCAAAACCCAGCATCTGTGGGGACAGTATTCCATGTCCCTGTATGGAGGGGCGAGTGGTATATTAAAGCTATGAGAAATCCTTTTTTGAGGTGTCCATTTATGTCATTGGTCTTTGTTTAAGATCAGAAGCTAAACAAGGTGTATCTGAATGGAGTTCCTCTGACCTAAAATATCTTGCTTTAAGAAACTGAGCCAGCTTACAATAGTAAGCTCTCAGTTGTGTTCTCTTCCGTTGTCAGAGTGGTGTAAGTCACTTGCCCTTTTAACTTCCTTCACCTGCACAAAGTCAGTTTCAGCTGCCTGCAAACTGCTAACAAAGTCCAGTTGAACTCCGCAGATTATTTGGGCCAGGAAGAATGAGAAACTTAAATTTTCTTTAGTGCTTCAAACCGGAAAATACTGCTCTTTGAATGCTAGTCCTCAAGTACTGTCCTGCATGTCAGATCAATAAGCCAGGTTGTCAAGACACCTTGATTCAAATGTCTCTGTAAATCAATAATGTGAACATGGTCTCTGACTTTGAGGAAGTGTCTTAAACATATGGCTGTAGGTTATTCTTGTTGGTATGTTTGAAGTGGTTTAGGTTTATGTAAATGACTTAGTAACTGTAGCTGGCTGGTTAAGTCCCTCATCGAAGTGGAAGGAAACCTGGGCTCTGACTCCTGCTCGAGTGAATGTAAAATGTGAAACTTCATCCCTAGCAGAGATTAAGAGAAATCAGACCCGGGCCAGAACATGGCCCTGGGCTGTAGGAAATACATGTAAGTTGTGTCCAAGCAGGCAGTAAAGGAACTTGACTCTCAGTACTTGTGATATGAGTGTTCTAATAACTAGACATAAAATGTTTGTAAGAAACAGAAAAAGCTTCCTGTTTGGTTCATGAGTTGCATCTACATCTAATCGGGGAAGTAAATCTTCTTTCCTGATATTTCCTGTGATTTTTCTTGAGTAGGTGTGAAAATATGATTTTTTTTCCTAAGATTGATTCATCACAGCAGGTTGTCAGTTTTTTTCAGTTTACAGGTAGGCTTTTGAGGGTTGCTTGAGAACTCAGCATGTTGTCAGATCAAAATGTGATTAAATGTACATAATCTGAAGTGTAACTTGGTTTTGAAAGAATGAGGCAATTGTAGGTTAAACTGGTTTATAAAGAGGCACCACAAACATTGTACTTTACTGATGTTAAAGCACGCTGCATGTGCTAGCCTCTGACTTTCGCAGAGTGCTGATAGAAAAATCATAAAATGGCAATGGATGAAAGTGAAATGATAAAGCTTTATATGTGCTATGTAGAAAGACAAGGTTTGCTCATTAACTTGTTTTCTGTGTTTACTGGCTAGTTGCTTTTAGAACTGTCCTTTAACTATTAGCCTAATTGTAAGTTTATTCTTAATTTAAAGTCATTCAAGGATTTGATGCTAGCACACACCACCAGTTTAGCCAAATTAAATACTACTGTAGCTGAACAGTGTGAAGAAAACACTGCAACTATCTGTGGGTGGAAAATTTATTTGGGGAATAAGAAACAAGTTTTTGCACGCGATTCAAAAAATGTGTTCTTAGTGGTTTTTCAGGCGAGACCCTAAACTAGGGCTGGGGTCACCCCAAAAGCTGAGCAGCCAGGGTACGGAGGGGGATTCCTGGGCTGCGGCAGTCCGCGCATGCGCACCTGTGGCTTTCCCCCCTCCTGGGGGCGTGGCCGGAGGACCACCGCCCCCTTCCCCCCGCCTCTGGCGGCGGTGCGCCCCTTGCGTCTGGCGGCGGCGCTGCAACTCTCAGCCCCCCCCCCCCCCCCCCCCCCCGGGCCCAGGAGGGAGGCGGCCGGAGCAAGATGGCGGCGCGAGTGCTGCTGCGGCGGAGCCTGGCGGGAGCCAGCGCCGTGCCGCGCCTCCCGCCCGGCGGCGGCCTGGCCCTCAGGTGAGCCCTGAGGGGGTGAGGCGGGCGGGAGAGGGCCGCCGAGGGAGGCTGGAGACGGAGCCGACGCCGCCCGCGCCTCAACTCGCCCCGCCGCGTAGACCGCCCGCCCCCCCTCCCCTTTCCTGACTGGAAATGGCGCCCCGCTCGTCGGGGCAGCTGACGGGCCGGGCCCGCGGCCCTCCCGTGGGGCGGGGAGTGCGACCCGCTCGGGGTGTCCTTCAAGGTCATGGGCCCCAAAGCCAGCCCCTTCCCCTCCCTCCCCCAAGTCCGCCCCTGGGTGGGGATCATGGCCGCGCCGCTGACCCGCCACGCCAGGGACGGGCTGCCCGCCACCCCCTGCCGCCTATCCCCCGGGCTCAGGCTAGACGGACACCCCACCCCTGCAGTCAACAGGGTGCACAGACACCCCACGGCCACGTATCGCCGGGTTTTGGAGTGCACAGCCGCCCTGCACACGTATATTCCCGGTGTTGGGGTATATGGATGCTCTGCACCCAGATACCCCTCCAGGACCAGGGTGTACAGCTACTCTGCATCCCAACTCCACCAAGCAACAGGGTGCGTGGCCACGCTGCATCTCATGTCCTCTGGTATTGGAATGCATGGCTGCACGCACAACACCCGTTGGTGTCAGGACGCACAGCTGCTCCACACTCAAGGTGCCAGGTTGCACCCCTACCCAACATCCATCTTTCCCCCAGTGTCAGGGTGTATGACTGCGCACACCAGCATCTTCCTGCCTTCATAATGCACAGTTACACATGGACCCCAGCATGTGTGTGCACCCCTTGGGTGTCAGGGCACATGTATTCATCCTTGCCTTAAGAGCTGGGATGTGTGTGCATGTGCATACAACCCCCAGGTGTCAGGGCATGTGCACAGACACATCCATCATATTTTGGGGTGCAGACATTTGCATGCCCACATCTGGTGTGTGAAGGGTCAGACACGTGCATACCTCTTGGGTGGCAAGGATGCATACACACATACACAGCTCTCAGGGCGCAGATATGTGCACATGTGTCTTGGGTATAGGAAACAGACAACACGTGCTCCCTGGGTGTTGGAGACACAGAAGCACCCAAGCTGGGATGGATCTACACACATTTTTTCCTCCCTTTCTTTGAAGCCGGGAAAGCTGCTGTCTCAAGCCTCAGAATGGGCAGCAGCCCCTGTGCAAGACTAAAGGCATCACTGCAAGCAGCTGTTTAAAACAGGAATGGGGAGAGTTGTGGAGAGTATATGTTGTGAGATTTTATGTACGTTTTGGGGGGTTTTTTTAGTTTCAAATAAACTTTGTTTAGATCACAGATCAAAACCTGTCAATTATAGACAAGTTGTTTTTCTTCCTCTTCCAGGCAGACATAGGTTACTACAAAATCTAAATATTTGACCTGATATCTCTCACCCAGTTTATATTTTGTACTAAAGCAGAAGCTAAGTGGGATAGAAGTGTTTTCACTGTCATTTTTAATCTAATATAAGCAAGCTATTCAGTGTTACCCTTTTGTGTTCACAGCCCAATCTTTGTAGCAAGAAAGGTAAGCCCATAGTTAACATTTGTAGGATAAGAACTTGCTAGCAAAGTCAAGCAGTGCCTTAAGAGATGGCATGAAAACTCTCTTTAATCAGTATTGTTCCCAGAAAATAAAAAATTGTGAAGTTTGATGGTAATTCCATATAGTGTGTCTACATCCATTCTGTGTGTATATTCACATTTTCATTAGTGGTATTTGGGTTTTGGAACAATTTGGATCCAATATCTGTTTTACTTGGAACAGGTATTATAATATGGTGGGACATAATGTTAAGAAGTTAGTTAAAAGTAGATCTTTTGGATGATGGATTAGTTTTGAACTAATTTGTGGTTGATGCTCACAACTGGCAGTCCAAAGACATGAATTTAGTCCCTACTCTTCCAGAGCTAATCTTGGGTACATATTGCCCACACAAGCGAACCAGTAATCAGTTCAGGGTTTCTTGATTTGTGGGTATCTAGAATGACACCAGTAGTGTAGGACTTCTCTAAGGATATGGATTAAAAATAAGGCCCAAGCATCTCAGGTTGGGTGCACTGAGTATTTGTTTTAATAAACTTCAGCTGTTACCATTCTTTATTATAAGTAAAGTGTATATTGAGATGGATAGTCATGGTTTGTTGGTCATTGTTCATGAGGAACTTTACAATTGCTGGGTAAAAGATTTTACATAAATGTAAAGTATTACTCATTTCATTGTATTGAAAATTAAATATACCTCCAGTTTTAGGTGCAGTTTAACACTCAAGTCATGAGACTCTCCTAATAGCAAAGGAATTTGCTTTTCAGTATTATCTCCGTAACTCCAGCTTACTCTTGCTGCTGATAAAGCTGGTTCCCAAAAAAAGCATCATGATTATTTGTCTCTTTCATCTTCAAAGTTTGCTGCAAACAATAATCCTCATAGAATAGTGTTCTAAATATTAGTTTGCTAACTCTGTTTAATAAAGGGGAGGAAATGGCGATAGTTTACAGGTCTGAGTTAAAAAAATGAGCACTGCAGGACTGGGATTGAGTTTTGTCTCCTGGAGCCCCATTTGCTGTCCAGTGAGCATTAGTGCTTTAAGGGAGCTTTTTAAAACAACTTGGATTTATTAGGTGGTGTTTACCCCCTATCATCTGGGACAGCTTGTGTCCCTGTGGCACCTGATACAGATGTGACAACACAACTGCAGTCACCTGTGCCTCACCTCGTCCAGCTGAGATCAGAGATACGTCTACTCCAGGCAGCTGCGTACCCTCTATTCTAGCAACAGCCTTATTGTGGAATGCCCTTTTAAATGCTTGTACTCAGGAATAGCTGCTTAGCTTTCAGCACAGTAACTTGTTTGTGTGTTTGCCTAGGGCCAAAGAAGGCACCCTTTTCAATAAATACACCAATAAGGCATTTACCAATTACTTCTTAACATTGAAGGTCATCTCAGCTGCAGTTGTTCTTCTGGTTGTTATTGTTTCCCTGCCATGAAATACTTTTCCTTTCCTCCATCGTGCTTCCACAGCGTGAACCAGTTCATTATGTTATTTTCAGACATTAGGAGGTTGATTGTTGAAAAACACTGCTAGTGTGAACTACTTTTGTGTAATACAGACAGGCATGTTCGTGAAGATATTTCTCCCAAAGGAAGTTGAGATTTTCTTTCCCTATTTTTTTTCATTGAATGATTGTCACAAACTTGATACCTGGAAGACAGCTTTATAGGTGAAGATTGATAGCTATCAGCTGGATCCCCTAGTCAGTAATTAATGGTGAAGAGTTGACTTGTGAGGCAGGAAAAGGTTTAAATTTCCAGCTGTAGTGCCACCTTTTTAGTATGTCAGAGAAATATTTTAGTATTTCAGCAGAAACCCATGTCAAAAAGAGGCAAATTGAAGGAAGTGCTTCTTATGAGAAAGAAGAAAAAACATTTGAGCTTGGGGTCTCCTGTCATATGTTGTAGAGAATCAGTTAAATACATCACCTTTCTTGTTGTTCTGCACAATTTTTGGTGATTGAGGGGTCTTCTGTGAGCTGGAGAAGAGAAGGGTAATTCCTTTAACATACAATTTTAAAAAAGCACAGTTACCAATTGTAATGTTTTGTGTACTCTGTGGTATAAAGGGAAGTGGTATTACTTTGGAAGTGTACTTGCAGAAACTGCATAAAGATTAGATAAAAAAAGACAGTGAAATTCTTCTGTTTCAAAGAAAGGGAAATTGTGAATGTTGTACAAAGAATGTGGTTCAGTACCCCTACGTAGTACAGTTGCCAGAATTTGGAATTGAAATATTTGCAGGCTGTTTGTTTCCTGCCACTCGTCATTTTTCCCAAATTAGACTTTCATTATATTTTTTCTCTTGAAAGATGTGCTATTTAACTTTTCCTTTTTTAGAGCTATATTTAAGCAACATAGGAACATATGGCAGTTACTTTCCTATTTACACTGTACCAATTTTTCCTTATGCACACTTGCTCTTTTTCACTCTTGCCTGTGTACTTCAGGATAGACCCAGCCTTTTTGAGCAAAGACACTTGATTAAAAAGAAGATAAATTGGCAGCAAAAGCAGCCATCTATCCATTCCCTGCCATGTGCACAAAGAATAAAAGTGGATAGTGTACCGTTAACTGTTCAGCTCTGTGTCAAGTAAAATGGTTTGTGAGAGGGTAAATCTCAGTGGGGGAAAAACTGCCTTTACCTTGCTAGGAAGTGGCTCAGTGGAAAGTTTTAGTAACAGACATGTATGTAACTGTGTGTTATGATACTGTTTGCATTAAACTTGATTCTGCCTATCTTCCCTGTGTTGTGGGCATTTTCAAGACACGCTCAGTGACAGTATAATGTACTTGTTAATATGTAGGGGGCTGGTATCTTCAGCTAGCAGACCTCGTGAAGACAGTTGGTTAAAATCGCTATTTGTTCGCAAAGTTGATCCAAGGAAAGATGCTCACTCCAACCTTCTAGCCAAAAGAGAGACCAGCAGTCTGTATAAACTACAGAGTGAGTGATATTTTTATATTTAACATTGCCATTTATTTATTCTGTTCCTGCATTTCTCACGTAATGTTGTTGTTTCAGTTCACAATGTAAAACCAGAATGTCTAGACGCCTACAACAAGCTTTGGTAAGTGTGCGTATGATGTTTTCACATTTTAGATATGTTGATTTGATCACAAGTTGTTCTGAAAATTGGCAAATATCATAATTATTTAGAGGGGAGGTAGAAAAATTCTGCTTTTACTTTCAGGGTATGATGGTAAATAGATCATGTTATTCTTGGAGGGAAATGGCAAAAGATACTTTACTCAGTTCACCCCCTGCCTTCCCTCTTGGCGGTGTCATTTTCCTAAGCTGCAATTTAGGATGATGCCTTTTCTGAAAACATTGGTGACATTTGTTGGAACAGCTCTCCCCCGTCCCTTAGTTGTCTTACAATTGCTGGTCCATGCGGGTAGATCCTGGTATGCTAGCATGTCCCACTCCAGCTGCCATGTAGGAATGTGTTGAGGGTGGTTATTGTCTGCATACAGGTAGGAAAGGGAGAGATCACGGGTAAGTAAAACTACATGCCAATATTAAATTGAAGTATAACTTTGAGGAGATTTTAAAAACCCAGGGATTGACTTTCTCTCAGCTCATCTATATCCTTCTACAAAAATAATGTTACTGAGATCTACTCTTAAAGAGCTATGCAAATCCTTGGATAGGATCTTTGCATTGGGGTGATATCCTCCAAAGGGAGCAGTACTGTTATGGGTTTTCCAAAAAGTTACAGCTTTATAAAATGTATGCATTAGTAACATTTTAAATTTACTACTTTAAGGACGAAATTGCAGAAATATTAGTCCTGTTCTACCTACATAATCACTCCTCTGGAGCCAGAACAACTGCCTTTTCAAGAACTGTATGTTTAAATTTGGAAATGTAGTGAGCCTCACACGTTTCGAAACAGCAGTGCTTTCTCACTGACAGTGATCATCTTGTCAGTTAAATAAAACATTCTTAGCATAATGATACCCTACTGCAACCAATTTTTTAAGTGTGGCGTATTGGTGAGAACACCAGCTGGGCTGGAGGGTGGGGAAGAAGTTCACAACTCCCAGTTTATGTCCTCGACTCTGTTATGGGTTGGCTGTACAGCCATGAGTAGGTCGTTTAACATCTCTGTGCCTTCATGTGTTCAGCTTTGAAATGGGGCTAATTAACCCAAAACTCTTTTCCTTGCTATACAAACGTAGAAATCCACTAGAATAACATTCAATCATAAGGTACTTTTAACTTTTTTATTTTAAAGAATAGATGCACAGAGAAGCACAGTTAGCATTCAGCCAGCTTTCTGTTTAAAAGCTTAATATGAACATGTCCCATTATACAAGACAGGGAACCACTTCTCCGCGTTATCTCATGAGCTACCTAAATGTTGAGTGAAAGCAGAGACTTTTATTTTCAAGGAAAGAGACAATAGCAAAGAAAGAAACTGCTGACAGTAATCGGATGAAGGTGTTTAGATTTATTCTTTCCAAACCAAAGCAAATTAAGTATTCCATGGAAGGAGAAAACATAAGAATGGAGTAATAAAAAAACCTAAGCATCTTGAACTTCCCTCCTTCTTCTCCCTAAATTAAAGATGAACAGGTTAATTCCTTATTCTGTATCAAATCAGAATAAGGATTAGTCATCATGTATTAATAAAGAAAAAATGTAATGAAGACAATTATGAGAGTACTTCATGAATCACTGTGGTTAAGGACCCCTTCTGAAGAATTAGGAACAGTTATTTTTAAAAAGGAAAAAGATGGTGTTCATAACGTATTCTGTGGGCATTTTTTTCTATAATTTGCAACAAAATATATTTTTAGCGTTATTGTAATAATTCAACATTCCTGTTTAAAGCTGCCTTTCTAGGATCTCCTTATGCTTTGCAAAAACGAACTGATGGTGAAACATCCTTGAAAATATCCTTGGAGAGTCATTCTATCATATTATTTACACTATGTAGTGAGAAATCTTGAGGTACAAATTGGTAATGAGATTTGCTCAAGGTTGTCTAGAAAGTCAGTGGCAGAATCAAGAGGAAAACTCGTATCTAACGACTCTCAGCCCAAGACCAGCCTACTTCCTATTATTTGATATTGTGCAGAAACTGATTGCCTATGAGCCAAACTGAGTAAGAGGGGTAATTATTCAGGGAAAAATATTAAAAGGCAGAGTTCAACCAGACTAATTGACTTATTCATCAAAGTACAGTGCAATGAAAGCTGTCTTAACCAAGTTAGCAATTGGTAAAACTTAATTTCCTAATGCTAATGTAGGCCACTTTTAAAGTTTGAAAAAATGTTAGAAATACTGGAAATAGTCAAACAGATTTTGTGTTGCAGGTATTTTTAAAGCAGTTTCAGTGTATGCTTTAGTGGGTAAGTTGCCTCAAACTAAGACCACTTTCTGAAATGGTAGAAAGCAAGAAGGCTGCATACTATGAAGTACAGTCATCATTTGATCTATCAAAGTACTTGTTTTTATTCACTCAGCTCAACAGAATTAATACCATTGTAACTGGTACAGAAGACTGTCCTTTCCTACTTTTGTGTATTCTACCTCCCTTGATAAAGAGCTTTTCCTAAAGCACATCACCCATGTAGTTACGCTGCATTTTCTGCAAGTGAGATATCCTGATACTTACTTTACTAATGTGTTGGATAACCTTTTAGGTGATAGACAGACATAATTTATTGCATCGAAAGAATTCTACCATGCTGTGTATTTGTCATACAGTCTAAGAAATGGTAACACTTACCTTAATTTTTCATAGTGTTGTAGCTATCTTTCCCCTGTATAGCAGATTTTTGTATTTCAGCTTTCTCTTCTGAAAAGTAGAGCTTGTGAATTTTCATACCATAATGATAAACGTGTGGTGATTTGTTATACATATCAACTGTAGCCTCCCTGAAGGAAATGCAACATAGTGTCTGTATTCCTTGTTTTCAAGTCAAGAGGTGCTGCCAAAGATTCATGAAGAAAAACACTACCCATGTGCACTGGTGGGGACTTGGAACACGTGGTACGGAGAGCAAGATCAGGCTGGTAGGAGATAGAAGTACAACAGAACGTAAAACCATACAAGTGAAACGTGTGCTTGGCAGGTTTCTTATCTTTAAATCATC
This sequence comes from Aptenodytes patagonicus, assembly GCF_965638725.1. Lineage (NCBI taxonomy): Eukaryota > Metazoa > Chordata > Aves > Sphenisciformes > Spheniscidae > Aptenodytes > Aptenodytes patagonicus. The sequence goes on from NC_134965.1 coordinate 6,575,883, forward strand.
TCTGTTGACAGTAAACCTTTAGCAATGTATACAGCGAGGGTGTGTGTGCATCAATTATCAGTATTCATATTAACATTTACAGTGCTTGCTTTTTGTCTTGTTGAGTTTGACAGTAAAGCATTAATTCCTAAAATTTGTCCTATTGTTAATACACTTTCATGTTTTCCAGGTGGTAGATTAACAGTTTTGGGAAATGCTCGTAAAATGTGGTCCTGTAATATTTTGCGGGCACAGATTATGTTCCTGAATATTTAGGGTAAAGGCAAAGGCTTACAAAGACAGAGTTTATCTTGCATTGGCCAGTATAAAAGCTTTACTCAGACTTTCATACTGTAACTGCTGTATGATAATGAAATGCAAATCATTCACGCCATCTGAAAAAATGATTGCATTATAAGCTCAACAATAAGCTAGGCCTTTACTGGAGGAAAGTAAAAATACTTCTGTTCGTGTTCATATAAGGATACTGCCTAACTGTGCAGATTGAAAATATATTGGAACTAGAAATTACTGAAGAGCTGCTACGGAGGTAACTACAAGGAGTCTAGCATAGAGAGAAAACCTGAAAAATTTCCTCTGGGAAATTGAAAGGAGTGGGAAGCCACAGATACAGAGTGGTGTACTGATACTTGTTACGTAGTTTGTTGTGTAGCTCCATTGTTAGAGCTATGCTAGTATCAATGTAATTGCTTCGTTATTGAAAAATAGGTGCACGTTAATTTTTCCTGCATTCACAGCATATTGCAATATTGACACTGAACAAATGCGAAGAAATAACAGTAGATAAACCAAACGATGTCTGAGAAACAATTCTAAAAGTTGAAAGGAAATTAGGGAATGAAGACAATTGAAATGAGAGTATCTTAGCAAAGTCTCATTTGTTGCTTTTGTAACGTATTAACACAGACTGTATCTGTAATTGCATCCATAGCCTGCCTTGAAAATGTTATTGCAGCAGTTCTAGCAGTGTAATAAAGCAGATTATGGGGTTTTGACTTGTTCAGTACTTGTGCCCAGGCTGTGTTAATATTAGGTGGATATATCAAATTTGCCCTGGGGATAAGACAGCGGAAGTAGACGCACTGGATGAATCTGCTATCCTAGTGAAGTGCCTTACATTAGTCCCCAGTTCGCTCTCCTGGGAAAGGCACAGGACTGCTTTAGAGGAGAGAAAATAGCTTTTGTGACTCTTTGAGGTGAAATATTGTTGCCTTGCTATATTAAGTGCTTGTACATAAATCTTGTTATGATTTATTAAAGGGTTTTATTATGATTTATTAAAGAGAGAATGCTTTGAAAAAACTCAAATGTAGATACCTGTTCTGAAATTGTTTTTATGGGGAAAATCCTAGCAATTGTAACAATTCTAGCATGTTCAGATGTCTTCTGCTTTTTTTAATGTAATGTTTACCTCAAAAATAACATTTGCATCATTTTTCATGTCCTACAGAAAGCGTGTTGCTCTTTGTGCTTGAGTAATTAACTGAGCTAAAAAGTCCAGCCCTCTATTGCTCTTAGATGAAATTGGTATAAAACACATTTTTGGAATCAAGTTACCCTCTTAAATTCAATCTCAATTTCAACTACAGTCATGTGAAGTCATCACGTCTTACTAGCATGGCAACAAAAAGTCCTTTCAGAAATTTCCCTGTTACCTTCAGAGTAGATTGCAAAATTTTCCAAGAGAACCCTTTTCCAAAAGCAGATGATTCCATTATTCGTAAAACGTTCAAATGTGTAGTGCTTTCTTTAATGAAAATCTATTTTTAAACCTGTTACCTGATTTCTGGTTTTGTATAATTCTGTAGTATGACGAGCATTTTACACTGTGATATTCCATAAGATTTAGCACTGGTCTGTGACATCCCTGAAAAAGCTTTCTTTTTTCTATTTCAGTTCATCTGTGGAGATATGAGGGAGGCTATCCAGCTCTCAATGAGGTCATGAGTAAACTCCGTCAAAATAAGGTAAAATGCATTGATTTTGTTAGAATTGGTTATTTTACTCAGAAGAGAACAAAGAATATTTGAGCAAAAAACCTGCACATTTGGATACCCGCTTTTATTTCAGTATCTCATCACTTCCTGTACAAACTTAGAAACCTCTTTAGAAAAAGGTTTATTCTTGTATTCGGAAATACTAAGGTTTAATATCTGAACACTTTATGAAACACTTGCACTTAGTGCTGTGTAAACATGCCACTTGAAATTTTCAAATATGCCAGGGGAATTTAGATACCTTTACAATTTAAAGGATTTCAATGTCCCCAAACCCCAAGAGAGCATTAAAAAAAAAAGTCTAAGCCACCGTATGGTATACTGCTTTTTGTTGTTGAAGCATAATACACAGTTTGACAATGATCACATTGGTTTTTTAGGAATTCACAGAGTTTCGCAAAGAAAGAGGTAACATGCTTCTCTCACGCAAGAACCAATTATTGTTGGAGTTTAGTTTCTGGAATGAACCTGTTCCCAGAGAGGGGCCTAATATTTATGAACTGAGATCCTATCAACTTAGAGTAAGTTTAAATTTTTCTTTTTATTTTTTTAAGCTCTGTGCTGTCGTAAAATGTTCAAAGCATGTTTATACAATGTAGATGGAAAACAGACCTCATCTTAAAAATCTGTTTCTTATCAAAGCTGATGTCTGAGTCATTGTTGCTCTCAAAGTGTGGGGTCCAAAATGAAGGCAGGCTCCAACAAGATACTAATATCTGCAGGGCTGAAAACCCTGTGTTTTCATTTGAAGGAAACTTCAGGCAAATGACTAAGAAGTAATACAGTAAGCAAACAGAGTAATTACAGATTAATATAATATGCTTATCAGTTGAAGGAAGTGATTTTGTTAATACATTAGTGTTTTCCATATGTAAATGTTGTGAAAACTGTCCAAGTATTCTAACTTTCTTTAAACTACAGTTTTAACAGTCTGTTTTGTTTTTGTAGCCCGGAACAATGATTGAGTGGGGAAATTACTGGTAAGTGTTGCTTTAGCACTTGCGTTCTCCTATTTGAGAGACGTAAGTTTAAAAATCATGAAGTGGAGGTGGCAGAATGGTACCAGAGCATTTCAGTCACACAGTTAATGGCCTGCTTCTGTACTTATGCCACGTGTAAGATAGTTCTTTGACCCTTAATTTATCCTTTGAGGAAAGAAGGAGGAATTCTGTGTGCCAACAACATTGTGGGCTCTGTGGTTTGGCTTTCCTTCACATAACCCTTTTAGTTTGCTGTAATATAGCAGAAACCATTTATTTTCAGCAGAAAGCACTGCTTAGTGAAGGATGGTGGTTAACTCCTTGAGACTATGTTGATCTTTCACAACTTTCACGAGACCACTAGAAGCTGACTTACTTTTAGTTTAAATGGGCTAAATCTTGGCTCTTTTAATCTTTAAAAGTCAAGTTGCTTCTTGAAAAGCTATTGAGCAGCACATTTGTATTTTAATCTAAAGGTTAAAACCATTTGAGACAGTCTTCTGTTGAGTATATGCTTCTGATTTTGTCTTATTTAAAACCAGTGTAAGTTTCTTTCAATTTACATTCACTGTTCTTGCAATTCTAATGGTTATAGTTAAACAATTTGGAGTATTTTCAATTATTTTGACAAAGGTGAGGACTTGGATTTTTAGATGTGTCATTGTCATTAATATAATTTATTTAATTACAGTAATTTGAATAAAGTAAATTGAATTTAGAATTTTTATAAAATAGGCATATCTATAGTGGTAGCCAATCTGTTTTAGAAGATGCAACAGATTTATAGTTAAGAGAAATACTGATCTTACTTACACAACAAATCATGGAGTGTTGCATAGGACAGCTGCAAAGCAGAGGTCTGTGTGAATAAAAAAGTTGTATTCTGCTACCACAAAATCTGTGGTAAATGAGTATGGCAAAGACAATATGGCTGAAACTCATGGATTTAGTTTTAGAAGAACCTGCTGTAAAAATGGCCTGCCACTTTACACTGTTCCAGCAATTATCTTTATACTGAATCTAACGTTAAAGAATAATTAATGCACAGTCTAGTGAAACTGTAGGCCTCCAATTTTAACTCATTCTAACAAGATATATAGGTATATTTTAATTACTTAATGCTGAAAATCAGTGTATTGAAGATTTTTTTTTTTTCTTCTTTTTAATTGTGAAGTGTACTGCAAATGCTGTTTAACATTTCGGCTTCTTTTCAACTCTGTTTTCCTTTCAATTATCACTTATTTCCTACCCAGATCTGCTGTTTTTAACGGCTGCTTTGCTCTTCTGTAGGGCTCGTGCAATTCGTTTCCGACAGGATAATAATGAAGCAGTTGGAGGATTTTTCTCACAAATTGGACAGCTGTATATGGTTCATCACCTTTGGGGTAAATTTGTGTTCTCTGCTTTTTTCTCACGGAATCAGCCCCTAACAGACTGTTGACTTTGCCCAGGAGACAACGTTTTTACAAAAGGCAAAGGAATGTCTTAAAAGGGTTTTTTTGTTTTGCATCAAGTGTTGATTTTCTTCATTTTTGTGTAGGTAACTTTATTCTTCAAACAAGCAAGCAGAAGTGAACGTTTCATGTTTTGTTCTGTTTCCATCAACAGTTTCTCATGGCCCTTTCTTATTGGGGACTACTTGTTTGCTTTCTATAACATGAGCATGACAAGCCATGTCCTGCCATCTCTTTTCTCCATCCCCATTCATGCTGAAGTCAGGTTTTTACAGTTTAGTTTCAAGCATCAGATATACCACACCTACAAAAAGGAAAGTCAAGCATTTATTTACATTACTACATCATGGTGTTTTGGCTTTCTCTGTGTGTTAGTCTCCACAAATGCTTAGCTGCTTTTCACGTTAGGATTGTTTCAACTTGAAGAAACTCATTGTCTAATATTTATTTTAGAAAATATGCAGTATTACCTTCATATCTCGACAATTCAGAATATTATATTCCAGCATTAGAAATCTGACACCACTCGTGTAGAGCTGTACTCTTTTGCATTATCTGTCTTACCTGTGTCTAAGACATTCTCTCTCTTCCCCAGTTCTTTCTGCTTGCGTTGGGTTTGGGAGCTTTTCCTTTTTGTGGAGAAGAACTTCTGACTTTTTTCCTTCCCAGTGTTTGCAGCTTCCTAATTACGCATGAGAATACTTTTAAGGGAGCTATTCATGTGTAGAAGGAAAAGGAGTTACTTCTAAGCTTTGTGCTTGTTGTTTTCCCTCACCAGCTTACAAAGATCTCCAAACCAGAGAAGATATAAGGAACGCTGCGTGGCATAAACCTGGCTGGGACGAACTAGTCTATTACACAGGTAACCTATTAACTTCATTGGAATGCTGGAGGTAGACTTTTGTGCATGCCATCATTTTTGTTTTTCAGTACATTGCACGATGATAAAAAGTTTTGCATCTCTGGCGTGTGTGCGTGTGTGTGTCGGTTTTTCTACTGTAAGGGAAAGGAGGGACATTTCACTAAGCTGTAAAGTGAATTTTGCAATTGATCGTACCAACTTGGAAAAGTTGCCTAATTGCTAGAAAATGGCTACATTAATAGTAAATTTTTATACAAGCACCTCTCCTGTAGAAGAACAGATTTGTGTAAATGCTTAAGTTTGTGTCCAAAAATTTAGGGAGCCACTAGTGAAATTTATCTTTATATTAAATTATTACCTCTAATATTTCATGAAATACGGGAGCCTTGTTAAATGCATTCCTTTGAAAAGGGAATTTAGACTTTGGAACTAGAAGCCAGGAGATCTTTGAGATCAAAGATAGCTTTCATAACAAAACTCTCAAAAGTATGCTAAGCATGTCAGATTTTGGTTCCATAGGTACACTTCAAAGGAAGTATACCAGAAAAATGTAAGATAACTTTCATTATGGTGAAAAGGAATAGAAATATTTGTCTTCAAAGGAGCAGACAGATTATATTAAAAAATCACTTGTTCTCAAGACTACTATGCTTCAGTTACAGGAATGTTGGTGGTTACTGATGACTTGGCATGCACTAGCTAGGAGAGTAATTTGAAGACAATAATACCTGTTCAAACTGAGTGTGCAGAACTGCTAATGATCTCTGTTAGTGAAATTAAACCCTGTCTCAATTTTTTTTCAGTGCCCCTTATTCAGGAAATGGAGTCCAGAATCATGATACCATTGAAGATTTCTCCGCTTCAGTAAAGTCACTGATTTACTTGTGCCTACATAGATAAAGTGACAAGTATTTGTCTTAAATTAATTTATGGTATACATTGTATATCATAGTCTGAAATATAAAAGTACTGTATTGAGCTTATAAAAGAGACCTCTTTTCTTCAGAATCTAATGACGTTTTGCTCTTAGGATTGTACCAGGAAAAAAAGAAATCTAGGACTGTAATTAAAGGGTTGGTTAATTGAAAACAAGTACAAAGACATATATGAGTTCCTCTGTGAGACAGCTCCTCAGGTTGGGTATGGCATACAGTATTTAATATCTTCTGCTACATAGGCAATGCCTGGTGTTCAGGAACAGCAACAGAATGGAGTGTTACAGTTGCTGTGGCCTTTGTGTTAGCATTATAATGACTGCAGATTTTAAAAACAAACGTGGGAGTTCTGAAATTAGAAGCTCTGAAGCCCTCAGGCAGCTCTGAAATACACCTAGCTGTTCTAGCAGGCCTGAACTCAGTAAATAGCTCTAAATTTACAAATAGGCAGTCACTAATTGAGGATAATGCTGTTTGTCAGGAGATAGCTTATGGACAGAGAATAGGGCATTCTGTTTTGCAAGGACTCTGAAGCCTGTTGAAACTAATCGCACATTTGTGTAGATATCTACACCTGAAATTAATTTTGTGAAGTATGACCTACAGTTTTCAAAGAGATACTGACAAGACGTGGTTGCCTGAACATTCTGCAGGGAATCAAATTCAGTTAAATACATTTATCTCTACAAATAACTTGGAAGTCTAGGAAAAGGGGTTTAATTTGATAAGCATTCATGACTTCAGACATATGCTTGGTCGGGTGTTTCACTAACTGTACAGTAGGTACTTATGAATTGATGTGTGAAACTGGCGCATGTTGAGTCAATAGGATTGGCATAAAGCGGTGTACCATTATGTCCAGTTCTATTTTGGTTTCACTTTTAGACTAGAAAATGTCAACACTTTTGGTGTCTGCAATGATGTGAACATCCTGTAAGTGAAAATAATATTCTCTCTTTAAAGTGGCTACAAGAATCAGTGTAACATACAGAATGTACAAATCAGTTACTGAATGTCCAGTTTGTACATTTCAATGAGTTTTCAGGAAGAACATATCAGTCAATAAAATCCTTTTAATTTTCACATTTTACTGGCACCTTATATGTATTGCAACACCTGTGTTTTCTCTCATCTTGCAGTGTTTATTATGGAAAATTTGAATAATTGCATAGAATATTTCATCTTAGTTAGCCAATATCACTTCTCTGTGTCAGGGACAGCATTTCCCAGTATTCTGCTCTCCTCCTCCAGAATGAATTTACAGTATCTCCATTACATCCCATTTTGCTAAGTGTTCTAGAGGTCCTAAGTGCTGTGGTGATCAATACAAAATATTTTTCCCTTCGATTTTTCTCCACAAATTATGCTTAATTTTTCAGCTCTGATTTCTTTGTTTCTTCCCATGTGAAATACACTGCACTCTTGCCTTTGCTTGAATTTCATCTTGAACAAAGTCAATATTTGATCTGATTCTTGTCTGTTTTCATATTTTCCTCCTGTTGTCAACTGATTATGGGATTTTACTGAGTAAAATTCTGTACTATATTAGCTGAAAGTTCTCAGCTTGGCTTACTCAGTGGGCCAAGTACATCATCTCAGCTGTTCCTTCTTGTAAATCAGTCATGAGCAGTACTGTCATCTGGGGCTGTCATTTTTCCAGACTTTTGGGACTACTGTAGCTGCAAAAAAGAAAAAAAGGATGACAGTATCAGCTTCCGGCCCTTGTTATTTCTCCCACCATCGTCCCATATTTCTTGTTCCTAGAGAATTATCCTTGTAACCTACCCCTCATAACCAGCGATCTCGGTCAGAGACAAAAGGTGAAAAACATTTTTGGAGTTACAGGATTTTGTGGGTTCTGATGCAATCCGTGTTTCTTACCTTCAGCCAGGAGCACTAGGAATTAAATAGTCGGGCAGAGCTCTTGTTGTTTAAGGACCATGAAGTTTTGCATGAATAAGAAATCTAAGCAATAACTGGATGTTCTGCAGGATGACATTATACGGCACGAGTCTCTTCAGCCTTTATACACTACCTAAGATCTGAATTCCCACTAGTGTTGTTGTAATGTATTATGAATGTGCCTCCTGTTGTTCTGAGCTTCAAACTTGTGCTCTGGTTGTCATCAGAGAGAGATTAGTTCCTGTTATTTTAGTTACAGATAACTGTATAAACTCACCGAACATAACACAGTAGATAAATAAGTAATGCCAATCTTTTCTTGCTTCCCTTTGCGTGAGCCCTTTCTGAAGTTGGTTTTCCCCTGTTGTGAACACTGTTCTGGTTTTCCCTCTTAATTTCATGGCCAAGTCTGCCTTCTTGCTTTGACTAGCAATACTTCAGCATTTCTTAGAGCAGAATTTGTAGAGTTCAGAACTGAAGTCACTTTCCAGTGGTTGGAAAGTGGGGGACAATGCCTGGAAGGGTCTCTGGTAATTATCAATTCTTGTTCCACTGTAATGAAGACACAATTAAAACTCAAGTTCAGTTGTCCTGTAGTCTTCCTAGAAAAGACTGCAAACTGTTCTATTAAGAAGTCCCCTCATGCAAATTGAATATATAACTTAAAGCAATTCTGCCTCACTGGATAATCGCATTAAAATAAAAGGCTTTATATGAAGCG